>NW_020273126.1:1459207-1618651 GCF_003268045.1 Sipha flava
GCATAACATTGTGGGCCCTGGGGACGCGACCCCTCTGCCCCCTCTTAGTCCGGGCCTGATTGTAAGCCGGATAAAAACGGGTTTTTTTTTTTTTTTTGGACAAAAGCGTTGTTGTTTTTTTTATATATATTTTATTAGCGTAGCTCGCGATTACGAGCATTAGGTGAAGTGAAATCGATTGGATCGAAATAGCAAGGCTATTTAAGTATTGTTGTTGGAAGCAGTGGAGGTTCATGATGTTCAAAGTGGGCGGTGTGCAAAAAATAAATCACAAAAGTTTAATTACAAATAAATTAGATTCAAAATGCCATTATCATGATATTTATTGGATTTTTACATATTTTAAAACATATATTATGAATTATAACATTACATATTTGTTATAATTTATTGTATCTATATATTGTTACAATAAGCAACAGTGTCATAATTAATTATAAAAAGTAGGTACACAAAAAAATTAAATATTTTTATATATAAAGTCAATTCTTCTCTCCTTGGAATTGGCAAATTGTTGTTCTATGACTTTATTATTGAAATCAGTTATATTCATTACAAAGTTTCTTTCGATGGATAGCATTGCTAACACCAATAATTTTTCTTGATGCATTACTTTAAAATGTTTTGATTCTTTTTAATGTAGAAAAACACATTTCTGATTCCGCTTTAGACATTGGTATTGTAATAATAATTTTTAACTGCTTCATGCTCTCACCTAATGTACCAGTAAGGTTTTCAGATTGTATAAATGATAATAATGAAACAGTTCCACTCATGGATCTAAATTCAGTTCTGCTATAGATTAATTGTAACTTGGTTTTTAGTTTTTTAGTGTCAAAATATGGATGTACATTTATAGTTTCATTAAAATAATCATCTGGAAAATGCTTATTATATTTTTCAAAATTATCGGCCAAAAATAAATTTTAAGCAACCAGATGACCAGTAAAATCAAATCTTTCTTTTATTTGAGATATAATATTATCACACACTTCAATTGCTTCTCGTTTTAGTTCGCCTTCTCTGTGTTTTCTTTTATTACCACTTTGTTCAAAATTACCTTCACATAACGTTCCCATTTGGTTTCTAATTTTGAAAATCTCTAATAAAATTTTCAATATTATTTTTCACAGTTGTTGAATCAGTTTCTCTTTTTTGCAATTGACTATACAATATATCGACATGAGGCATGATATTGTGAAAAATTGTAAGCCAATAAATAAATGTATTATCAAGTAATGTTCTTTTTAGTCGCGATGCCTGTTCAATAGTAGGTATATGTTTAATGGATTCATCACTTATTATTTTTTCCATGCAAGTAATTAATTCTTCCTTATACTCGAATACAATATTTACTGTTCTAGAATGAAAATTCCATCTTGTTTGAGCTGCTTTAGGCAAACGTCGTGAACAACTTCGTCCAAAACTACGAAAAATTACTGGATTCAAAGATGTATCTTTTTCATCATACCTTCTCAATGCTAATTCGAAAGCGCTAGAAAATCTAATGCAATTAATAGTTACATTCAAAATGTATCGATTGTTGGAAACTTTTTCATTGTGTAGCTCTATACCTAAATAAAAAAATAAATTTTTAAACGACCAAACAGTAATATAAATAAAGTATATAAATAAATACCTCTTCTGTAACTGCTATCCAACATTGAAAGAATATTTGTTTTACCTGAAATTGGTAAATTCAAGGTGTTATTCATATGTTTAACAGTTAAGTCGTGTTTTTTCATTCGATCATTTAAATGAATTAAATCTATCATTCCTATTTTGGTCCATACCATTTCTCCACCAAATAATAAAAACGAAAAACAAAAAACTGCATTACGTTTATCATAACCACAGAGCCAATTATTATACTTCGTGTAAGTATCATTGGTAAATGAACGCGTAAATTGACGTGTTTTCTTTTTAATGACTTGTATTAATTTCAAATCAGGCATAGGTCTCCCTAATGTTTTTATTTAAATTTTTTCGTCAATTGTATGTAAAGAAAACTTTTTTTTTTTAAAAGATAATCAACCGAATTCATTATTTATATTGTAATATAAATGAAATTGTGAGTATGATGAAATAAAGCTACTACACATAACAGTGAACACAGGCGAAATGATTACTAACGTATTTTATTATTATTAAGTTCTTTTGTTAAAACTAAATAATACATTTATTGGAACAAATATTACGATAATAATGACGAAAGTAGAAAATACGGTGGACTATTTCTGATAAGACACGCCGTGGTGATATTGTTTACCGTGTGTGCAGCAATTGCTGCAAACCACGGACCCTTTTATGCGTCAACCCCCTCTCCACCGACGACGGAGAGTATTTCACAGGTTGAAAGTGTTCTGACTGAGCTGTACACCAGATGATGTGTGTATATTACATAACTTACCAAATTTTAGGAGTAGTATTTTCGAGTTTTGGTGAATATAAAATTTTTGTAAAATTTATTTTGTATAATAAAATAAATATAATTTAGCAGATAGTTCAATTAAATTTAAATTAAATTTTACTCTTATATCTATGATAATCCATGTGGTGTGCGCACACCTGCACACCTAGGCACAAGCCGCCACTGGTTGGAAGTCGTGCACGGAGGACGGTCGAACTAGCCGGGTTTTTCGCAAATGTACGTACGCACACGTGCAGATGGCGGTGCGGTTATCGCACGTGATAAAGCGTCTCACCTCCGTGCGCACGGGCCGCCCATTAATTCCCAACGACTCGTCACGTCCCCGTTACGTAGTACGCCGCGCTCCGTTGATACACCGTTGTTGTTGTTATCGTACGTATTGTTCCGCCGTCCGCCATTGAACGCCGCCCCAACGACGTTGCTCGCCGGCCGCCGTCGCGCAGCCTTTGTGTCGCTGTTCGCCCGTCCCGCGCAGCTGTGCCCATCGTACCATCCCGTTCCAGCGCCCGGTGCTTCCAGCTCGTTCTGTCCAGATCCCCGTCGTTCGTGTGCTGCGTATATATATATTACATATACGCGTATCCGTATTGGCGCCGGATCACGTGTGTACTCGAACCACCGTAGCCGGTGCTCGACGCTGTCCGTCCGGTGTCCCCGGTGCCCGCCCGTTCGCGTGTACGCCAACCCAACCCGGCTCAACTGGACGCTGCCACCGTCGCCGTCAGCGCAATCCGAGTCCTCGACCCTCTTGTGCTGCGCGACTTAGAAGATGTGACAAGTCCGTCGTGCCGGACATGCTTCAAACCGTAATATGAGCAGCGCCGACATTTGTCTAATAGGTAAAACTCGTTATAGCCGGCCGTTACTCTGATGACGTCCTCCCCGCCGAGGTTCTTGTGATAACAAATACGTTCCCCGTTGTTGTTGTTGTTGTTGTTGTCGTTGGTCTTATTGCCACTGTACTAATTGTCGTGTCTTGTACATTACTTCCATTGTTTTCAGTTGACAGAAGTGTTATCGACAAATTTGGTAACAATTATTTACCATGTTCCGGGTGAGCGTGAACGAATCTGGCAGTTCAACTCAACCGACAGTGATCACATTAGCACAAGCCCTAAAGTTTTTTCCAAATCTATCACTTCGTCTGCTGTTACCAACAGCTACAGAGCCTCCCATAAACTTTGCCGGTTGGTATAAGGATATTGTAGTTGAATCAGTTGCGGATTCTGTCATAATGGACCCATCAACTAAAAGGTAATGATGCAATTATATATAACTTTGTGTTCAAATGCTTTTTTTCTAGAAAACGTTTTTGCTTCATCGCATATTCTTTTGTTGCCTCTTATTCGATGTTAGCAAACATAACCAGAGTTAAATAAAATAATATTTTTTCATGTTACAATTATTATTGTTGTTATTTTTTATTATTGTATATTGTAGTATTGTTTTAGTTACGAGTTTGATAGTTAAGTTGATTTGTGTTAAAAGCTGTACAAAATAAATAAAAATTAATGAAGAAAACCAATTAATTTTTCTTAGTTATTTCGTATAAAATTCTATTCAAAATGAAGTTCAATCAATTTAAATTTGATAATATTTTCCAAGAAATTCCATAAAAACAAAGGAAATTCTTTATTCACCATTTTATTTTTATTGAAACTTGATTTTTTACAACTGTTTGTATTATTTCATATACTCATACACTAGTCACTCTATAGGTAATCCAAAGTATAGGGTACTGATTTAAAAAATTTTATTTTTATTAGTAGTATTGGTGTAGTATTTAAATTATTGCTATATATTTCAAATTAAAAACATTTATTAGTATCCATAGTTTGTTGAGTGTTTATAACTGATTTTTATAAATTTGATAAAATTGTTAATAATATAATTATTGAATATTATACTCGATATTGGATGTGACTCAAAATTGAAAATATGAATTAACATATATTTGTCACTATGTGAATGAAAAATGTATGTTCATCTTATTCTTATTACATGTAATACCTGGGGTTTAGTGTTATTCATATGTGTATAATATTTTTTTTAAATGTGTGAATCTGTGCATATGCAATAATTTTGATCTCTAATATTGACCAATATTCTTAACATATGCTATTTATATGTATTTTATTTTAATATTTAGATATTCCAAAGCAAGAATTTTGCCAATGCCACCTATGTTGATCAATAATCCAAGTATATCAATAACTCCTACTACTAAAAATCAAAGTCCTACTACACTGCCAAAACAGCCTCCAGTTTCTACTATTAGTCGAATAACACAAGGTACTATTATATAATAAATTATTTTAATACTTATAAATTATTATTTTACATTATAGGTATGCCAGTATCTTCACCTGTTTCAGTAGTACCGGTTAAAAATCAAGAAGTAGGTTTTCTTTTTGTTTTCTTAAATACTTTTAGAAATAGAAATTAATATAAATGTAAAAGAAAATACTGATTACTGAAGAATAAATTAAAATATGTTAGCAAGTAATATTTAAAATATATTACACTTCAATTTTTATTTTTTTTATTTTTTTAGAGTGCAAAATGCAATGAATTTAAAGAAACGAAAAACAGTGTTAATAGAAACTCTCCAAATCAAATTTCAAATAAGTAATTTAAAAATATAACAATCATCAATACATTTTTAAAAATAAACAATATTATTGCTTTTTTTCATTTTTTAGGCAGCCTCCAGTTACTACTATTAGTCGAGTATCACAAGGTAATATTATATAATAAATTATTTTAACACTTATAAATTATTATTTTACATTATAGGTATGCCAGTATCCTCACTTGTTTCAGTAGCACCAGCTAAAAATCAAGAAGTAGGTTTTCCTTTTGTACTCTTAAATACTTTTAGAAATAGAAATTAATATAAATGTAAAAGAAAATACTGATTACTGAAGAATAAATTAAAATATGTTAGCAAGTAATATTTAAAATATATTACACTTTAATTTTATTTTTTTATTTTTTTAGAGTGCAAAATGCAATGAATTTAAAGAAACGAAAAATAGTGTTAACAGAAACTCTCCAAATCAAATTTCAAATAAGTAATTTTAAAATATAACAATCATCAATACATTTTTAAAATAAACAATATTATTGCTTTTTTTCATTTCTTAGGCAGCCTCCAGTTTCTACTATTAGTCGAGTATCACAAGGTAATATTATATAATAAATTATTTTAACACTTATAAATTATTATTTTACATTATAGGTATGCCAGTATCCTCACTTGTTTCAGTAGCACCAGCTAAAAATCAAGAAGTAGGTTTTCTTTTGGTACTCTTAAATACTTTTAGAAATAGAAATTAATATAAATGTGAAAGAAAACACTGATTACTGAGGAATAAATTATAATATGTTAGCAAGTAATATTTATAATATATTAGACTTCATTTTTTTTTTTTTTTAGATTACAAAATGCAATGAATTCAAGGAAACAAAAAATAGTGTTAAAAGAAACTCACCAAATCCAATTTCAAATAAGTAATTTCAAAATATAACAATCATCAATACACTTTTAAAATAAACTATATTATTGCTTTTTTCATTTCTTAGACCGGTGAAAATGCCAAAACTTATTACAACCGAATTACCAAAAAGAAGAGAAAGAAAAGCGGATAGAACATTAATTGAAAGTATTTCTAAGTTTATTACAGCTACTAAAGAAAATAAACTAAAGAATATAGATTCCCCTCCAAAGCCGACTGTTAATAATGCATTTGCAGTAATTCCTTCAACATCAAGTTCAGCGATAAGAGTTTCTCAAGAAACAACAAATCAACCACCTATTAAGGAATTATCTAATTTAGATGTAAATTGTAATTCAGATTCCTCTCCAATAGATTTTCAAGTTCCAAGTGGAGTAAAAAAAGAATATCAATTTGGCCCTAACGGTAAATTCAAGACTCTTGACCATGACAGTACAAAACAAGATGAGCCAAAAAAAGATAACCAAAAAAAGTAATTTTTTGTATTATATTATTTGGTAATTAAGTGATTGGTGGTTTACATTGTATTTAAGTACTGAGTAGGTAATATAATATTATGTGATAAAAAATAAAATTAAAATTAAAAATTATTAAATGGTTAATACTTGTAAATGAATATAGAAATAAATAAAAGCTTGGCCTGGAATATTATTATATTTGTTAAGTACCACCAGTTTCGAATTCAAAATTCATCATCAGATTTGTACCAAATTAAAAGATTGCCACTGAATATGAATAAATAAAAGAAGGAATACATTAAGAAAAATAAGTCATTTTACATTTTAGTTAATATATTTTAATAAAAATTAATTTCTAATAAGAACTCATTTTAAATAACCTTACCTATTAAAATAAATAATCTGTGTAAAACGATTCATTTTTCTTAATGTGTTCCTTTATTTTTATTAACCTTGTATACACCTGATGAATTTTTAATTTGAAACTGGTTGTATTTTACAATTGTAATACTCCTGGCTTTTACTTATTTATTTAAACTAATTGTTTTTTTTTATTTAATATTGTTATTAGAAATATGAAATTTCAGTTAATTTCTAAATTTAGTAATTTAATTATCTTATCGATTAACATTTTATTTTTTCAGTAATGTAATTGTTTTACTGGATGGTGAACAATTAATTAAAATTGATAGACCTGATATGGCGAATAAGTTACGTGTTGCTATTAGATTAGCAATGAAAGAGGTTGGTTACAAAAATATATTATTATCTAAAATTAATGAATTATTTTTATACTTAAATAAATTGTCAATTTTTTTTTTTTTTTTTTTTTTTAATATTTGATTTACTATTTTTTTTTCTTCAGGTGATCTCAAAAGAAGAGTTAGATACTTTAACACAAAATGCATATTTTATACAGTCCCCTGAACTTGAGAGGTAGCTTTTATTTGTTAATATTGTACTCAAATGTATTACTAGCTATTTTTAATTCATTATCATTGTTTAGAGTTTCTGAAACTAAAGATGTGTTGCCAACTAATTCTAAATCAAATCCAGTTAATCACAACAATGTGTAAGTTTTAACATATTTAACATATTACTATGTTTAGTGCCAATTTACAATGAATTACCACATTGAATAAGTATACAATAGATAGTCCACAACTATACAAATAATGTAATAGCCATACATAATTAATAACACGGCCTTTCAATAGATGGCACTAATGTTTTCAATGTCCAAGAAATTAAAATCGGAAATAGGCAGTGAAAAATTGATATGAGGGGGGGGTCTTACCAATGATCGTGGCCCGTATATATATATTCTAAAACCTGTTTTGATATTTGTCTAGAAATAAACTGTGATAAGAAAACATCCAACAATATTCAATAATCTTTTATTATATTATTATTGACAGAAAAGAATTATAATATTATTATGAAATATCAAACAAGACGGTTAACACTTATCCTGTGTTCTGCTCAGCCAAAATTTGAACAAACATTGATAACGTAAATTTGAATTTGAGTTCGAAATTCTTATAAATAATTTAATATCTCGTTGAATTTTTTTTGTTTTATTAAATATTATAATAACAAGGCCTAGATTTTTAATGTACACCTTAAAAACGATAAAAAAATGTTTTAAAATAAAGATTTTTGACGGAATTAATGCTCTTCAATCTTAATTTATTGATTTTACATTAATATTTTTTGATTACTATGAATACCTTTGAATAATGTAATAATATAAAACATCCTAGGCTGACAGATCGTCTCCATTTAAAATTGTTTATTGTATACGATGATACCTATCATTGCATTAAAATTGTAACCAATCTATTATAGTGACCTACATAAATCAAGGTCCACTCAACAACTAATCATAATAATAAAAATGTCTAATTATTAAAATAATTTTTAATTGTATTGTAAATAATTAACAATATTCAACTTATGATTAATACAACACAATTTATTAGTGAGTAGCTATACCAACAACAATCATTACAACCAATAGGAACATACATATATATACATTATAAAATAGAATATTATAAACACTAAAAATTAATTTCAATTATTTTTAAAAAATTTTAATTTTTTTTTAAGATTTTTCAATTCTTACATGCTTTATATTATTGGATATCTAGTTGAAATTTCTTAAAAGTTTAATTAAATAATCAGTATGTGGAATACAAGTTTCAGTTACATTTAATAAACTAATTAATTCAGTTTTTATTTTATTTTCAGCAAATTGTAATATTTTTTTTTCTAATATATCTGCAAAATTTGTTGAGCTTAAGTAATAAATTTTGTTAGTTCAGTAGTAGGTACTTTTAAATGCGTTTCAGAAGTTTTTGAATCATAATTTTTACAAAAAATTAAAAAATCTAATTTATTTGGAATCAATAGCTTTCACTATAAACACAATTTAACCGGGAAAATTTTGATAAACTTTTCATTGCTAGGTAACCAGCAAAACAAGTATTTGAACAATATTCCAAAGTAACCACAGCTTCTTGTTCTAATTTAATGCTGTCCATATTCCATGAATTTATTATTGTTGTCGGTTAAATTAAATGTTATAATTTATCGCTTATCATAAGCAAACATACTAGCTGGTACTACCACATACTACCAAGTACTATAATCGTTGTTATCATCGCGGTTTTGATAGTGTTTAAAACTATTCTAGGACATTAACAATTTTTAACATCACGTGGGCTATCTATTGTATATTTAATCAATGGTATTACTAATTTTTAATCCAATATGTTTTCTTTGACAAACTTTTTTATTTTTAGTTCCAACATCAAAAATATGTCTAACAATCAAAATAAATCACAGAAGGTGAATCAGCAACAGCCATGCACTTCAAAACTTACTATAACTAAAACTCAACCGTTAATTAATAATAAACAAACTAATTCTTCAAATACACAACAAACTATTAAACAAAATGATTTGAAACACAATGTATCTAGTGTTCAACATCCTATGGCTACAATTACACAAATTCAATCAGCAAACAAGCAAACAACTGGAAACCAACAGCCAACCACCTCTAAAAATACTTTGGTTTCATTTAATTCATCAGTAGCTGGTCAGAAAGTGATTAGTTTATTAGTATGTCAATTACTTACTACAGTTATTTTAGATATTTTTATTGATCAAAAGCTCTAATGATAATTAATCAATTATTTTAGCAAAGTAAACCAGTTGAACTAATAAACTGTTCCAAGTGCGATGTAGTATCTGAAGATGAGGTTTGTACTTCTTGCCGAATGTCTTCTCAATTTAAAGGTGTTACTGTGACACGAATTGATACTCCAAGTATTTTGAATAGACTATAATAATTAAATATCATATTAATATTAAAAATGATTATCAGGTACTCCTCAACCAACTAATTTAAACGATCCTATTGAGATCCTTTCTAGTAGCGATTCCGAAGATGAATTTAAGAAAATTAAAATAAATGAGCCAACCATTTGTAAAAAAGAAACAAAGGATAATTTAAAAAAATATATTGAAAAATTACGATGTATGTACATTTACATAATTATAATAAGTTGTCGAAACAATTTTTTAAATTTATTTTATTTTTTTAGTAAACCCTACATTTTTAGATGAAAAGGTATGGTCTAAAGATATTGGAATTAAAGACTTTTTCAAAATTGAAAAATGTAATATTATACAAATTGGAAACTATGAAACTGTAGCATCTGGTGATGTATTTATTTGTTTGCATGGAATCCGTATGACTATTAACAATTTAAGTGAGTAAATAAGTAATTTATTAACTATTAAGGACGAGACACCCATATGTGTTGACGTAAGAATCAATTTTGTGTATTTGTTTTTAGTTTCAATATTATATTAAACTGAGACTTATTTTAAAACTTTAAAGGCTTAACTATTAAAGTATTATAAAAATAAGTAAAACGTGGTAAGAGTGGCAAAAGGCCTTCATGGCCTGTTAACCAAAAAAAAAAAAAAAAATTATATAAATAATTATGCAAAGACTTATAATGAGCTTCTCTTTAAATTAAATCAGTTTACTATAATATTAACAGCTAATAACACAAAATTGATTTTACTGAACACAGATTTGCTATGTTGTTCATTTTTAAAACAGGAACAATATATTCTGGTTTTGTATCAACTAAATTAATAATTACTGTATCTAATTATTGAGCTTATTTTGTACCTCGTTAATCCTTGCTAAAAGTAGGCAAACAACTCAAAAGATTTGCCTACTTTTGTTTAAAGTAATAGAAGGTGACCTTAAGTTAAAAATGTTTAATCTCAGAACACAGGATTTTTTTATTGATTAACTATTAGTGGGGAAGTTAAGGGAAAGAAACTAAACGACATACATTATAAAGTACCCAATAATCTAATGTTGTGAATATTAACTCATGGCAATTTTCATCTAGGTTCTAAACATTTAAATTATTGACATTATTAATATAGTGTATAGTAACTTAATCACCAATATTAAGTACTTAAAAATTCAGAATTAAATGTTTTTATCATTAATATATTCTGACCTAATGATTTTAAACAATTCTCTTTTACTATTAAAATATTAAGTTGAATCAACAGATGTTCTTAATCAAATTTTTTTCGGAATGCTTATAATAAAATTAATTACAAATAAATTAAATACTATAAAATTTGGCTGAAATAAAAATTGAGGTGTTCTTACACATGTCAAAATAATGGTATGGCATTGGGCACTACGATAATATTGTTAAATACCCATGAAATAATATCGGTAAAAATAGTTAATATAATATAGTGTTGATACCGGTGTGTATAGTTAAAAAAAATTATAGAAAAATATAGCCTTATAGACACTTTATAATACTACCCAGAGTTTAACATACTATTACTCCTAGTATTATTATTAATTACTTATTATTTTCCATATTATTACTCAATGTGTTACAATCTAAAACTTCACAAATTATTATATTAATCATATTAAGTAACTTTTTTGGTTTACATATGATAATTACACCTAAGAAGGAGCATGGCATTGAAGTATACAGTAGATGAAATGTTCAATGACATTTAGCTGCATGTAATTTGATTTTTTTGGTTTCTGCCTTGAATTCTGGAATTGTTTGGTATTTTTTTTTACTTGCATCTTTTCCTGCAAAAACTATCCCTAAAAGAAAAAGTACAGTATACAATAACAGGATCTGAAAGGCACACCTGGTCCCACACAGAGATGATATGTTCAGTAAATTGTTTGTTCAATAAAAAAGTTATATAGAAAATGTGACAAGTTACCATTCACGGTGACTAAAGTTTCCCTCTTATTCTCAATAAACAACCAAAATGACACTTCTTCATTCCAAATGCACACCATATAGTTGTGTTGGCTAGCTTTTATTTTTTATACTTAATTTGAAATTGTTGCTAAATATGAAATATAATAATATCCTAACCTAAATTTAAGTTTTATAAACCATTTGAGTATTTGTATTGTATTTTTAGTGTTTTAATGCTTGCTAGACACCCTAATAATAAGCTCTATGAAAATATGTAAAAAAAAATCCTGTGAATTTTCGATAACTAAACTAGATGTACATTTCTGCTATGACAAAATCTTTAAAATCGATTGAAAATATTTTGTAATTTTTCTCGTATTAGATTCTGAGCCAGTGACTGTTGATTTACATATTGAAAATATTACAAAAATGTTTGGATACTATACAGATCATCCATTAATTATTTTTTATACAAATCATTTAGCCGCTGTTGGCATTCAATTTTTATTGAATATGAATGATGGTAACAAAAAATCAATTTTTGACCCTTTAAGTGAAGGTTGGTAATATTTTCTTCCCTTTTTCTATTTATGTTTTTTTATTATTTTTTTTTTTTTTTTTATAATTCAATTTAGATTTTAGAGTCAGAAAAATTGTATGGTCATTTGATTTAAAAAAAAATGATAAACAACTATTAGAAAAATTAATGTTGAAGTTACCTAAAGAAAAGTATGAACCTTTAACTTCTACTCAAGCTAAAGATATAAGAAAAATCATTTTTCCATCAAATCGTAATGAACCAGAGGTATATATATTTTTATGTATTCATAGGATAAAAATACATACATTGATACGTAAATTAATTCTATATTTTGAAATATTTATTATTAGTTATTTTTTTTTTTTCATAGATTTATTTGAATATTTTTGATTATATTATAATCCATGGTATAAATTTTCAAATATTAAACTCTTATAAATCTTGAATTAGTTTTGTCAAAACATCTCCGTTTTTTATAAAATGTACATATTTATTTGAATACCAAATCAATATTATATCCATAGATTATAGAAAAATAGATAAGATATAACATAGAAAAATGGATAAGTTATAATGTAGATAATGTAGTCTTTAAAGTCTGAAAGACTTGTGTTTTGTAGTTTCTTGTTTCCACAAGGGATATATTGTTTGGTATTAGTCACCACATTGCAAAAGTAAGAGACTGAAACATATTCTTTCTTCCAAAGTACATATCCATTGTTTTATTATCTATAGTAGTTATATCATCTATATTTTTAATTTTTTTTCTTCTGTGAATTTTGTAAAAATAGTGGTAAATATTTCTTTTTAACTAAACTGTTCTTGCAATGATAAATATAAAATAATTATTAACATTCATAGATGATTTAGGAGGCAATGTGGTTGACTGTTCTCCGGCTGTACCAGTTCTGGTTCATAGTATCACAAATTATCACTGTTATTTAATCTATGCTAGTTTCATTAGATTATCTAATTGATCTAATATGTGCTATAGTCCTAACATCTAATTGAGTATTAAAAATAATTGTTAAAATATAATGGTCTTAGGTACTGAAATCATAATGTTAAAAAAAATAAAATAAGTTATTATTATACCAAATTTTCTTTGAGTATCGAGTAGTTTTTTTTTTATTAATTACTATTATTCATAAATTCCGTATAGAAGTCTTATTATAAGTGAACTTTTACTTCAGTATTAAACTTTATTCTATACTTCTTTGTCATATGCTTATGTATTTATTTTTTGATTTCTTAATACTATTTATATTACAACCATATTAATTAATTGTTATTGGTAATGATACCTTCAATTATCAGTTATACCATTTGTGTTACTACTAAATTAAATATTAATTGTTTTTATTTTAAATTCAATTTCTTAGGTAAAACCACAATCAGAAATGACTTTAACTGAATACGAAAATGTTGTGTAAGTTAATAATTCTTCAATCTCATAATTGTTGTGATTGGAATTTTATTGATAAATTAATTTTTTTTTTTTTAGACTGCTTACTGAATCTTTTAATGCTACAAAAGTAGATATAAAGGTTTATGATTATAACACGCTTAATGCGGAGGAATTTTTAAACGATAAACTTGTTGAATTCCACTTAAAGTAAGTGCATTTAAATTGAAACTTCATTACTATCTTTTTATTTATTTATTAATTTATAAATTATATGGCGAAAAAACCTTTTGTATTGTAGTTACTGGTATAAGAATATGTTATCTTCTGAGGACAATAAACGTACATATGTGTTCAGTACATATTTTTATTCTACATTAGCAAAAAAAAAATTAGCAGGAGATCCTCCTTTTGGCAACTCACTAACAAGATTTCAGAGAGTTCAAAAATGGACCAAAAATATCAATATATTTCAAAAAGATTTTATTTTTATACCTATAAATGAAAAGTATGCATTTAATTTAACAGTTATATAAAATGTTCATAAAATAATTTTTATTTTAGCTATCATTGGTACATAGTAGTTATATGTTATCCATACCTTGATGGTCCATTGTATTGGGATGGAACTTCTGCACAAGGATTAGGTGAAGATGATGAATTAATTGGTAAGTATAAATTTTGAACAAATCTTGGGTTAGAAGTGTACTATTTTGTAAAATAAATATGAATATTTATTTTAAATATATAAAAGTTATAATAAGATTTAATAATATTAAATATATATAAAAAGTAATAGAATTTGACTTAAATTATTTTAAAACAATTGTTTTAGTAAAAAATTTTAAATATTTTTTCTCATTTAATGTTGTGGTAATTCAGAAAGAGTAAGAACAAAGCAGTAATACCCGATTGAGCACGGTAAAAAAAATAAATATTATGTACCACATTGTCAGATTGAAAATTAACTATTAGGCTGGCTACACACTAGTGTTATTTTACCGTGCAACATTTTTACCACGCTGTAATTTTACTGTGCGTTTTGTTAAATAAAGTACATTAAAATGAATAGAGCACAACACACGAGTGTCGTGCAGTAAAATTATGGTGCAATATTTCGAAAACTGTTGGTGCACCTTGACTTTACCGTGTGTTAAAAATATCGCTATAAAAGCTTATTGTGAGTACTCTGAATTTAAAAATGCTGACAACCTAATTAAATACTTATTGAACGTTATTGAACGTTGGAAATAAGTATTTAGGGAAAAAAATTTAAATTTTTACCTTTTTCATGACAATTGTATGAGTGCTATTTTTTAGCAAAAAAAAAATAAAAAAAATATTTAATTATAACATGTGATTAAAATCCAATAAAAGATTTTTAATTATAAATAATTATATTCAAATGTATTTTATTTTGTAATAATAATATGGACCAAGTTCTAAATACTAACAATATAAAAAATGCAAAAAAAACGGTATCTTGTCGTTTTTCTATTGGAGAGTTATTTCTTTTATGAAACCTGAGCCATAAAAGTTTTAAATTATGAAATAATCGTTACAAATCTAAAATTGAATTATATAATAATTATAAAAAAATCTTGCATCCACAGTAGTACGGTGCACTGAATATTCTAAGGTACAAAGCGGCAACGTCGCACCCATTTTCGTGCTCAATTGTGTGGTTTTTTGGTTCTTTTTTGGTTCCTATTGTTTGATTGCAACCGTGCTCAATTGGGTTACAAAAAAGATCAATCGTGCTCAATCGGGTTCCAGCCGAACAAAGAAAACTAATTTTTTCCATACGACTTAGATCTCATTGGGTTGGTAGGCTGGTCATTTTATTGTGAATATGAACAACAGGCAATTTTAGAACTAAATTAGGGGATTTGGCTATTTAGCAATACATTTCAAACTATTTTTATTATTAAAAGTTTAATTTATCTTTATGTTTTTGGTTACATTATAAATACATTTTTATTAAGATTTTATGGTGTTCAGAAAATTAATATTTTTCTCATTAATGTATTGGAATATGTTGCAAGAGAAGTATGGGGGAAATTTTTTTTAGAAGCAAAGAGCTTATAGCTCATAAAAGCTAAAAAAGAAAAATGTGTTGGAATATGTTAAAATTTAAACATTTTAAATATGGATGTGATTTTACTCCTTATGAGTAATAAAATATATATGTCAGTTAACTCTTCTGTTGTCATTTTTCTTATCTATTGTAGGATTAAGCATAATACATGACTTTCTATTTTCTGTATGTAGTTTCACTATTGCTTACAACCTAATATTAATGTAATAACTATTATGATAATACCATTGATTGTTATTTACATAGTATTAGGTTTTACTTGACTGTTTACATTATAATGTATGTATATTATGTATGTATAATAATTATTAATTTATTATTTACATAAGAATTTATTTAAATCTATATAAATTGTACAGTGGTGATAATTTTATTGGTTCAAAATTATGTCGTTTACAATATATTAGTATACCAAAATGTTTTTTGAAAATATAGCATTTATGTTAAATAGTACTGAAATCTTTGAAATAATGATAGGCTATATAAATTATTATATGAATATGTTGTATTAAATATATACATTAATATTTAGGAAATTTAGAACTTCACATTATTAAAATCAAATCTGTCAGGTGTATTGTTTCTGATTTTAATTCTTATGTTTACCTACCTAATTTCAGATCGAAATGTAAGAAGTCTGTGTGATACAACAGACCTTGATGAAGCTGATGGGAACACAGAAGATCTTTGGTTCTATCAGGTTTGTATTATGCATTTACTTTAGATATTTTCCTTTCAGTATCCAAATACAGAATTTATCTTGCATCTAGACGTAATGTTTGACTTTTTGGTCTGTATGCATCTAAACTCAGTCGTTTTTTTTGTTTTTTCTATCAAACTGTTTTCATTGAAACTCTAACATAGTGTTTGCAACAGTGATCTAATACATCAAGGGTTCAACATTTTGAGGTACATACCTGCTTTCATTATATTTCATGAAGTCACGCACCACCTCACCATATTAAGATTGAATTATGTTTAATATTTATAAATTTATATAATTTAATTTATACTTCATGCATGTAATGTTGGTTATTGAATTAATATAATAATATGAAAATCTTAGAAGTTTTTTTAAATATTAAATAAATTTATTTTTTGGGAAAATACCAAGAAATACAAATTAATAAGAGAGTTAGAACTGCTTGGTTACCATCAATTGTGACTTAATAATGTCTTGATTAAATATCAAAATAATTAAAAATAATATTTCATTTTCGTGTTTTGTTGCTTTTTAAAAATATTCATGCATCCTCTGAAATTTTATTATTCCTCCCTAGGGGGCACTCTCTAGGTCTAAAACTCCTTTAATACACTTACTTTTAAAATGTATTATACAAAAATCTTCGTTCTAAAACATTGACAATTAACTATATAAAAATTGTATTTGTGAAATGCTCAGAGAACAAAAGTTTTAAAATTAATTACTTTTAAGAATGATTCCTAAATAAATATACATTTAACAGTATAGTGTCTACGAGAAAAACTGAAAGACAATTTTTTAATAATGATAAAAATATTTAATTGATGAAAACACTAATTTTTTGGACATTTTTAGTGTGTATACTAAGGGGTGGTTGTATGGTGTATACACAGAACTAGTCCAGGTTAGTTGTACGTTTGGATGTACTGCGTCATTTACTGATATGCTGCATTAAATGTAAATTAGAAAAATTGTCACATATAAAATGTATGTACCCAGTGACGTTTGATACTGCGTTTGTACATTGCAGGGAAAACATAGCTTTATTCTTTCTTATTCTTAAGTTTATTTTAAACATATTGAAATTAAATTTTTGTTGACTACTACTACCTTGATATTGTGATGAATTTAAACTCAATTGATTTGATACTCGATAAAAAATATATAATCTGTTAACAATCAATTTAATTATAATACAATAAGTAAATTTGTTCCTATTATGATTATAATATTATGATTTATAGTAAATATTTTTGTAAGTATTGTAAAAAGTCTACTAATTTTTTCATTTTAATTGATGGATAGTAGCTAATATTTTTATTATTATCAGTATAAATAAAAGTTTTCTGGAGTGTATTTGTACAATATGTGCAATTATTTACACCAGGTTTTGATAAAAAAATCACCATCTAATATGAAAAATGCAATCTACTTTTTATAAATTATTTTCATGTTAAATTACATTGAGTATTAATCAAAAAAATATTTTTGTTTTTACGTAAATTGTATGTTAAAGTTTTATTAATTTGATTTTTAAACATATTTAGAACGACTTCCCAAAGAAATCTGGCAAAGATTTCGTGTATGATGTTCAAAAAGTAATGGAAAGACGAAAAGGAATTAAACAGTAATTTTTTTAATTTCATTTAATTTAACTAATTTTTTTAAAATTATTTTAATTTAATTTGTTTTTATAGGCCTTGTATATTAATATTAGATTCATTGTCTGGTGGTGTTAATCGAGCCAGAATTGCAGCTACACTACGTGGTTGGTTATATGAAGAATATCGAGCTAAGCATAATGGTTCTACAAAAGACTTCTCGAAATCAGTTATGAAATCAGGTCTAATTAGAGTACCACAGCAGGGCAATTATTATGATTGTGGTCTCTTTGTGATGCATTTTTTTGAAAAGTTTTTTGAGGCAAGTAAATTTACTTTAATGTGACATGTAACTAGTTTAAATCTAAAATGTTCTTAATTTTAGAATCCAATTGTGGATTATACTTTCCCAATAACCCATTTGGAAAATTGGTTCCATCCTGATGAGGTATCTAAGAACGCCCAGAAAAGAAGAGATATACAACGTTTAATACTAAATACTATAGAAAAATGCAAGTTGTTACCTCCAGATTTTATTTTACCAAGCATTAATTTTATCTCTGAAGCTGAAACAAGAGAAGCTTACAGTAATTCCCATAATAATAATCAAATTTCAAATCAGAATTTGCAAAGTTATAACAGCAATATAGAACATATAGAAGATGATATGGAAGCTTTTGATGAGGAAGAAGTTGATGATGATATAGAAGAAGAAGAGAATAATTATGAACTTGATGATGATGGTCAATATGAAGAACAATATCCTAGTAGTAACTATGATTTTCCAGAAATGGATCAAAGTGAATATCTTCCTGAAGTGGGAGTACATGAACATTGGGCTGATAGGCAGCAACATATAGATTTTAATTTAGAGTAAGTAGAATATTATTTCATATTTTTATAATTATTCATTACAATATTATATTACTCTGCTCAATTATATTTTAAATGGTATGTTGATTAAAATTAGTGAAATCTTTTTATTAATTTTTTATTATCTTCATACATTACTGTTGGTTTTAATATTATTCATTGCAGTTTCATAGACAAATTTTAATTTTGAGATTTAATTAGATATTTTTTTGTTTTTGTATTAAATTTAATTAATGAAAAGCAAACATTTATAATTCGTTGCTTAAAAATATAAAATTAAATATTGAGGATTTAAAAACCAATTTTGTCTTATTAGTATTTAGGAAGTCTGATCATTGATTTCATTCTTAAATATGTTGTAACTCATTGCAATAAAGATCATGAAGAATTTTTTGTTCAAATAGTATACAACTGCATAATTCAAAACTTATAAAATATTAGTAACCATGGTAAAGTGTAAAATGTGAATTTTATTTTTTTAAATTTGCATCATATATATTTTATATTCAATTATTACATTTTACATATCTAATGGTAATTCTATAACTAATCTCAATCCACAAAAACGAAATGAAATTGAAAAACGAAACTGTGTTGAAATTACTGTCATTATAGTATGTTTTAGGGGATATGGTGAAATGTACGAATGGAAGTTAGAATAATTGACTGCTGTGAAGTTTTTTACTTTTTAACACTACTATGCTTGGCAATCTAACCAACGTCGAAGTGTGTCGTTGATTGCACATTTATTTTTATAACTACTCATTATCTATAAATTATATTCATTTATAATTTTCATAAAATAATAAATACGGTTGTATACAATTTTTAATTATTTTTAATTTTTAATTTAGGCAAGATTCTGGAGATGATCAGTTTGATGACTATCATTCCAATGACAATATTGAAATTGATCCTCAAGCTACAATTGACCAGAGACATTTTAGAAATTCACAACTTGTTCCTAATGAAGATTTAAGATCATATGCAAATCATTTTCAAGGAAACGATGATGATTATGATGATGATGATGAGGATTTTGAATTTGATGAGATAGACAATGGTGTTAATGAAGATGACAGTGATGACAATGATGATGAGTCCAATCAGTCTACAAATCTTACTATTAGACAAAGTCAACAATTTAATCATCATAACTAAACTAAAACTACGTAAAATCCTAAAAAAATTAGTGTTAAAAATTATATTATAAATAATCTCATTAAAATCGTAAGATTAATTTGACTTTGTATAAAGTTGTAAGTATATGTTTGTTGTAAGTAATATAAATTATTATATTAGCATAAAAGAAAATTGGAAACTTTTTTATAGTTTTATGATTTATTAATATATTCATTCCAGTTTATTTGCTTTAAAAGCATAATATTTAAATTTTATCTCATTTGGATCTTCGAACATTTTAATTTCCTAATTTGGTTAAAATTGTTATGAAATTTGTTTTATGTTATGTGTGTGAATAGTAATGTGTATTAAAAGTATATATTTCAATATAATATATTGTCAATACTGTTTGAATGTAAACCTGTGGTCCTAAATGATTTTTATAATTTTATGTGTAAAAATGTTTTTCTGCCATTTTAAACTTTCAAAACTATGTTTTTCAGTTTTCAAAAAATAACAAAACAAGTTATTGAATGAATATTGGTTTTAAATGTTTTGATGTCTGAGAAAATTTTTACAAATAATGATACACGTAAGAGGTAGAATTATTCTTCGAAAATAAGTTAGCTCACGCACACATAAAACATCTCAATATAATTCTTAATCTTGTTTTGGGACTGTGGATAATTCAGTACATACAATAATTATCTTTCTAATAAAAAGTGTTGTTCATCAGTGAGAATAGAAACTTTGCACTACTAGAGTTATAAAGTGGACGCCACTCTCATCTGTATTGTCTCTGTCTTAAGGTGCACCCACACTACTGTTACAAAGTAATTGATTAGAAAATACTTGTAAATAATTGTGGGTAGTCCACACAAGTTGGAATTTGACAGTGTTCACTCTTATACATGCATATCTAATAATAATAATAATAATAATAATATTTATTTTGCTTGGGTAATTTGGTAAAAATTTTTAATATTTATTATTAATATCATAGATTTTATAATATATTTTAGCCTCCAATTCTGCCTAATCTGACTGAAAGCTTGATGTTTTACATTTAAAAACATTTGGTTGATATTCTGAAGAGGTTAAAAAAGTTAGTTTTTAAATTTTTATCGATAACATAAATTTTTTTACTACAGTTAATATTACAAAATACATATATCATCAATAGGCAATAACCATAATATTTTTATACAGTTACAATTATAAATGCAATATTATAAAAAGCAAAAACAATATTTTTAACCTATCCGTAGTAGTTGTTATTATTACAGGCAGTCCTAAGTCTGTATAAAAATGGAAAATAAGGGAAACATTATTTAGTTTTTAAAATATACGAGACGCAATTGGTATGCATTTGAAAAGAAAATTCGGAAGGAATTGTTGCCGCGGGACGCAGTTCGTATGCAGCCGTTAAGTTGATAACGTTGAAAACCAAAGTAATGTGTTAGTACTCGGGTACTGTTGATATAACGACTACCCTATATAAGTATGTAAATCGTATGAATACAAAAATTATAACCACCAACTAATAATTTATATTAAGCGTAAGGAAAATATATTGTGAAACAGACCCATTCGCGTTTTATTATTCTTACTATTTCAGTCGTCAAGATGTACGTATATAAATCAAATTACAACATTTAATTCAATCATAGATTATAAACACGGTTAAAGATCTGTTATTGAAATTGTAAACAATTTTCTCACTTAATAAAGAACATTTAATTTTTATTTCGACCCGGATCAAATTGCCTTCGGAGTTCTGCGTTAATGTTATTTTTTTAATTTAAACGCATCTAAACTAGGTATTCTTTTTTTATCTTCGATTAAAATAAAGATTGTTGATTAAAAAAGTTGCACGTATTTGCAATATATATATATATATATATACAATTCGTAAAACTACAAGATGTCCCGAAGACGCGCGTCGATGTGCGCATTAACCCGTGATGTTCAATTAGTCTCCGAAAACAATTCGCCAATTGCAAAAGTCCGGATAACGGGAAAATGCTCACACACACCTCAACAGTTTTGCCCGTCGAATCTTGACCACTTATTTAAGTATGTACACAGTCGGTCAGGTATTCTGTAGTCACCCGTTGACCAAACGTCCTTGTTTGATTGGGTAACGAAAATCATGCAGTTTGCGAAGAGTCATTGCAAACGGGTAGTGAATAGCTACTAGTTCGGTGCCAACCAGTGCCGTATTTAGGAACTTGAGACCCGGGGGCAACAATAAAAAAACGCCTCATTATTCCAAATACAAATGTCTGCGGGTTGAAAAAGATCTTTCTGAAGACAACTGAAGAACAATTCGTTGCTGGTACACGCAAAAACATTCTAAATGCAATGTCAGCATAAGGATAGATTGTTTATAAATCTTTGGATCTATCGCCAGTACTCGACCATTACCGAGTATGGTTGTGTGTGTGTATGTGTTGTGACGCCGTGATTGGCGATATATATATATATATTTTTTTTTAGACATATTTTTTATTTTGTAAAGAAGTTTCTCTTCAAAAATATTAGATCATTAAATATTGAAAATATAAAAAAATTAGCTGCCCGGGGCAACAGCACCCTGTAGCTCCTCCCTAAATACGGCCCTGATGCCAACACATAGGTTTCGGTACTAGATATTGTGGGAAAGCGAGAACGTGGCGTGTCCCTTCTCGTTCCAACTTTGTTTGCATAAAATAATAGTTACGCGGACACGAGTTAGACACTGGTTCAACAGAATGTCTTTGTTTAGAAAACAATAAAAAATAATTACGTATGTACGTATATGCATGAGTAGTGATTACGATGTCTGTTTTATATTTTTAAAAAGTTCAATTGGAATTTGCATTATAAATTAAAAAAAAATAAAAATAAATGTGTTATTTTAATACGAAAAAACGAAAGTATTATATTGCAATAATAATTTTCAATTTTAAATTGGTATAAACATGAAATGGCATAAGGCAGAAGAAATCGGTGAGATAATGTAGTGACGTCTAACACTCTTAGAGAGTTGTATGGCTAAATGAAGAGGAAGAAGAAGTAAATTGGTATACATCAAGTGTAGATAGGTTAATATTAAAAAATACTTAACATATTTTATTTCTATCCAAAAATAACTTTTAAATTAAAATTATTTAACTTTTAAATTATAGTTAGTACTTAATATTCTAACAATATGCATTACTAGAAATATAATTCAAATTGTTAGTTAATAATTACTAAATAACATTATAACTAGTAATTTTAGAAATAAGTGTAATACTCGAAATTTGAATTATCTAGCACTAAGAATGTATTAAATGTTACGAAAATATTAAAATAAAATCAAGAAAGTCTTAAAACTTGCAAAGTCAACCTATCGTCCACTATATAATATGTATATTTATATATACATATACACCGTGTGTTCACCAATTTGGGGAACACTGAACTTCTCGGCCGGATTATGCATAAAACCATTTATAATTATTTATTATTTGTTACTTTTTGAATATTTTTACGTAATTTTTTAAATACGTTTTATAAACAAGATTAACATAATATGGATATACAATTATTTAATTAAAATTGATAACATGGTTTATGCATTTTATAATGAATTGTAAAAATGTATTATTTATTAAAATTTAAATAGTTCTTATTCAGTTTTGATTTTAGAGCCATTGTTAATTGGTAAAGATGACTTAAAAACATTCAGTATATCCGAATTTGGTATAAAAAATACTGGTTGCTATTCATAAAAATTAAGTTGCATTGCGCATGCGTGTACCAAGAGGGTTAAAAATTTGAAATTTATTTGAAAATGTGTATTTATATACCTTTAGCTTGCGAAAAAAAATTCGGTAAATTCCAACATAATCCGGCCGAGAAATTCAGTGTTCCCTAAATTGGTGAACATACGGTATAGATCAGGGGTCTTCCACCTTTTTATGCAGCGGGCCACATATTATTTTTTTAAATCTTGCGGGCCGCATTCGTTGTAAAAACATGCAGTGGTTAAATTGGGGGAGGGGACGCAGAGGGTCTGAGCTACTCTTCATTTTTCTTCATATTATAGCGTACCCCTTAATTTAATTCATCAAGGAACGCAGGGGACGCAGCGTCCTTCAACAATTATATGAATATGAATTTGTTTCTTAGAAAAATTAAATAAATATGAAAAAAAATTGGAAACGATTAATATTTTATTTAATTTTTGGTATTAGTTCGTAATCTGTTCATTATTATTAGCACATATGTATATTAGGAACGCAATAATAAAATATATAATAATGTTATATAATTTATGTAACACGTTTCAAGTGTTTCCACTGCGTATTAATTCGTGGTATAAACTGCTAAATTGCTAAAAATATAACTATTACGAAAACTTCCCTGGGTGTACCGACGATAACGATTCATAGTAAACCACTGACAATAATAATATATTGACTCCGTATTTTGAGAATCCGTCCGTTGTTTTAGTTATCGACGATTAACAAATGGTGATCGTTTTCAAGGAAAATTAAATATTATTTATATTTTATTTGGAAACGAGGTGCTCCACGAATGAGTAATCAGTATTATGTTAGCTTGTCGCGTACTCGCGTATGTAATTTATAAATTGTAATTTTGTTGAAAATAGTAAACACCTCAACCGCACTCCTACAGTCCTACACGTCACGTCAGCAATAAACATGAATAAACGTCAAAAATTGTCCATATCGGGCTTTTTCAATAAAAAGAAAAACAATGACCAAGGTAATTAAAACACTTTAATTTAATAATAAATCATAGGCGTGCGCAGATTCCTGTTACCGGTGTACTTTTATTTTTTTTTGATAATCCACCTTCATAAATCCCGCCTTAAAAAAAAAAAAAAAAATAGATATACAAAACATAAGTAAGTAGAAATAAAATTTATTAGAAAAACTGATGTACAATCTGATTATCAATGAACGTCAGTCCCGGCAATTTTTATTTTTTTGTAATTTGATAAAATTGATAAAAAAAACTTGATTTTCCAAAAAAAGTTATTAGCCCTTTTTACTTAAGTACCTAGTACCTACCTAAAAAAAAAGTTAATAAATACAGTTAAAAGTTCCTTAAATTTTTTTTGGTCATACATTTTAAAGCAATACATATACATACCTATGATAAAAATAATTATTATTTAACTCTCAGCAAATCTTAGTCCTAAAAATAATGTGACGGTATGAAATAAATTATTTGACTAATATTAAACTTCAAATATTAAAATTAATATACTAATAAAAGAGTAACATTTATAATCTATAAATTTAATATTTACTTTTTGTAGGCAACAATAAAATACATGAATTATTATTGAAAGTTAATTGATTAATTAATTTTATCATGTGGCTATATATTTACATTTTAGATTTTAAATTTGCTAGACGTGTTGCTGTGTTGATAGAATTAATACAAATAAATACCTATTAGTATTGTTTATTATTTGTTATAGATATCTGTGTTAATCATTAGATATTTTTAATTATTTATATTGTAGATGCATTTAGGGGGTGGGGGGGACAGAGTCCCCCACGGTTTTTTTTAGATTAATTTGCTTTGAAACGCTAATTGTTCAGCTACATTTAGAGTCCACCTTTATTTTTTTTTCCAATTCAACCACTGAAAACATGTATTATATATAAAAATTCAGTTTTATTCTTACAATTTTTAAAATTAGGTAGGTACATTTAAAATTACAAATTAGTAAATTTAATAATTTAAAAAAATTGCTATTGGACCATTTTTCTTGAAAAACGCGTTTTTCATCCGAGATTTTACGCTTTTTACTCACCAACATACTATGCAAATATTACGAAGAAAAAGTATGAAATTGAATTTTTTTCACATCAAGGAGAATATTGTGCTCGTTCTACAATTGATTACGAACCACTGTTGGTTCGTAATTATTATTGTCTGTACAATAATAATTATATATTGGTAGGTAATTCAATTCATATTATCATATATTTCTGATAGCGATAGCTCAACTGATATAATTTTATAGAACTAGAAAATGTAAATGCTAAATTTAAAATGTGATCGCGAGCCGCATATTATGACAGGGCGGGCCGGGGGTTGAAGACCCCTGGTATAAATGATCGATTGTCCAAAATTCTCAGAATCGTACAAGATCCAACAACCCTTCTCCAATTCGTCAGGCCCTTAACGAAGACAATACCAAAGCCATTTGTAATTTTTTTTCGCAAAATGAACACATTCAAAATATTGTAATACACTGTGGGATTTAAGTAATAAAAATCACTCACAATTTAATTAAAATAGACACTATATTATATAAATATGTATGTACAAATATCGATACGCGTTACAATTGCGGAGGAATTGCCGAATATATCGCGTAGTGTAATTCACGGTAAGTCGCGGATTGTACTCACGGACTGATTGAATGTGCGCCTGACCAGCCGGTATATATTTAAATATATATCGGCGTCGATTGTCTAGAACATTCTCGAAATTACCTTAACGAGATAATCATCGCATAATCTAGAACATGGGATTTCCCCTTATCCACTGACAATATTGTAAACAACTTGGACGATTCGCGGTGCGTTGTTTACGTCACCACAACACCAATACCTAATGTACAGATTTTGAAACTATGTGTTATAATTATATTTATTTGTTTAATTTAAGTAGGTTAATTACCATTGTTGTCGAATCCTTTAAATTAGGGTTGCCATACGTCCCGGAAAACTGGGATTGTCTTCGGCTTTGGACTTCGTGTCCCGGTGTCCCAAAAAATGTTTTAGGGACGTCTGTATGTCCTGGCTTGGCTTGACGTTTATTAAAAATGTAAAATTGTTTAATATTTAATTTCGACAATTTTATCACAAAGTCAATTTTTAATCGTAATCGATTAAAATTATATAATAAAATCATAATTTGTAATTTACATAGGTACATAAATATAATATATTTTATTTCACATAAATATTTTTAAATATTATATTGCCGGCCATTAATGTTACCCTCAATATATACAAAGCTATATAAAAAGTATATTATTTACTAATGTGTTTGTTTTGTCCCTGTTTTGCCTTATAAATGTATGGCAACCGTACTTTACATACAATAAAAATAAAAGTATTTTTTTACTTAGGTACTGCCATTTAAACCAATACACCATATTTTATGTATTTATTAATTATTAATCCATTCCTAAAATATAGTTGGTAAAAAGTAGTGTTTTTTCCCTCTACATTCTATTAAGTTGTATAAATTGAAGTGTATAATTTCCATTATTACAGTTTAATCTTCTGTTCACTCCAGGGTTTTTTTGAGTGCAGTAAGACACATTTTGTGCAATAAGAAAAATAATTGTGCCGTGAAAATTATTACTTTGTGTAGTGCAGCAAATACTCTTCTTTGTTATTTTATATTTATTGTATAGGTTAATATAATTGCTTAAATTTAAAAAAAAATTGTGTCAAATAATTTCGAAAATTGATTATAGCGTCTTAGTTTTATCTTGCTCTCTGATCGAACAATGTGGGTTGCAAACAGACAAATATATTGTTATCTAAAATCGTCACAGATATGTATAATAAACTAGATTGCTAACTGCTGCATCTTACTACTTACATCTATCTACTCATGTGATTAGTTGAAGCAGACGGCAGCCATTTAATTCGAGGCCTATGGGCTTTATCACAGCCTTAGATTTGTTTGATAAGGAAACTGATAAAAAAAATAAATAAATTATAGAACAAGTATCCAAACAAAAAACATTTTTATTGCACTTTATTTTTCTCATTTATATAAATTTTCCATCTAAATATAAATAACAATTATTAACATAGTTTATTCTGATAGGTTTTTTTGGTTTTCTGAAAATTTAGTGAACATGTACACTTTAAAACTAAGTGCCCTCATGTATATGTTACCGGCAATGTTGTCATTTCAGGAAATGATGACAATGCCTAATAAGTTTAGGAACATATTAAGCATCAGGGACGAACGGATGGGGGGCCAATGGGGGCCATTGCCCCTCCTTGAGATTTTCGCGTCACTTACAAAATTGGAAGTTATTTTACATAAAGCTGATCTTGGGTATTCAGTGACTATTCGACAATCCTTGTATCTAACAAGTATCTAACATTTTTTTAATCAACAAATGATGATTCAATTAATTTATTTGCTTCAAACAAGAGGAGATTGTCATTACTTTTTGAATAAAATAATAAAATATGATGCGAATTCAATCAAATAAAGTTGTTTTTTGTTTAAACTTTATTATATTTTTTCTTATAAATATTAAAACTAATAACTAATAATGTAATTTTATATAAACTTAAATGACTTTTGATTTTTAAAAAAATATTAATGATAGTAATACAAAATATGAGTAGATGAAATATGTAGCAGTAAATCTTCCTATAAGTATTTAGGTACTTACAATTTTTTTGCCCCCCCTGAGCTACATTTCTGTGGGCGTCCCTGTTAAGCATTGTCATCATTTCCTGATTGTAAACATTGTCGGTAACATATACAATGAAACCTCTATAATTCGAATTAGTTTATTATACATTTATCGGTGTATACTAGTTGTGGTCAAAATCAAAAAATACGTACTAGTTGCTGTCACCTAACAAAAAGGTTACATACTAGTTGTGGTCACTCAAAATATATATCTAGTATATATGGTATATACCATGCTATTTTATTTACAAAAAAGTTTCAACATTTTCATTTCCATTTTATAAACATACTTAGGACTGTCTACACTATTTTTATTGTGTAGGTTCGAAATCACTGAAGTCAGACAAACAACCTTTGAGGTGGTCTAATACAGTCTTGTACGCATACAAGGCAATTTAATAGGCAATAACGAAAAAACAAAGGTACGCATGAGCTGCTTTTGTTTTTGTATCCTTGTATCACGTTTAAAAGGAAAATGGCAACTTGAAAAAGTACCATCCATGAAAATTGAATCACATTGTTTTAAAAAATTAACATTTATCTGATTCGTAAAACATATTATATTGTTCTGTACATCGTTATAAAAATCCAATTTTCATTATTTTTGGTTCGTATTTTATTAATTACGTAAGGAATCGTCAAACGTAATTGTGAAAAGTCACGCGGCAATTTTGGGTGAACATTCATTCTTGCAGTATTTATATTTTTTCTGATCAATGTAACGCCATTTGACCCCAATACACTGAGTACTGTACTTGAAATCTCAGAATGAATAATTTTGGAGGGACGCTTGCTCAACTGCTCCACTGCCTTACGTTTAACACTGTTACTAACCTTTTGCCGTAGCATTGATTGGTGATAATCTGGTTAGTGATTATACTACTATTGCAGGGGCATTTACAAGGGGTGATGTGGGGGTCAGATCCCCCCCATAGGTCTTTTAAAAATTGTATAAAATAGTATTCTTAATGTAAGGAAATTATAAGGAAACAAAAAAATATTGCAAGGATTGATTGTAAATTATTATTTTGACACATTCAATATATATATATATATATATATATATATATTATATGTTACCGGAAAAGATAACAATCAGTCCGTGTTGACAATGACTAATCAATAACGATAATGCCTGATTTAGTAATGGATTAATGTCAATACCTAGTCATTGATAACAATTCCTAATAAAAGAAGGCATTGATAATAACATTAAAAATTAATTTAATATATTTTAATACTTATTAGCTATTTAGGATAAATCATAATCTTAATCTTTGTTGTTACGTGGTAAATTACTATGACACTTGGAATTATATAATATAGTACAGCGATATCCAAACTGTGCTCCGCGAAGCCTTTGGTGCTTCGCAATGGTTTGTCTAGGGCTCCGTTCGTAACACCACAAAAAATTTAAAAAAACGTTCGTCATTTAAAATTAATATATATTTCGTGAAGACTTGAATGTTCGAAAATCAGATCGATCACCGATAAAGCGGTGTTGATATTTGTTCGATTGCGGATTTATAACATTGCCTAATATAATACGGAAATGTTGATAAAACTATGAAATATCCATCATTGCCTAACCTTTCCAGTCATTGTCAACAATGACTAGAACATACTGACAATTCCTGAATTTTCATCTTTTCCGGTAACATATATATATTTTATTATTTATTATTTAAATTTGCAAGTACTTAGGTTTAGGAATTTTCCTTCCATAATAATTTGTTAGCAATTGATCCCCCCCATACAAAAGTTATATGTACGCCACTGTACTTATTGGACTATACAATTTTATTTATTTTATATATAAACTTTATAGATAAGTAATAGGTATATGACCACAACTAGGATATTACCTACAATTCGCGTGACCGCAACTGTTATATGTCCTTATCTCAAAAATCGTTTCTGACCGCAACTCGGATGCAGCCGAATTTATTACTGACGTTTTTATTCTTTTAAACTCATTTCGATATTCTATGATTTACTGCGGTGCTTCCCAAACTTTTTTGACCCACGGCGCCTTTTATGATCTAAGGTCTTTTCAGGGCACCCTTCCTTAAGTCACAGAATGACTAATCATAAGGACATTTTTAGACCAGATAGTATTCGTATATATGAATATGATAGTTTCCATGACGGCGCGGCGCCCCTGAACAGAAATCGTTGCGCACCAGGGCGTCGTGGCACACACTTTGGGAACCACTGGTTTACTGTAAAGTCATCATAAGACATAGATTGTTTCTATTTTGGTAATTTGTGTAATAGAATATTTACTGTCGAAAAAAATAATAATAGATAATTGGTTTTCACATGTTTCGCGACTTAGTGAGTATATATATATATATATAATATGCCAGCATTAGTTATTTGGGATGTAAGAAAAGCAATTATACATTTTATGAAAATGAAAGATAGAAGGAACACTAATGGAAGTGTAAAACAAAAATTATTTAAATAAAAAAAAAAAGTTGCCAAGTTAATTTTTTAAATTGAATTTAAAATAAACATACCACTAATTATAATATTATACTTTTTACTTATATTTATATAAAAAAAAAATTATAACTTAAAAATAATAATATTGCATTAATAATGTATAAATAACTGATTTATTTGTCAATTCATGAGCAATACGTGTATGTACTTTAATTCTCTACTACAGTCTAGGTGTGGGATTAAATTTGTGCAATCAGAAAAAATAATTAAGAAAAACCCTGGTTCGCTTATCTTATTCATATATTTATGTGTGTGGCTCATCTTAATAAACTTTATTATTTTTAATACTTAAATTGTTTAATGTTCTTGTTGAAATTTTTTGATACTATTTTCCACAATGTCACTTTCAAAATTATACTGAAAAATACAATTTTTAATTTGTAAATGAAGGAGTGAATTGGAATAAACCTTATTAATATGGTGTTAAATATGGCTCTATAATAAAGAATTGTTTGTGTTATTCGTAACTTAATAAAATTTAAATAGTTCTAACTTCTAAGTTATCCTATTGTTTTATATAAATCTATTAAAATAAATACACTTATAAATGCAATATGTCGTATTAGGTACTCAGAATTTATTGATAGATCGCGCTATACTTACTATTATATTAACCATGAAATAAATATTTTTAAAACTTATCTTAGAGTCTATATAGGTATTATATACTAAATAATAAATACTAAGACTACTAATTTCTAGTATGAATAAAAATACAAATTATATAATTTCCCTCATACTTTAAAAAAAAAAAATATATATTTATTTTAATATTTATTATGATTTAGCAGTCTTCGTTATTAATTTTCGGAACGCCCACAATCTCAAGAAAATGTTCAAATGATTTTTGTTTTAAATTATTTGTTTTTTTAAACAACACATTAAAATCATTGCTTAAAATGTTGTTTTGTTTTTTAAAATTTTATTTTCTTCTATAATATCATCCATTGATTGAATCATTTCTTGAAGTTGTTTACCGAATAAATCGAACTTATCACTCATAAAAATAACTGAGTTAGTTAGATGATTGAAAGCTTCATTGGTTAACACCTCGGTCTCATTACCTTCCAAAATGTTTTTTATAGGCATCTTTGACTTAGAATACGTAATGAGTTTACATTTCATACAGCACCACTTTTGCTTGGTAGTTTATGACATTTTCCTAAATGTTGACTCTCGTAATGTAGCACAACCAAAATGAAGACATTCATTACAAATAGTACAATTTAATTCGTCCTCCTCATGAATATCATCATTACATATACCTACTATAATATATATACAATTTTAACAGAATTAATTAATACAATTTGAGAATATTAAGAGATAAGCGACGCATTAATGGAAGCACATCTACACCGAACAATGGACAGTAATCAACTATATGCATATTATTTATAATTATTATACTTATTATTATAAATAAATATTATTTTATCTGTATATTTAATACTTAAAAATAACTTAAAGTTGTTGGGAAATCACAATATTTGGTCAAAACGTAAAAAGGTAGTTTGAATTCACGTAGTAGAAATTACATTCAAATAATTGTTGTAAAATGACATTTTTTGATTATTAAGAAATCATAATAATAAAAAAAAAAAAATATTGATTATAAAATAATTTAATAAATAAATTTTGTGTATATCTTAATGTCTTAAAGATTTTTTTGTTTTACTTTTAAGTCTGTTCAGTATCGTCAAATATTTATACTTTCAGAGATAGGTAATGTAATTTCCTCTTGAAGAAAATGATACTCGGTAAGCAAGTAGAATAACTTTAATTAATGTACTTTATTTATAAATGTTATAAAAGTATACATACATATTTTATTAGCAGGTCCAATTTAACTATATTTTTGAGTTTTGAAATTATTATTGTACATATTATTGTTTAGAATAATAAATTATGGGTTTTTTTTTTAAAGTTTTTAATTATCAATTTATTATAACCGATTACAAAGTAATAACAAAAACAATATAAAATATCACTATGAAAATATTTTCTTCTATACATTTTATAATAGGTTTATTATATTGCATAATGGACTTACATTTTTCAAGTAAAAAAATCAATTTATTTTATTACGAATTACGCGTGAAATAGATTGAAACGAAAATTATTATGTATCCAACTTTTCATAACATATTTTAAAAAGCTTAAATATTGAAAAGGAGTGGTTTTTCAAATATTTTCGTGAAAATATATTATAATTCTGCCGTAGTTTAAAATTATTGATGGGAATTATTCGTCAAAATATTAATAAAAATTAGATGTATACTTATTAGCATTATACATTTAGGATATCAAATAAAAATTGGGTTGTAAAAATAAATAATTTATTGTTCTATTAGAAATATCGTTTCATATAAATTATTATGTTTTTAAATTAGCTGTCGTAAATTGTAATTTAAAAGAAAAAATACGTTTTACGCGGGACAAAACCATTCGGTGTAAATTCGTAGTAGAGAGTTTATTTATATTTTGTTTTAAAAAGAAGAAAATCATCAGTGATATAACGTTTTTATTTTTTGTTAACAAAAATGGATTCAAAATTAATTATATATTAAAATTTGTAAAATTTTAAGTTTTTTTTTTTGTTAAAATTTTACAGATGTATTTATTTATATATGTTTATATTTTTTTTTTGTAATAGAAAATTTTTGAAAAATTTTATTGATAAAACTAAAACATTACAATGTAGTTAACATTTTTTGGGAGCATTTAAGTATTACGTCAGTATGTTTTTATTGTTTTTGACTTCATTTTTATGAGGTGTCTATGTGTGAGGTTGGTGTGGCCGATTCTCCGTTAGTTTATTATTATTTCTGTTTTTCTTGAAGTTCTAGATTTTGGCCAGGAATTTATACTTAGTTTTATTTCTCGTAATCTAGTATTTTGGTTTGAACAGTGATTTTCCAAACATTTTGGGTAATTAGTTGTATGTGTCTAATATAGTATTGTATTTTTTTTAGGGGCTTCGAATGCTGTTGTAATTTTTGGGTGTTGATCGGCTAACTCGTTTCCATATATTAAGCAATGGTCCAGTGTCCTAATTAATTGGACATTCTTGTTTTGATTTTTTAGATTTTCAACTTTTTATATTTCTTAGGGTAACTTATTATAAATATATGTTGACTCTATACAAATCTGTTAAGATTAAAGACAAAATCATAGGTTTAGTCTGCGAAAGTTCGTTGACCCTTGGGAGGAATTTTTTTTAAAAAGAGCTCCTTTTCAGAAGGTGTTATTTAATACAATTATTATTTATTTAGAGTTGAATATTGGCTTATTTTAAACATTTTTGTTGGATTATACGAGTATGCTTTATATTACTGATTACTAAATCACTAAAGTAGTTAGAAAAATATGATTATATTATAATTATGAATCATGATGTATTATTTAATTTTAATTAGTAAAAATACAAAATATTAAATAATTAATAAGCTATTATTTTAAAACATTTCAGTGAGATATATATTTATATACTTAAACTGTGCATACGTTATACTAGATAGTATGATGTAGTAAGAATATTAGAAACTATGTCTACGTCATAATTGTGAATTTTGAAAGCACATAAAACTGTACTCGTATATTTCAAACTTATTTTTATTGTTAAAAAGAGCGACATTTTCTAAGTTTGCCCGGGGCACTAGTAAGAATTTTTACTCCACTTGTTATATTTAATTAAATATTTTCTTAGTTTTTATGTAAATATACTGTGTATGGGTAGTATTTTGTTTTAATTTTTTAGTAATTAAAATTTGCTTTCGAGTAAAATGTCTATTTAAAATTTGTGGTACTTTAGAAATTATGAAAAGCAAACTAAAACAATGTGTATACATATAAACAAATACTTTTACATTGTTTTTCTTTAATTTAGCTAAAAAATGTATTTCATTGAATATCAGACATTTATATGAATATAATATAAACATTTAAACACGCGTTAAAAGAGTAAAACTTCAATTATTATAAACACTTATATTATTAACACTTATTAATTATATTAAAGATACTGAAATGAAGATATTATACAGACAAATAATTAGTTTTAATTCAATATAAAATGGTATAGTAAAATAATATAACACCGAAACTGTACCATTTGATTAAGTCGAAAAAATATTTAAAAACGTTATTTATAGGTATTCGGGTATATATCTGTTCTTCTCAGCTAACGCAACTACACTACTCTCTATTATTACAATACTTCTTAAAAAATATACCTAAAAATTAAAATCAAAATTTTTTTACATTATATTCTAAATAACTTTTATCAAAACATGATTTACAAAACCGTCTTGTATTAGAAAATAATGAATCTAATGTTGTAACGTGGAAGGACAAACAGAAATATTGGCTGAAAATTCAATATATTCTATTAAATTACTAACAATATTTTTATCATCTGGATCTTAGTCTAAAGTCATGGTAATCTCACGCATGTGTATAAATAATTTTTTCGTATAAAATATTCATATAGATGATATTAATTATTTGAATATTGATTTATTTCATTATCATCATCCTCTTCAAATAAATCAATTTTAAAATAAAATTGAATGTTTAATGAAATTGTCGACAACGTATTTTGTAATTAAATATTTAAAATAATTCGATAGATTATTTAATATTAATACTATAATTATTTTTCCTAAAAACTGACAATGCCATAACAATTTTTATGCGGAATCGCGTTAAATTTGGCTTAAGTAAAAATATAATTTTTGGTATTAAGAAAATGTGCGGAATCGGGTAGGTAAAAAGGTGTATTGTGTCGAATCGTGTGCCACCCTCCGTAACAATATCCGTTGGATAAGGTTTATCTCGACATTGAAAAATTGATAATAATCAATTTTTTCTTTCTGTCGGATAACTGGAGTTAGCCAACAGATAAATGTGATTGAAAAACCGTGCCTCAGCAAGTTTGTTTAACCTATGATCGTGCGATACTGCAATATATTACTACTTATTAATTGGAAATAGATATTTTTCTAACATATTTTCTTCCACTTAAACGTTGATGACAATGAATTTGAAATCGACAGTCCTAGGCCATTTAAACGCAAATGCGCATCAGATATTCAATATCTTAATTAATATGACAATTGATAAAAAAAATTACCTTTTGATGGTAAAATTTTTAAGAAAATTTCAATCACTTGATTTAAAATGTCAGTTAATTGTTGTAACCGCTCTACACAGATAATTGAAAATTCAAGTTCTACTGGAAACTTGTCAAGTTAAAATATTACTGCTATACTTGGTTCCTCAATATTCAATCTTAATAATCTATTTTTTTTATCTAGATAAACATGGTTACGTTTTATATATTATCTATATAAATATTTTAAGTGTTATCTATTGTTACGGCTACTCTGTGTAAGCTTAACACTTCTCCGTTTTTTAGTCAAATCGGCTTGTACGTCCAATATATTGTTTCACGACCTCAGTGGTCAATTATAACGCGCAGGACAACAGCTGATAGCTTATCATCTTATTGCTATCTTATATTATTGACGAGCCCTTAAGTCCCGCAACAGGGCCATAAATATTAATTGGAGAACTTCAGAGTATCTATTGTAGGGATAGTTTTGCCAGTTATAACTTAGGGATTCCAATAGATAACTCATCAATATTCTCAACGAATACCGAACAATTACGTTATATTTGGTGGAAGCGCTGCCAGTTCCGTAACAAAAAGTTTGGTTATACATTTTTCTCTTTTCTGTACAAAGAAATAGATCCCCTGCAATGGAAAATATTTAAAATAGATAGTCAAGCATAATTAATAACGCGGTGATGTTATTATCGAATAAACATTTACGAGGCTTTATAATTACTATTTACAACAACCGAATAAATAATTTACGAATACCGAATAGTCACGTTACACGTTATTTATGTTATCCAGATAAATTTAATATCAATTATCTGTTATCTTATTTAGATAATTTATGTACCTTACCTTAAGACAACGCTATTTATTATATGATTAATTGTATCGAGTGAGAGTTAATTAATCTAAAAAGGTGCTCCACATTTTTCTTTCACGATGCGGTTTGTAGAGATAAACAAGTGTTCTGATTCATTAGGTATAATGACATATTTTTATGTATATCAAGTTCTGAATAAATGTCGTGGACAATTTCGAGATAACATTGTAGTATATCATTATCTTGCTGTAAGAAATAAGTTGATATAACCGTGAATTGTGCGGTTTCCGTGAGCGTTTTCGCTTTTTACTTAGTACTCAAAATAATATGTTTTATTTTTCCGTTTATTTTCGTAAATGTGGTGTACACGGTAAAAAACATAAAATAAAGTATAATGTTTTGCTTTAAGTTATATAATGTAGTTTTTATCTTTTTACGCCCCGCGACCATGATACAAAAATGCTGCTGTTGGCATTTAACGATAATATATGTACATTTATGTTGACTTATAATTATTTTTGTTGTCGCAAAAAGCGTAAATATTAATCCATGTTATCATTTATACAATTAAACTTAAACCTTACATGACATTGAACTTTTGAAGTTATCGATGGTTGTAGATTTGGTAAGTTAAAAAAAAGTAATCATGATTGATAGCAGTTTTTTTACATTAGACGTTTGTTCTCATTGAACACTGAAGATGTTTGCTCATACCAACATAGTTTTTCTGAGTAGTTTGAAATAGCCATTGTGTTTAGATAAGAAAACATGGTTATACGGGACGAAAATAATAATTAAACTAATATATGTTTTTTTCCGATTCAATTTTATTGTACTTTAAATATATTCTATCAGTTCACTCGACTGATTAAAATTTCAAATTATTACTATGAATAATTATTAATTCCTAGATCAAAATTTGATTTTAATGTGTCGGCACTTTAAAAAAAAAAAAAAAAAATATTACATCGAATGTACTCATATGCTGAAAAATAATAGAAGTTAAAAAAAAACTAACATTTTTTTAACATCTTCCATTTATTATTTGATTTTCACTGTAATTGAAAATCAGAAATAATTCTTTAAACATCTCAGTATAGCACTAATTAACTAATATTGAGATTTCGTTGGTTATCACGAATTGATCAGTATTAATATTGATACTTATATAACAAATCATTTTTTCTAACATTTGATCCAGTAATGGTATCTAGTTAGATACAAAAAACATCTAGAATCAGCCGAGAAAATGAGTTTTAATTATAGTAATTGAAAATGTCTTACGTTCAATAGATCACCAAATACATATTACTGCATATATGACTGTGCTTATATCATATCTATTGATTTTTTCGAGACAACTTATGTTTTTATGATCAAATATACAAATTAGTAGGCTTATCTTAAAGGATTTGTCGGGCTGGATTTATGATCATGATTTTGGATTCAGAACATCTTTTATTCGCGACGTTTTTCGTTTTACCCAAGATTTGTTTATATTCTTTTGGCCTTTTAACTATTTATATGGTTGAAATTTGCTCATAAATAAAGAGTAAAAATGTTGGTAATTTGTATAGATTCTCAGAAAACTTCACATTTGAAAAAAGCGTTAGAAAAAAAAAAAAGTTAACGAAATGCACCAAAAGTCTGATAAAATTTTAAAAATCCTAGGGATTGTAATCTGATTTGTTAAAGATTTATTGTTAAATTTTTTAAATAGAAGTAATTCTAATATTTACTTGAAATATATAAACCTTGGGTATTTAAACAGAACAATTATTATTAATTAGTCACATATAGATGCACATACAATTATTTGCTTATCAAATATGTAAATGTTACACATTTCAAAAATATTTAGTTGAACACTGTTTAAATAAATACATTTACAACGTGTCGACGTCGATTTCTAAGTTCAACTATTAAAAATCGTTCAAGAATATACTCTTGGTCCTTATAATTAAATAATGTAATTATAATACACTATAGTGAAATACAAAATAATGAAAATTAATCATTTAATCGTATTTACTATGTCACATTTAAACTGACTACATTATTAAAATATGTTTTATTTATTAAGTATTGAATTGATTCGTAAGTATACTTAATTTTGAGATTGAAAAATTTCGTAAACAATAAACATGAGAGTTAATATTTTGAAACTTTTTTAATATAACCTATACCTTGAATATAGTATTTGTTATTCATTTTATTATCATGTGAGAAGATTAACAATTTGATTATTTTCAGTTAAAATAAAAATATTATACAGTCGAAACTATTTAATATCCGAAAGCATATTTATTTCTAGTACGATTAAGACCAATCGTTAATAATTATAAATGTCGGTTTTTTAATGACATTTTGAGATTTCATTAATCATTATTATAATTATCATACTTTCCTGTTCTACCAACATGTCATATATGGTGTGTAGTGTAGAAAATTGTCGTATAATGTTATCGAATTTCATTATCTTACAACAATATACGTCTTAACGGTAGATTCTAGCTTAGTCTACAGATTTTTCATCCGTCAAGATGTTCCGGGATCATATTTGCACTCGTGTAGGTGTACACCAGGCATAGACGTAGACAACAATGCACTCCTCCTACTATTTAAGTACGGTGTTTATTAATTTCCCAATAGATTGTACCATCCTCAATGTGCATGCATACTCCCATGGGAAATCAAACGTCCGACATTTGCGAACAATGGCCTACACACCCTGTATGTAGGTCTTACTTTTTACAAAAAAAAAACTTTCGTCTTAATCCGATTTTCTTGGTCGGTACTGCGACGCAAATTGCGTGTTTTCACAGAAGGACAAATAAAGGTGAAATCGGAGAATCTTGTAACTTTTTTTTTTAGTGTTTCAAAACAAAAAAATATCAGTATGTAACTATTCGATTTATGAAACGCAAACCGAAAAATCATGTTTAACACGAAATTAATATATTACCTTCTTTGTTATACACCGTAGGTACTACCTATATATTTAATTAAGTTAATAATGTCATTTATTATGTACTTAATTAAAATAATAGTTAATATATCTTCAAATATTTATCAAATTATAAATTATAGATTTAACTTTAAATTATTTAAATCTAAACTTAGCCATAAATTAATTTTTAGCACTCAGCTCATATTATACATATTTTTTTTAACATATGAGTTATTATAAGTATTTGTCGGATAAGTTTTATATTGAAATCCAAAAACCATATTACGCAATATGTTGAATATCCGTCAAACATCTGGGAAAATCAAAAAGCTACTTATTTTTTAAGTATCTGTTAAGTTTAATTTCTCATATGATAAGGTACAAATAAATTATTGATGCAAATAAACCAGTTAGACAATTAATTTCAGAGATAAAAAATATATAATTATAACTGTCATATAAAACAACTATTCTAAAAGTAATTAGTTTTGTTGTATAATGAACTTCATCAAAAAATGTGAACATGACTTTGGGTTAGAATTGAATATTATTTCAAGTTAAAAATTAATTTTTCCATTTAATTGTAGTACCTAGTAATAAAGTTTGCAAAATTAATTTTAACAACATCTTCAATTGTTTTACTTTTTTCTTACGTTTAGAGAATCTTATGAGAAAATTGTAGAGTTAATTATTTCAATTATCATCTGTATATTATTTTTCCTCTAAAATGCTTTACATAAAAATGTTGTATAGATTTACAATAATACGGAAAATAAAAATATTTGCTTATGTTATGTACTGTGGATAGTGCCTGTGTAGTGTATATATAAATATAATGAGGTATACAAATTATTATAATTATATTTATTTATAAAACTTATACATATTATTCTATCATTTTTAGATACTTCCTTTTTAATTTAATAAAAATAAAGAATTGTCAATAATCACCTTTATTGTGAAATGTAGGATCTTTATACAATCATAAATTTCGAACCTCAACTCTATATGGAACTTATGCCGGTTCGATTTCACAATGATGCATGTTTTAATACATAAGATTATACTAATATTCTTATAATTATTATACATTATTACTCATATTACAGACAAAATTTAATTTTTATCTGTTATTATATTATTACTGTTGTATAAATATTTTATTTAAACTACTATTTACTTATAATAACATGTTGTAGAAAAGTGACATTTTGAAATGCACAAAATGTTATTTTTAAGGCAAATACATTTTTATTTTGACACTTGGACTTACAAACCGATTTTAAAAATCCTTGGCCAATTCTTGTGGATTGAATTTTTATCACCTCATTATATTGTGTTTTCAACTAGTATTAGTGGCCAAAAAATGTTGTAGTTTGTTATAAAAATTTGACTTCATATAAATCCTCTGCCTAGTTGCAACACCAAAATGAGAAACGAAAATTACGAGAAAAATTACGATATTAAAATAAAATTATTAGTACGTTCAATATTGTATTTTAGAATTATTATTATAGTAGTAAAAAAATATTAATCTTTATTGCGTTAAATCGTGAACGTACATTTATGATTAACAATAAGTAAAGTCGTTGGTAATAGGCGATGCCCAATTTTGTTTATTTTTGTCATATTGCCTACTCCACGATTGGCATTATACATAATACTTAGGTAAAGCTCATATTATGTATATTGCCGAGTGATTTTTGGCATTTTATATAGCGCCTAGGCATTTTGCAAAATACCGGATAATCCATTTTGCTGGTAACATATATATTTCATTAAAATTTACTAATATGCAAATAAAGTCATATCAGAGTGCTAATTTATTGTAATTTGTTACGATTTTACGAAACTACTTTTGTAGAAATAATTTTTTTTTTTTTTTTAAAAAGAAAGACGATGGAGTAACTAACTAACTTGCAATACTTGAACAATCCAAGAGTCTCTGATAATATAAAGTTTATCTAGCTCTTCAAAGAATATATCGCATAGTATGGATAAAGCTTGTGAAGTTTTGAAACGGATATCATGGCTTATAGGTTTGTGCAACACTATATAGATGCGAGGTGGCTAGCAAAAGTCGTATGCCAAACTTTAATTGGATGGTTACACACATTTAAACTTTTGAGGAGGTTATATAAAGTTTGACCCAATGTAAAATGTTTTAAGGTTAGAATAACGACCATATTTAGGTAAAAGGTTGTGGTCAATTTTAGTTATTTAAAATTATTAAGGCATTCCTTATTGTAATAATCTTATTATATTAACACCTCTTATGAGTTACACAGATGTAGATTTATACAAAACAAATTTCGAAACAACCGATAAATGTCTTTTAGAAATATAAATGCTGCGGGAATAATAATAACTTAATTTATTTTAAGTAGAATAGAAATTTTTAAGATACAAATAATAATTAAATATTACAGCCTGGAAAAAATAGGTTTTGAATGGAACCAATAGTTTTCTAGATTATTAAAAATGTAGGTGACCGGTCAAAATATCTTTAGAAAAAATTTGTATGTCTGCCGCACCGGTTTGTATATTTATAATAGTTTGGTATGAAATAAATTTGAAATAAATTATAGATTTACATTAAAAAATACTTTATTTACGAATAAGGCAGGAAATTATGTTGTTTTAATTAAAAATTAAATTTAAAAAAATTAGCATTCACATTAGAATTACAGTTTTAATTTGTTATTACTTTTTAAATAAAAGAAAGGTTTAAAAGCAAGTTTAAAAATAAAAAAAATTTAAAGTTTTAGATTGTGTGCAACACACCTCAAATACTGCACTTTTGGTTTCGCATTATCAAATTTTTCTACTATACTTAGTAATCTGTCGTCGTGATCTTTGTATATATTTTTTTTCTTTTTTGATTAGGCTCCCCGGACATAAATAGTTCAGTATTGTACAATAGTTCTTTTTTGGAGAAAATTTGACGGAGATATTTTGACCAGAGTTATATTTTCTCAGAGAAATTTTTTTTGGAGAAATTTTGAAGGAGATATTTTGTGATTGGAGTTATTTTTTCCCAGAGAAATTTTTTCTGGAGATATTTTGACCAGAGATATTTTTTCGGAGATATTTTGACCTATAACCAAAAATGTAGACAAATGTAATAGGAATATGAAATTTAAATTCATTGTTGTTATTGAAAGTATGTTCTTATTAAAGCTTTTCAGTGATTTGTTAATTTATTAAGTGTATTATTTGTTATATTAGCTATTATTAGTTGTATAAAATATTAGATTTACACGTTACTAATACAACTTAATTTGATTTGCAATAAGCATGACCGTTCAAATTTATAACAATGTGTACAGTCCCGACGGAAGGCACAGACAACACAGGCCTATGCCTGGGGTGGCATTTCCTTGGTGGTAGACAGGGTCGTTTTGATCACGGAACTATCCTAAAACAACATCTAAGTACTCATAATGAATTATTTAATGAGTATGAAATGAAAGAAAAAAATAATGTGGCTTCAAGAACTAAAGTGGGTGATAAAATAAACAATACTTTTAAAGAATCACAGGTTATATTACAATTTGTACAGTCTTCTGTAAAAGTGAATATTGATACAAAAACATTAATTAATGCATGTATAGAACGTGTAACAGTAAATAGAAGACCTTACAGCATCATGGATAATACGGGATTTAAAAAAATACTAGATTCTATTTTAAATTCAATTTTATTTTGCATATTTTCTCATATTATTAAATACTATTTTTGGGCTTTATTATAATACTATCATATTATACATTACTATATAGCTGTTAAAAAAACTTATTGCGATATACATATATAAATTAGTTGAAGAGTGACATTTCGAGATATTTATTTTCATATCTTATGCTACATTGCATAATAATAGTATAATGCCATAATACTCGTAACATATATGTAATTTTTAAATATGTATCAAAAAATACTGCGGAATAAATTTAAAAAAAAACATTTATTTAGAACTCTATAATATTGGAACCCGAACCCGAACCTGGACCCTTATTTTGTATTTTTCAAAAACCTGAACCCGAACTCGAACCTTTTAATAAAATAATTAAGAATCGGAAACGTAACAACTTAAAGGTATCAGTCTCTGATATAAAGTATTATTTTAAAATTGTTCATTTTATAAATTGACTTCGCTCGTCATAACTATCAAATAAATAAATGATTACATTATGAATTAGCATTGTATGATTTATTACCACGCGACATATTTTTTAAAAAAAAAATTATACACCAACTGTAAACTATCTACAGTTGTCAAAGAATGAAGAATATAACTATTTTATATCGTTAAGTTATTAATGTTAAGGCTATTTAGTAAATTAAAAATACCTAGATTATTTTACGCTACAGAGAAACATCGGTATTTTAGTCAATGCGAGTAAACTAAATTACAGTACTTGAAAAAAATTGTTTACGAAAATAACATTCATTATTTTGATTTGCTACTCGGAATGAACTATAAAATAATTATTTGTTAAAGGATAATATATAATTATTAAAATGAAATATTCAAGTTTATACATTACAGCAACATTGGAACTCAAGATGTTAATGCTACATTACAAATTAATTTTATTGAAGTGGTTTGTTTTCTTACTACTAACGTCTATAATGATTATAATAATCAAGTAACCATTTGATAAATGTAAAATTTACATTCAACAAAGTTTTTTAATGAAATTATAACATTTTCAGAATGGGAGTTATAGTACTTGGGTAAGAGACATTTATTAATTTTGTTCGATTTTTAAAATTTCAATTTGTGAAAACTAATAACATCTCCCGTTTTATTGAATAACACCAGATGTTGTAGATTTTTGAAAAATCGCATTCTTTTTCTGTGGCGTACATTTAATGTACGTACAAATACTATTAGTGTTACATTTTAACTATTGTCCTGTCAATCCATTTATTAGAAAGAGAGCAGTGAGGGATGGAGAGACAATATAAGACGGTGAGTGGGAAAAAATCAATGTCGTTAGATCTTGTTCAGGCCGCCGACCAAAATACAAACTAAATTAACTTATTTTCCATCTTGAATATATGTCTAAACATTTATTTGTACAAGCACAAGAAATTGTATCTTATGCCAATTACTAGTTTTGGCAAATCATCAAATTATTTAAATTGGTTGGGGTAATAATGTTTATTATAGGTAGGTAGTGTATTCTATCCTAAAATAATCAGTCTTTAATATTTTATTTAATACATTTTTTTTTTTTTTTTTTTTTACTAAAATAGCACTATGAATATATTCGAAATAAAACGACTGAGATGATGCATACAGCAGAAAGAATAAGCTATGGGACGTTATGTAATTTTGAGTTTAATTAATTTTAGAATTGCAGAGTAATAAAAGCGAATCTATTAAATATATCTTTATATGGAATTATAATAAACATTTTACATTTTTGTTTACAATAAAATACTTTAACTTGCATAAAAATTGTAGAGTACATTGTAAAATTGATGTATAGAAAATTATCGGTGATTTCACACACCATTTTATCGGTTCAAACCGGATAAATAGATTTAAGAGATGTTGGTGAATATTTTTCACTGCTTTTAATATAATTTCTATACTAATCATGGTATTATCAACGAAGTAATTTCTTTGACTGATTTAAGGTGTTTTACTGAAACTTTATTTTTCATTTACACCTTAAATTTTATTCGACCATTTCCAAGGAATGGCGTCTCAGAGTTAGTTAATTTAGTTTTTTCTATGTGTGATAGGTATCTAGATAATATTTATCGAAATTTGTGCGTTATTTCTACCGCGATATAAATGTATATTAATTGATATAATGATATAGTATTGTTCAATAAATTATTAATACTATTGATTCTAATAATTTTTTTTTTTTGTTTTCTTATTATTTATATTTATTTAGAATGTGTTTTATATAACAAGCAAATCAGACAAGAAAATCATGGCACCATTTACGTTTTAATCTTCTTGGAGGATTACCGGGGATTGTTGGGGTAGAGAGATTTCTACCAAACGGATTGAGGTGGGATAATAAGCGAAGGTGGAAACGTTTATAATATATTTTAGTTTCATTGTGCACTAGCGGCATTTTTAGATCTGAATGAATAGTATGATTAGATACGTAGAGAGGAGCATTTAATAATTTTTGAAGCGCTATATTTTGGAAAGTTTGAATTTTAGTGAGATTAGACTTTTTTCCGTTTCCCCATAGTTGCAGTCTATATGTTCACATTGGTTTGAGTAAGGATTTATAAATTAATAGTTTAGTAGTAGTGTGTGTAAATTTGTTATCATAAATGAGATTTTTTAAGAGACGTAATTTTTGGTTTAAGTTTATTCTTTTTGATTTGATATGCTGGGCCCAGGTCAGCCTTTTATCAAGGGTTGAACCAAGATATTTAGTATTTTGAGCACATGAAATTTGGGTCCCATAAATAAAAACTTCATCGAAAGGTGCAAGTCTGAGGGTGAACGTCGTGTGGATGGATTTGGATTGATTAATTTTAAATCTCCATTTGATGCACTTATCTTCCATAAGGGTGAGGTGAGATTGGAGATTTTGAATTGCTAAGAAAGGGTGAGAGTGAATAGAGAGTATGACTTTGTCGCCCGCGTAATCTGCAACCATTGTGTTAGTAGAGGTTGGTTGGTCAGAGGCATATATATTGTACAGGATGGGAGAAAGAATACTACCTTGGGGGACACCCACAGAATTATTGACTATTGAAAAAGAGGCATTACCAAGACGGACTTGGAAATTACGATCGGAGAGATATGATTTAATAACGAGAAAGTAAGTGGGATGAAGAATTTTTTTTAATTTATAGAGGAGGCCGTCGTGCCAGACCTTATCAAACGTCTGAGAGATGTCGAAAAATGCACTTGTACAATAAGGTTTTTTCTCTAACGCGTAAGATACGTAGATATGTATAGAATCGACGACTCTATGGACTTGTTATATAGTTTAGTGGGAACTGCGAAATTCAAATTCAGAATTGGGAATAATGTTGTTTTCTACAATACTCAGAAGCAAACGTTTCAGTAAAAGTTTTTCTAGAATTTTGGCAAAAGATGAAAATAGGCTTATGGGACGGAAAGAGGAAATTGAATCAGGTGGCTTATTAGGTTTGGGGATCAAAATAATGGTAGAAAATTTCCATAAAATTGGGAAGTAAGAGAATCGTAACAGAGTTAAAATATGAGAAAGATGAACAAATGCTTCTTTTAGGTAGATATCTAGCTACTTTAGCTGTTATAGATTCAAATCCTGGGGATTTCTTGAGGGAGCATTGATTTATGGCAAATTTGATATCATTTGGTGTGAAGTATTTAACAAGACCATCCAAAGAACGTGAAGGAGAATTTAGATAATTATTAACAGTATTAATAATGGTATGTGAGAATATGTCTGGGTGAGGTTGGAAAATAGCAGAAAGATGCGTTTTAAAAAGTTCAACTTTCTTGGGGTCAGAAATTACATAGTTGCCATCTGGATTCTTAATTGGTAGGTTAGCAGATTTAAATTTACAAATTGTTCGGGTCTCTCTCCAAATACCACCGTCTTTAGTAGAAAGATTAGAAAAAAAATTAGCAAGGGACTCAGAGTTATGTTTTGCCAACACTTTTTTGAGATGGTTAGCTAATTTATTAAATTTAGTTTATCAGACAGAAGATGCGTTCGTTGATACAGAGCTCTACATTTTTCTACAATAATACTGCATGTATATTCAGGAATCAGAGGGTGATGAGGTTAAGGTTAATATTTTCTTGTTGAAGACCAAGCCGCAGATTGTATAAGTTTCTTAAGATTATTTACGGCAAGATCAATGTCATCAGGTGTTTTAAGTTTTACATTCAGACGAATTTGTTGATCAACAAGATCATGGAATTTATACTTGTTATTAGAAGAATTGAATAATTTAGGAGACTACTGGTGTATTAGTGGAGAAGCACTTACTGTTAACATAACTGAGGAGTGATCGAAATAAGGTTTGAGGAGATTTTCTGTTTTACAGCAAAGATTATTAGGAATTTTAGCAACAAAAATATCTAAGATATCAAGGTTTTTATGTTGTGAGGTCGGCTAGTACATAGGACCAGGAGGAGCGTGAAATTTGATATATTTGGTGAGATAAAATTTTGGAGAATTAGTCCATGCGGATTATTTGTATGACAGCCCCATGACAAGTGTTTTGCATTATAATCACCTCAGACTATAAAACTGTGTTTTGTTGTGTTAAAGTAGCATGTAAAGATTTGGTCCGTTATCTTGTGTTTAGGAGGAGAGTATAAGGTCGCAATGATTGGGACATTATTTAAATTAATATTCACAGCACAAGATTGCAAATAAGGTTGGCAGAAACTTGGAAGAGATTGATAGACGAATGACGATTTAATTAAAATAGCAACTCCACCATGCGCAGTGTTGTCTGGATGTTTGTTTTTAATGATTTATAATCTGGGATAAAGATGGAGGAATATTTGGTGAAATGGGTCTCTGTTATAAGAGCAATATCTATTCGTTAATCGTGAAGTACAGTTTTGAGTTCATTAATATGGTTTTTTAGGTCATTAGCATTAAATTGGAGGATTAACAGAAATTTATTTGTAATATTACCAAGGTCACGGACCGTTGGACAACACACGCAATACCACGATAACGCAACGCGTTATCTACGGATCACGTGACGAGTGGTGACTGTTAGATAACGTACTAAGCACTTTATTAACATAAGTAAAAAAAAAAAAAACGCTACATTTTGTAAGCACTACGGGAATGGCGTACTTACAAGTACAAATTAAGTTATTAATTTGAATAGAGTTTAATGTTAGCAATTTGTACGTATTAATTTGAATCGAAACGGTTGCGAAGAACGAGAATGACAACGAATTTTAAAGGAGTTAAAATAAAGACGTCTACATCGTGTGCAGTGCGAACCGGAACTGATTCTAATAATACTTTATTTTTTAAATCAAAGATTAACTTTGAAATAATGCATACCGTCTTAATTGTACAAATAATTTCTTGGTAAACAATTAACAACAACAATAATAAATATACAATCATAGTTTTAAACAATTTATAAGGATATGTTATAGATTTAAACATTTTATCATTGTTCCTTTATAGATAACAAATGAGAAATATGTGCAATACATGATTAAATTGGTATGTTACATTTTTAAATTTATGGGAAAATATTAATTAAAATTTTGGTTTATAAAATATTTATAGTTTTAAATTAAAAACTTAAATGGCTGATTAAATGAACAACACTCAGCTCAAGACATGTTTTATCAAGTACTTAGTATGTTCACGGTTAAAAGTGATATGAATGCCTTAGCTCAGATACACGTTGAATTTTAATACTGCTGTTTTTTCTTGTGATTTTATTTATTTTTTTTGAATTATAATACTTTCTAGTCGTACCTGAACACGATAGAGAAATTTCACACACATGTATCGATGGAGGGGTTTTTTACTTTGAGCTTGAAAGAATTAGAATAAGTATTTCGGTATAAATTTATAAATATATATTTCACTATAGTGTCTAAAATCTACTAGTTCCACAACCCATCTATCATAATTAGGTATACGATATAAATCATAATTGAAAATATGCGAGTTACATTATACAAAAACTTGTATACCTTTACTACTGATAGAAAATGTAGCATGTCAAATTATGTTGTTGTATTCAAAATAAATATATGAGCCATTTTTAACACTCAGATTCTATTATTGGTTTACATTTTTAACCGAATATAGAGAAAAAGAATGCATTATGGTAGTCAGTGAAATGTACTGCTTAAATAATATGTTTTATTTTTAATACAATACGTAAGTTATAGTCGTTATTAAAAATATTATAATAGTTATATTTCAAATAAGAAGTGAATCTTATTGTGAGCATAAATGAAAAATCTTCATTTTATCATATTGTTCAACCAAACGTATCTTTAATTGATTAAGAATTTTTCCACCATTTAAATTGACGGGACTTGAAGTTTATTCTTTGTCAATATAAATAGCGCTTTTATTATCAACTTTGGGCGTTCAGTTTGTTAGAAAGTTCTGTTAACCACGTATAATACAAAACAATATTTTTCTTGGAACTTAGAAACAGTTTGAAATGTAAAGGTATTTTAAAATATGTATTTTGTTAAATACAATAATATCTTAAACATAATATTCCAATTTATATAGATGTTTAAAATAAATGTATTTTAATATTTAATAAAAACTGGATGTTGGAAAATTGTTTCACTTTAGTCACATCGGTGTAAATAGTGGTCGATAATATAGACTCGATATTATTGTTAGTGTTTTCAAGATAAAATAATAAATTCATAAAATTTTATATAATTTCTATCAAATGTTTTCGATCATTTTTGTACGATTACTACTGACCAGTATTTAGCAATTTTCTGTACGCGCTAGTATAGGTACTCTACGAGAAGTATAACGTTAGAGGATAGACGTCTGACAGTATGATATAAACTTTTTTCTTCTTAGGTTGCGATGTCACGATCCCGGTAACCCAGGATGAGCCCCCGATGACAGCCGTCATATTCTAAATTGAGATAGTTAAATTGAGTCCGAAATACCTTTTTTGTGGTAAACTGAGGTCCCGGGCTGTAAAAAGTTCTAGGTAAACTGAGTTCCCAGTATGAAAAAGTTCTAGGTAAACTGAGTCCCATGTTTGAAAAAGTTTATGGAGGTATGAAAGCACATTTTCCTTCTCACTTTTACAGGGTTAGGACTGTCCGTGTTAAAAATGTGCTTTATTGTTTTTAAATTTTTTTTTAATTAATATTTTTATTTATGTTATTACTAATTTTTTTATTATGTACATGGTAGAAATTTATATAATATATTTTTAACAAATTTAAAGTCGTGAAATATTTTTATTTTCATATTTAACCAGTATTCGTCTCCAAAAAATTATTTTTCTATTGCTATTTTTCTCATTTTAAATATCTCTTTGTAATGTATTTTTATGTATGTATCTATTTGTATGTTTTTAAGTATATTAATAAAATTGTAAAGGTTTGGATGAGAACAATGAAACATTCCATTTAGTTGAGAATGAAAGGATTCGTCGCTATTTATTGTCGTTTTAAACTCAGTATAAACATTAAGAGGAAATCACATTAAATTACCTGTTGTTATTTTTTTTCTTCAATGAGTTTATCGAGAAGGAATTTATCTGAGTAGAATTGTACCTTTAATTTGCGTAAACTGAAACAAACAGTTCGATTATGAATTTATTAAAATTAAATAAATCGGAATTCATAAATTTTAGAGCCATAAATTTGTTGGTGATTTTAATGTGTTTACCGTTTGGTAATGAGCAATATTTTTTATCTTTCCATTGGGAAAGCGACTATGACGGGGTATCTTAAAAAGAGCCGTTTTCAAGTGATGACCTTTCATACACGCATCAGATGACTTTTATTTAGATTTATAAACAAGATTTAAAGAATACCTATATTCGTTCTATGACTAATTTACACAACGTATCAGCTATCAATGAAAACATTTCTCTATTTTTTTTATTTTTAAAACCACTCAATTTAATTGTGAATGGTGTCCAAAAATCAGAAAAGTAGCCTGATTATTTTCCCGTCATTGTTGCCATTGTACTTCATTATATCAAGCTTAAATCACCAAATAGTCAGTTATTATAATTACTGCTTTCCGGTATAGCCGACGGCAGCCATCTGTTATAATACGACCCAAATTACGATAAGGATAACACAAAAAATTAACTGCAGTAATATAAATATTACTTAAACTTGAGAAGAAAAAATATAAATGAAAATAAAACAAATTTCGCTTCGTCCAGTCGCATACAGAGTGTATTAAGTGATGCGTTCAATAATTATGATATGGACATATATGATTCCACAACTAATTCTAAAAAATCTGCATATAGGAATCTATCATCATCTGATTAACGTTTCGAAAATAATATTGCAAAAACAATACAAAAAAATATTTTTCCAACAGTAAATGTTGTTAAGATAGTGAATACACCTCAATATCTGACAAATGAATCCTCGACTGAACATTTTGAGCCTGTTAAATTCTCACCATATCCAGCACCAATTACATTTCAAAGGTCAAAATCACTAGTGATAGAAAATGCTACTAATATAAACGTATCATTAAAATTAACTGAACAAATCAATGAAGCATCGTAAGACCTAATAAATTCAATAAAACCGCCATTTACAAATCATCAAACGTCACAAGCACACATGGCAATTTAAAATATAATGTTTCTCCCTAAAATCCAAAAATGAATAACAAAAAAAATAAGGATTCGCTCGTGATGGCAAAGATTTAACGTACTGATAAAATATTGTTCAATAATCAATCTTAATTAAAAAACTCATAATAAAACATAAGTTTAACTATTTCCAAGAAAAATTTTGTGAAGAACTACCAAAAATATTCTCAAAATTAAAAAGCAAGCTGCGCCGTTCAATAGACCAAATATAGAGTTTAGACATCTCAGATAAAGACAAAGCCAATATTTTCGGAGTTCATCTTTCAAAAATATTTATGTCACATTCTAATTTTTATCCTAAATTTGCATACCTTGATGATATTGCTAGTTTTCTTCGCTAGAATAAGAACAAAATATGTGTAGTGCAATCAATCAATTGTATAAACGACAGCTAGAAGCTGAGCAAAGTGAATTATCTAGTAACTGTATAAAAATATATCAAGCAAGTAGTATTTTTTTCTTTTTATCGGATCTTGAAGTTGTTTTATTTTTTTTTAATGGACTTATTGAAATATTTATGTGTGATATATTATTTGTTAAACTGGAACTTAGTTCTATTATATAATTTGATTACAACTTAATAATATTGTTTTAAGTACCTACTTGTTGAGAAAAGAAGATATTAATTTTAGAAATACGAAAATAAAAATTAATTTTTTCCACAAAAAAAAAAAGCATTCATAGTTGTATTAACAAAAATAGAAGTATTTTTAATATACAAATATAGCAGTGTAAAAAATGTATTATTGAGTAGGTAATTTTGTTTTTATATTACTTTGAAAACCTTGTATTGATAATTATATTTTTAAATCTGTGAGAAATAATAATAATCATTAAGATTATACATACTAATAAAATATAAAATAAATTATACATATTATTCATACTAACAGATATTATTTGAAAACTATTACATAATAGTAAAATGAGTTAATTTTGCCTTGTACAAATTTTAAATGAATATTATATTGTTCAGTACCATAACTTGAGATTGGCAAAATAGTTGGTTGACAATGGTGCAGCAAAGTAAAAGGGCGCAATTGAGTTCAGTTTAAATTGGGTTTTTTGTATAAAATAAGCACCAAAATAAAATCCTCCAAGGGCGTTATGGAGAGTAAAGTCAGTTACGGGTCTAACATTGTATATATTAATTTAATTGAGTATTGAATATATTTGTAGAAATAATGAGGTAACGAAGAAAAACTAAAAAGATTTGAAAGAAATGTCTTAAGAAGAATACTCGTATATTTTCCAGTATTTAATACCGAAACACAACAATGGGAAATGAGAACAAATGCATAACTGGAAAACTTTTACAGAAAGGAAGATTTTGTACTGTTAAATAAAAATATAAGAATGCAATGGGCTGGACATGTGTGGCGAACAGATGGACGCCTAATAAAATAAATAATGACTTGAACTTTAGCGGAGAGGAGACCAAGGGGTAGACTTTGAAGATGATTGATAGACAACATAAATGAGATATATAATGAGGTAACCCAAGAAGTTGAAGCAGATTGGCAAAATATAGCATATGACAGAGAGAAAAGGGAGGAAATAGTTTTGGCGATAAAGTTCTTCAATAGTAAAATCGAATATAGCTGGGGGAAAAAAATTAGTTTTTAACTCTTTCCGGTACGATGAGATACCGTATATCCCCCCCTCAAAAATCTTATTTCCTTCACGGTGTAATGACAAATAACTAAACTTTTGAAATACTTTTTCCCTGCGAGTTGAAATAGATTTAAACTAAAACTTAAAATGTATAGGTCTAATAGTCCGTTACACATAATTTTTTCATAATATAAAACGGATATCATATAATTTGACGTTATCATTAACTGTTTCTTGGAATTTATTTATTTTTTTTATCAAGCAATCAATAATTATTTTGTTTTTCTAAGATCTTCGTATAAAATCTATAAATATGAATTATACTCAGAACATTTCCAAATACTAGCTGGCGTTCCACAAGGCAGTGACATAGCTCCTTTCCTTTACACAATTTTCGCCCACGATACTCCTAAATCTTTTTAAACATCTCTGGGCACCTACTCGTATGCTGATGACACAATAATTATGGCCTCAAATAAAAATCCCCAAACCGTCACCGATATATTACAAAACCATCTTCACATGATACAACTCTGGTCCCAACGCTGGAAGATAAAATTAAATGAATCGAAATCATAATTTATAACGTTCTCACTAAGACCACAAGACTGCCCCCCAGTCTCACTAAATGATTATATTATCCCAACAACCTCGACAATAAAGTATCTGGGCCTGACGCTTGATAGACGCCTTACATGGTCTCAACATCTTAAAAATAAAAGAAAGACAGTAAACTCCAGACTATATCTACTTCGCCCTCTCCTTAGATCCAAACTACCAGCAAAAAACTTTTAATCTATAAAGCCGTCATCAGACCAGTGTGGTCTTAGGGTATCCAATTATGGGGCTCCGCCAAACCTTCCAACTTGAGAACTATCCAAGCTATATGTTTCCGCCAAATCGTCTCTGCCCTCTGCTATTTCAAAAACACTAACCTACACAACGACCTTAAAATTCCATCTCTGTCCCAACTAACTAAATCATACTTCCGTTCATTCCATTCTGAACTAGCTCAACATACAAACCCGCTAATCAATCATCTTTCCTCCTTCGAAAATCCTATAACCCTCTTAGAAGATTAAATCGGACCTGGCCTAGAGATCTATTAAAATAATCTGTCGAGTGGCACTACTGAGTGCCCTCCCATTCTGTTAATTCTTGTTATTCTAGAACATGTATTATAAAAATTACTTAATGTACAAATTTATATAGACTATAATTATTCTTTTAACAAAAAAAAAAAAAAAAAATAAATAAATAAAAATAAAAAAATATGAATTATACTATTACATATGATAGAATGTGTGGAATAATTTCGTACAATATTTTGAAAATCATTTTATCTACTCGTATGAATCTCTGTTCGAATGGAATAACGTAAAACGCAGGCGTCCGATTTATAACCCACCGTGCAGGAATTGGGTAGATTTGTACAATTATTATTATTTTTATTATTATAATTGAAATGTGTTAGCCAGTATATAAATATATATCCATACACAAAAATGATTTCTAACATGATCTTACGAAAATGGCGGCTATCTATAACATTAAATTTTCGTGTAGTTTTGTGAGTTATATATCGTTTTATTAAGATAATATCTTGTTTTTTTTTCTATCGAATAGAATTTTATGCCCTTCCAATTATTGTCCACAATGAAGTGACTTAGTTAAACCAAACATTAATACTTGTCTTTTTTTTTTATTATTTATTGTTTTATTATACTCCAAAAAATCCTATGTAAGTACTTCGGTTTTTAAACCTCGGTAGTAGGTTGGTGACCGTGATTATTAAGTTTTTCGATTCAACGTTTCGGCATAAAAAGTCAAATAACGTTTTACTATGTTAGTAGCTTTAAAATATAATGAATGAAAGTTTCTTTTGATACCTCTTGAATTTGATGTCTAATTTCAAAAACTTTGTCGATAGTAATGAGATTCATTACTATCTCTTAACCATTTGATGAATTTTAGCATTGTTGTTCGGTGTCACATTTGTTGCAATATAATTTTTTAAATTAATTAATTCTCGGAAGAGTTAAAAATATACACCTTGTCATTAAATTGAAATATTTTTATGAATAATTTTAAGTGCAAAATACATAAAAATATTAAATATTTTATTTATACTTAAAATATAGTGAAATCTAACTCTAACTAAATACCAACAAGTTTAATATAATATGAATAACTTATAACGTCTTGACTTTTACATTTTTCAGTTCGTTTGAAAATCACATACCAAGCTACTTGTTTGTTTCATTTCATGATGAAATCGTATGACAGACGACAAAAATAAACCAAACAAAAATAAATACGTTTTTCATCATATTTCAAGTGTGATGGTCGTTTGAACTTTTAACGATATTTATTCCACAACATACACAAAGAACGAAGCAAATCATGCTTAGTTCATTTCCATGATCCCTTTTGCTATGGAGACGGTCATCGAATGTGCATCTGATTCACGCATATTGTCGTAGCCAACCTGCATGTACATTGGACTGATAAAAAATTTAAACGTTCCTTGGTTATTTACTAATATTCCAAAAATTTCAATTGTGAATATTATTTTTTATAATTACTTTGAATAAATTTTATTAAAAAATATTTATTAATTTTATTTTTTTTATACATTTTATTGTATAATTGAAATATTGTATAATTTTTAAGTTAGACGGCGCACCACATAGGCAATTCAGGTACTTTGTTGGTTATTTTACATTTTGGTTGGATTTCGTGGATGATTCCGCACATTAATATACTGTCGAGTATTTTATTATTTAATATTGATTATACAAATATTAGAAAGCGTTCTATAAGTCATTTTAGATTATGTACAGATATAACCCAAGCTCAATAATTGAACAAAAAAAAAAAAATAAATAAATAAATAAATAATAAACAAAAAAAGGGCAATTGTAGACTGGTCCATTTTCTATACCGTGTCTTCAATCTATTCATTCCAAAACCCTATACAACTTCATGAAACTATATTTAATCCGATTCCCCAAAAATCACAATACCACAATACCAGATAAGACTACATTCCACCAAAACTAACGAATAGCCGCCGTACATTACCAAATAAGAAGCGAGTTGCCTCTCTTGCTTAGTGGTCACCGATGAGTGTAGTTTTATGTACTCTCTAGTATCACTAACCTCGTAACCTGACTGTCAAATAGTCAGCTATAGAATGGCTCTAAAATATCAACAAGTTTCGCCAATAATAAGATGGTCATGCATAATTTATCGATCTAATGACAACATTATATAGCATATGAACTATACAAATGTTACAATGGTGAGTTGAAAAAGTTTTGCATTATTACATGAGCGACTTGCAAAAAAAAAAAAAAAACTATTTGAAGAAAAAACCACAAGAGTGAACCAACAAGGAAGTGATTCATTTTCCTATATTAGGGCTTCGAATAAACATCGAAGTTAGAAGTATCCAGTCATTCAGTATAGTAACTTTTAATGTTAATATTGTTCACGTTAACTTATTTTAAGTGGTTGTATAGTATCTTTATAGCATCACCAATATTCTTTATTCTGTATTGAATACTATTGTTAAACAACACTAACAGTCAACCATATGACACGTAAACATATTAATTAGGTGTACATATTAAATTTTTCAAATAAAGAGAAGAATATTGTATTGGCTTTACCTACAATTGTATTGTAAGTTTTTCTGTTAACCTTTTTTTTTTTTTCAGTACTGCATTTGTACTAAGAGTGCACTATAGGTAATTTTTAGATTAAAATTTAGGTACAAATAGTACTTTGAGAAGATCTGTTTGCGATTTTACACCAGGTAAAAACTTTTCAATACAAAGGAAAAACGAAAAAAAAAAACTTTGGAAATAACGTTAACGTCGTACAACAGTCGATCATTTATAAGAAATTAATATCAAATGCTACCAGTAATAATATAAAACATGTTGAAATCATAAAAATAATATTTAAAGTTTGCTACGTAAATAAAATAAAGAGCTACAACTTTATTCACTTGTGATGTATATGAACATGAATATGGAAATATTATTTATTTATATTCATAATTTATTCAATCGTTATTCTAATAATAATTTTTTGTAAACACAAGAAACATTTTATTTTATTTTCCATATTCAGATTTGATGTAAAATCAATTTGATACATTCTTGTGGATTGCATAACAGGCAATATAATATAAATTAATATCTATACCGATAAATCATGTAAACTGTGAACACGCATTCAGAAGATATCTGAACCTGTTACATGGGTCCAAAACATCGCAAAACATTAGTGAATGTATGAATCGAAAAATGAAATATTAACACTACTCATATTCAGTGAAGTATCCAGGATCTTATCTTTCCGAGTCAGCCTATTTTAGAAAAGGCTATGTGGTATAGCATCAACCATCTATATTCTATGTATTAAAAATGTGTTCGCTTCGCTTGCAAGGAATGATTTACTTTATTTGTTTTATATAAATCACTTTTTGCAATAATAAAAGTGAACAATAAGTACCTTATTAAAAATTAATAATTTTATTTACTGCTTTTCGATTGTTTTTCAATTAACAATAACTTAGGTATCTACACCATTCGAGCAATCTAATTGCAAACAATTTTTTAACTTGGATAATTAAGATCGTTTAAAGTGTGAGCAGAGCGTACATGATTATTATTAAAATTATAAATATTTTGTTGGATTTTAATACTATCCACTTATGTATTAATTTTACACCTTAAGTAATTAGTAACTAGTATTGAACAATAAAGAAATGTGAATCAATTTGTAGATAAATAGTGTATACGGTGTAAAAATCGTTGGTCAATTATGTCAAGACGAATCGCGATTCTATGTGTTTTTCTATCATGTTTGAAGCAATTATTCATCATAGACGTTCTCGTATATACCCTCAAACGACTGAAACAATCCTCATAAAATGTGTTTCTATCGTAGGCGAAGCTTGGGTTCTAGATTGGGAGAGACAAAATTTAAAATAATTAAATTTAACGGTATTATTTAGTAATGTATAAACACTATTTTTATTAATACATTATAATAATTGCAAACTTATTTAATACTTATATCACTTTACAAGTTAAATCTATTTTTATATTTTTTGTTTCTGCAAAAAGATTGAAAACTTCGTCAAAAAATGTATGATTTGCACCTAGGTATTTATACATTTTTTTTTTAGGAAACCAGAATAATTTAATCGGGATATCGGCGATATTTATTCAATAAAAGCTATGGGAGCACAATAAAGTACAAATGCACTTCCATTATTCAGCAGGTGTAGGCACATCGTTAATTGTTATACATATATATACATATAATGATATAAGGAAAGCACGTATGTATAATGATAACATAAAGATAAAAATATGATCTAAAGGTATATAAATTTCCATTAAATTATTCATGAGACATGTCTCTTTAGTTGCTTGCACGCGGATCCTCTTCTTTTGTTACCTAGCACACCACATGGCCGTAGGTTTAAGACATACTACCATCATGTCACAACGGATTTATCTTAGTTGCTTAGACTTGTTGCTTTGCGGCAATAAAAACCAGTGTATGCTTATTGTGTACATTTATTTATTTAACATTTAACAGGACGAGCTTTTTATAAATAAAATATTAAAATACTAATAACAATAAAAAAAAAAAAAGGATGAAAGAACAGAGAAAGAGAAAAAACAAAAGGCAGAGAAAAAAATGTTTACATAAAATTAAGGCTAAATAAGTATTAAGTTAAAAATAATATAAATATATATATATATATAGTTTTATGATTAATAGAGTAATGCTAAACATAATTTAACTATAAGGATAAGAAAATTTAAATGTAAAATTCCAGTGTGTTTGCAATATACATGGAATCAAAAACTGGGTAGAAAATGCTACTTTCTTTCTATTTTCATTAACAAATATATTGTGTGGTCTATGTCTCAGGAACTTCAATATAGGGAGTAATTTACAATTTAAGCGAATGCATTTGTATTACACGATGACCGTTAATTGATTTATAAGCATATCCGCATGAGTGTGCATCTATCTAGAAAGATAATCTGAAAGAAGCCGCTTAAGTATATTTATTTTATGTAGTTTATTAATTGGTGTACACGTTGAAAAAGTAATGGTTCATACTTATAACTCTGCTAAAAAATTTGTAAGATGTATAATATGTTTTTGTACGTTAAATAAATTTAATAAACTGTGAAATAACAAAGTGTGGCATATTTATGACTTTCTATTTCATCACACACAACTATTGTTTCCAACTAAATACATTGTTTCATGTCTACTGAAAAAATAAGATGTCGAGCATTTTATAAGTTCATATTACATTTTCAGAACAGTTAAGATTATTTTTTTGTTTAAACATGTATAATATTTGTATTTTCTGAAACTTTTCAAAACTGTTTGCTAAACTTATAAACTAACATTTTTAAAAATAAACTCATTGATTTGTAGTTCATGTTTCTAGAAATTCATATGTTTTTCGTTAAAATATTTATGATTTTAGTACAAATAAAAAAAAAAAAAATGTTGTGGTCACAAGAAATATTTCAATTATAAATATATTATTATATTATATACTTTGTAGGTAAGTGAGTATAGTTTTTGAAATTTATTCATTTATTATTATTGTATTATATGAATATAATTATTAACATAATATAATTTCAAGCCAATATTTTACTGACTTTTTTTAATTAAATATTACAATTTAACATGGTTTTATTTTATAAGAGACAAAATTGTGCACCCCAAAAATACTCATTTGTCTATGACATTAGTAAATTATTAATTTTTTATACCCGTTATATTAATAATAATAATAATATTATTAATTTGATTGGACAATACTAAATTATTTATGCAATTATGTAATTTATGCAATTTATGCAATAATACCCTGCGAAAATAATTATAACAATACAATTATTTGTTTAATATTTTAATTATATTTCTGGGAAATTCTGCATATATTTAATTGTATGAATTAATCGATGAAAATTAAATGCGATTCTAAATTTCAATAGAAAAGTCAATAGTTCAATACCTTTTTCATCCCCTCTATTAATTGAACCCTTTTGACTTTTGTATTTTCTGTAAGTTACGGTAGGAAAACGTCGAACACCCGCTGGATTTTGGTTGAAATTTGGCGTACATCCGAGGTTAAATGAGAGGCCCTTCATTAATCAGTACTGTCGAACAACTTTTCTTGTCCTGGCCGACCGTTGTTGGACACTATCGAATTTCAAATCCTTTGTGTCTTAAACTGTATGTAAAATTCTATAATTTCAATGTTGTTTATAACCTTTAGTATTATCTCACGCATATACATTTATCGATTCATGTGAAATATAATTTTAATGAAACAGATTAATGTATTTTATAATTGGAAAAAATGTTTTATATAAATTTTAAAGTTAAACGACTTGTAATAAAAATAAACAGTACTCACAACTTTTACCCGATTATTTGGTGTAAAAATAAATGTTACATAAAATTAAAGTTAAATTACATTTATTTTCAGTTATTTATAAATAACTCAAAAGACAAATATTTAATTTTATAGTTACTAGGTTTTTCATATGCCACATAGTATATTGTATACACACCGATCAACAGTTATTAATCTAATAAGATGATAGGTTTTTTTTATTGATTCATTGTAAAATTGTAATTTAATATTTTTATATACTATAGTGCATTTTTTTGAATTAGGTATATAATTTGTTTTTTCAAAGTACGGTTGCATCAAAATATGTAACTTAAACACCGTTTTATGTATTATGTACCTACTACTCGTATGATATTTTCATTCGTATTGAATCTATTTGAAGTTTAGTTCGTATTCAAAGATTTTTTTTTATATTGAATTCACTAATTTAATAATGAAAAGTTTTAATAAATCTCAAGCGCTTATTCATCTAAACCAACTGTCATAAAATTGAGAAAAGCGACTATATCAGTTGAATAATTGATTCGGAGATTACGTTTAAAGCATCAAAATGTAATGTTTTAAATTGATTAAGAATATAAATAATATTTTTTGCTGTTGATTTTCGAAAAATGTTGTTATACGATTTCCAATGGTTATTATTCATTATTTTAATGAATATTTTTATATTGGAAATTTACGAACACGCCATATTTATGTTTTAATTGCTCTATAAAATATATTGGCAAGTACTTACTCGTGTCCTGTGTGTACCAGTAAAAAATAAATAATTTACAAGTTATTATATTTTTAATAAATCATATTTTACATCTCAATTATTATCGTTTTGAATATGTGTTTTTAATAGATTCTAAATCATGTAAATATAATTTAAACGTTCCACTAAACTATTATTATTTTACTTACGATAAACAACTAATGATTAATGAAATAATATGTAGTAAGAGTTTTGTTTAACCCAATTAACTATAAAAAGTTCACATAGTTGAGTTGGGTTAATTACAAATTATAAATTATAAATTATAAGTATAGCATGGTTTACTACGACCTATATGTTTGTATTTACTATAGGTTTAAACGTTTTTTTTTTTTTTTTATATTCGTTTTATATTTGTTTTTATATTTGGTTATTTTTCTTTGATATTTATTTTGTGTTTAATAAACTTTGTTTATTTTTTAATGGAATTTTGTTTTCAGTTATTCACATTAGCTTAATTAATATGACGTTAATTGGAAGATATTTTATCTAACTTTTTTCACCAATGAATTATTATTTTATTATAAAAAAAAAAAACAAATATTTTTAGTGTAGGTGTCTCTTAAACATAATTACGAAACAAAAATTGCGGAGTCAGCTTGTAATCCTATATAGATTGCTTGCCTTAAATATAAAATGTATATGACTTTCAAAGTAGTATTATTATAGGTACATTTTTTTTTTGTAGTTACTAAAAATTTGTATTCGTTTTAAGAGGTTTTTTTCTCTTTTTTTTTCTGACAAATGTAGAAAATTGTGAACATGGTATATGAAATCCAAAAAATAAGCGAGATTTTCACATGTGATACATTTCATTTAATTTTATTGAACACTTATAATACCACTGTAGTTGTAGTTCTAAGAAAAATAAACTATAACTATAATTCTTTTCTCAATTGGTCATATTGCTAATGTCGAGTTGAAAATATACGGTATTAATGATTTATCAATAATTAATAAATACGTTATAGATTTAAGTGTGATAGTATAAGAATTTTTTATCTCGTACACGAATGAGTGCCCGTACTTTCTTTGATTTCTATGGGACGGGGATAGAAGTTTTTCAACCATTATGTGTGCAGTGGCTGCGCTTCAATAACGTTCCAGTGTTCGACTGCCATTGTTAAAACGTGAGCGACTAGACGGTTTAACACAATAAAACCGACTTAAACGCACTCGTATGACTGAGAAACGGCTTAACGCGTTTGGGCGAGTAACGTTTTCACCTCTTAAACAATTACAATATGTTTTGGGCGACTTGTGAAACGTGCCCCGGCGGGTTTTCTATACTGAGTTTGCGACCGGAATAATATGTCCGCGTAGGCCAATAATAAAAGTCGGACGGCGCACACCAAACAGTAACAAAACAATCAATACGTCTTTGTAGAAATATTTCTGTCACAGATTTTAAACCGACAGTCCAAATTGTATTCCTTATGCCGGGGAATAACAAAGAACTGTACGTTTTAAAACTGGAAATGTTTTTTTTTATATAGAAGTGTATATTTTTCGTTGAACTTGATTGGACGAAAAACCCGGTAAAAACTAACGGTATTAGTTTTCTATGATCCATTTTACGGGTAAAAAATTTATAGTCGTACCGTTGCTGCGAGCCAAAACATAACGATCACGTTCGTGTTCGATCTAATCGCGGAGATTTTTTTTCTCTCTAAATTTGTGTACATTTAAATTTTAATACCCATTGATTAATTTACAGTATCGCACTCGTAGTATATGAAGTTCACGGACCGTCATAACGTAAAACTACCCATTATTATATTTTGAAAATATGTTTGCTCAGTCGTGTTGGAAAAAATCTCTCGTAATTTGCGATGAGTGGTTGCCGCCGATTTGTTCTAAGTTCCGTCTAGCGACGACGTCCGGTTTCAATCGATGGGCAACGGTTTGCGGTGACGAAAAATCGAATATGTCGTGACGCGCCACAGGAATCGATGCAAACTATAGGGCTTCAACGACTTGAATTTTGAATATTTTTCGTAATTGAATCAAGTATACATTCTATGCATACGGAAAATATTCAAAAGCAGTACAATTGAGTAAATGGACCGTGCTTTTTGTGCGCATTTTTAGAACATTTTTAGGGAAAATAGCACTCTGATTAGTCGATATGTTGAAATGGTAGAATGATGCGATATCATTAATGATACGGAATAATATTTATTTGTCTTCTGCGTGTCTGTAACACATACGAGTATTAGGTATCGTATTTGTATTTTGTTTCCGTAGACGTTATAATGTGTACACAACGTATTGGTTTTGTTCTAGTTTTTTTTTTTTTTTTTTGATTTTTACCTTCCTATAATTTTTATAACTTATATCAAATATGACATGTATATATTATGAATTTATATACTCGTATTTATATGATTTTATCATATCATGATCTGACTATTTTTACCTAAATTTAAATTGACGAAAAACGTGGAAAAATGTAATTGTATTTTACATATTTTATGTTTTATAAAAATTTTCAAGAAAAAAAATATTATGTATACAGTTATAGTATTTATTATTCAAAAGTATTCATGTGCAGGTAACAAGAACGTGGGAAATTGCTTGCAGCTTTCCTAACTGAGATATGACCCTGGGTAATGTTGGAACGTGCACATTATGTTTGTTACTTGATGTTCTTACGCTTACACATGTAAACAAAATGTAATATTATAATAAACATAAATGAATATTTAACATTAGAAGTAGGTTTAGTAAAATTAGTTAAAAAAACTTGGACTAACTTAGTTTTGGATTTAGAAATTATTTATTGTTATTAATTATGTATGATTAAGAACAGAACGCATAAAGAAAGAATTAATAATGAATAACAAATCCCAGGATATCCTTAGTTGAGTTAGTCTCTGTTTCACAATTGTTCTAGTTTTATACTGGTACAACTTTGAGTATTCGAAAAACATGTTAAACTAGGTCTCAGAAAAGATACGAAAGTAATGTAGAAAAAAAAAAAAATATTACAGAAGAAAACCGAAAAGCATGATAAAAATAATACATATTATGATTAAATTATGTAAAGTTCTAAAATCTTAGTATGACATCGTTTGTTTTCGTAATGAAATTGTTTGGAGACTAATTTCCGACGTAGCAACAAGATATTATGGTCTAGAAACGGAAGGAGATTTTTCTATGCTAGACAGCGAAACGAAATATATAATTTGTACAGTTCGGCGCCCGCCAAAGGGGTTACTGAATGTGAGTACTAACATCAATAAAATTGTATTTTAATACACAATGTGTGTTTAAATTGAGTTGTACCTTTGTAGTCAATTATTCTGTTTGTCTGATATCGGTTATGCCTAAAAATTTACAGAAAGTCAAATAAACGATCGGATTTGATTTATCATGGACTCGAATCATAATTTTATGGATAAAAGTAGCTAAAAATGAAAAAATTCATAAACAACATAAGATGATTAAAAAGGAAAAAATAATTGGACGTGTTCTCAGGGTGAGAACTACTCGTATTAATTGGCTAATAGAAAATATTGGAGTCTTAGATAATGGTGTAAAAAATATTATTATTTTTAATTACGAGTTGTTACACTCGTAAATTAAAAAATTTTAAACCAAGTTTAAAAATTCTACTCATAAATATTTTCTTTTTATAATAAAATACTGAAAAGAATAGATTTAAAAATGATAATTTTTACTCTATTTTGTATAGATATATGATGAAACGGAACGTCCGAGGTGACGTTCCGGATCGTGAAAGAATATGAATGCACGTAGTTATAGATGATCACATTCCTCTATTTTGATATAATACATAAATAAACGTATAATATAAAGGGAGTAAAGCATATATATTACATATAATATAAAGGGGCTTAGTTAAGCGTCGGCGTGTTCCGACTTGACTTGGAAAAGTAAGTGTTAGCCGGGCCCTAATATTAAAATATCGGGTGTGTCATGCGTTATATACAGTTATGGGTCTGAGGATTGACCGTCGCTGGTACAGACTTTATTAAGCGGTACCCCGGCGACGAATCGAATCCGGGGAGGTCAACTTGATTATGTACCTCGGTATTTTAGGAGCGCTGAAAAATGCTGTTTTGGTGACGACAAGTTGCGGCCAACAGTGTTGGTCCGATCGTCGTAGGTGCTAGAATAATTCCTCTGGATCCGTTCGGTCGGATGGCTGGTAGTATTTCCGGGCGGTCGGGTGTTCACTGGGCGGTGGTAGTCCGCGCCACGCTGACTACGGCCGGGCTTCCCGGGTCTTCGATCGTCAACTCCGACTTTACTCCGTGTTCAGGCACCGTCTGTAGGTCGAAGGACCGTTTTTGACGTCGCACCGAGAGGGTACGTGGGTCACCGTGTATTGTCGACCGCGATTGCACTTCGAGGACGTTCGCTAAATAGTGTTATTTAGTAATCGATTAGCCCTCAGAGGTGTAATCCGGGAGACGACGCCGTGCGGTGTGACGTGTATACAATATACCGTTACGAGTTATCCCGGCGACGGGCCGCGCGAGCTCGTTGTGGACGATGCTTGTAATCGTAGCGACGGTGTGTGGGCGGGCTTTCAGCTACGACGGCGGTTCCGGGCCTCTGATTGGCTGTACAGAACCACTTGTAAGATCGTCGCGGTTGCCGGTATCTTCGTAAATCTTCCTTCTCAAAATTCAATTCAGTCCTTTTTATGGTTTTATTTATGTCTTGAGAGTTGATGTGAAAGTTGAAGTAGTTGAATTTGTCGGCTTTTGCTCTGCTTTGATTGTTTTACACCGTTTCAAGCGCTTAGCTTGAAACAGTGAGAATGATTGGCACTGAAGTGTTGCTAACTAAATACGCTCATGGGCTTACTTATGTTGGATTTGGAAGTCAAAAGTCAATAGGACGGTTAATGTATATTAATTTGTCGGCGGCGGAGCGCCGATATATAAACATATTACTGTACCGACTAGTGAACTGTTTGCGTGATCGGTTCATCTGGTGTCTGGTCGCGTTTACGTTTCCGGTGGTAGTTTCTCTCCCATTGTTTTGATCAAGTCGGGGGTAGCGTCTATGGATAGGTATTTTTATCTCCTATCCGATGGTGCCACCCCCGATCTCGTTATTTTATGTCCTCGTCGTTCTTTTCCTCCTTTCCTCTTACTCGGTCCGTCTCGTATCCTCCGTCTTATGTTGGTTGCAGTATCCTCCTCCTTCGGTGAATTTGGTGGTATTCCTGGATAGGTATTTTCCTCCCCTATCCATTGATATCACCCCTTCACCGTAAGTTGTACTTTGGCGTGGTTTTTTAGCGTTTTTTTAATAACGGCCTGTGATTGGTCGATATTTGTTCTTATTGTTTGTTGGTCCTGAGAAGAACCGTTTTACATGTGTGTGTATGACAAGTGTTCCGTAGACTGGCCGCGCCTTGGAAACCGTATCTTAACAACGAGTATTATTGTTGTGCATTGTTACCAAGGTTGCATTCTCATAGATAAGTACAAGTCATTGTTATTTTTAACAAAAGTTTAAAATAATATTGTGTAAGTTACTCTATAAAAGTTGAAGATGTTTAGCTAATATAAAAGTTGTATCAAAAAAAACAATAAGTTTGAAATAGTAGTAAAAGGTTCATCTATATAATAATTATAAGAATCTTAATTAATTTTTAAGATTAAGGAAACAATTATAGAAATTAAATTGTTCACCTCCTCTCATAAACTATAATTTGTTTTGTTGGTTCTTCTATGCGGGTTTGCGGCGGTCACACCCATTACCTAAATAAATTGCATCGAATAAATAATTCTACAATCGTTCATTGTGTAGTGTTATTAATAGTTAAATAATATTAGTTGATCGTTATTATAATGTTAAAATTATTTATTATTATTTATTGATAGTTATTTAAATTTTGAATAAAATGTAGTAACATTGAATTACTTTATATTCACATAAAATATTATATTGTATTTTGTATTTATTATTATTACCTACCTGACTGTCATACATGTAAATATAAAAATATATCTATTATACAAGTTCAAATCGTCAAAGTATAATTTTATATTCGAAACGATAAGTTTAAAATAACATTAGTAATAGTGTCAATAATACAATGTATCATATATACCATTGGTAAATGCCATTTTTTGTAAAAATTTGAATATTACATCTATAATGTTATTATTAATTATTTATTACATTCAAAATCAAAGTATAAATTTATGATAGTTATGAATTTATCTTATTTTTTGTGTTTACTTAGTTTACTTATCTATTGGTCAAGTATTTGCAAAATCGTTAATATTCTATGCATTAATAACAAGATTTGTTTGTTTTAATTTTACGTAAAAATTTGATTAAAACTTAAAAATGATTTAACACGAGTTATATAACGTTTAATAGAAGCTTCAGACTTCAGTGTACTTTCTTAAGTTTTGTCTAGCTATGCTTATGTTTGCATTAAATAATATGTAAATAGACATGTTTACAAAATATTTTAACTTGTGTGTACAACTACTTAGTAACTTATACTATTTATTAACGTTTAACACTCTTGGTTCTAACTAATTTATTATAATAAAAGGGTCAAAAAATTACTACATTAGACAAGAGAAACACACATAATTACTATGGATAAAGTCATGGATTTTCTCTTTAGATACGATAATAGTTATTTTCTTAATTTGAATAAACCACATGGGTAATATAATACTGCTATTTTATAATCTAATTTATTTAATTGATAAAAAATTTAAAACAATTTCATGATTTAAACAAAAAAATATAAATGATAAACAAAAATTCGTTATTTATAGGTGTATAATTATAATTAATCATTTAATCATTTATTTGTAAACAATAATCAGTTTATATTTACTTCCATCTCCACAGGTATGTTTTAAAAAGGTATTTACTCTTCGTTTTTTTTTTTTTTTTTTGATTTTTGTGTAAGTAAGTTTAATTATTATATACGTGTAATATGATCGAGTATACAAAATATGGTAAAAATATTTTGCATATACAAAATTAGAACAAAAAATATGAAATATTGTTATGAAATAATAATAGTTGTTGCAAATAATATAATTTTTTAAAATCAAAAGTTTTAGTATGTTTAAGATATTCGCCAAACAAAACCTACTGTAACTGAAAATCTTATAAAATATAAATATGAATTTTTAATTTTAAAAATATTTATTTTAGTTTTGGTTTGTTTGGTATTTTTATATGTTCAACGTACAACATTTTTCAACATTAAACGTTTTAATGGACTGACTCAGATATGAGCAGTGTTAGAAATAGATGATGCAAAATTTATCTAGATAAAGATGAAAGATAATATGTCAAAATTCATTTAGATAAAGATAATTTCATTTTTATCTAGATAAAAAAAAGATATTTTCAAAAAATACATTTTTTGGTCAATATTTCATATTCTAATAATATCTATGAAGACTCAATTATAATCAATATTATCAATAGGTTCCTAGGTTTTAATGTTTATTGTAGTAATGTAGTGTACCATTAGTAATATTTATATATAATGTACAATATGATATGATAGTTACAATATGATAGTTAATCAATAAAATATTACATAAAAAAAAAAAAAATGAAAATTGCTCTGTACGTATCAGGATGAATACAGAATACATAAAAAATTATTCTAAGTTAACAATATTGTCTTCGATATAATATTAATTTGATGATTTTTCATTATTCTATAAGTAGTTACGACTTTACGAGTTCCAAGAGTGAAGTAATGCTTATTCAGCGTATGAGTTACATATATATATACTAAAATCAAATACTTACTATATTTGGAACTTCCGTGGAAAAATAAGAAATTAAGTTTAAAAATACTAGAAATATTTTCCTGACATGAAAATACAAACAAAATGCCATACCAAGAAATAATAATTACTTATTAATAATACACGATGATGATGTATTCACATGATTATGAATATAAAATCTATATGTCTAAAAGAAAGTTAAGTTATTTACAGAATTTATAATTCAAGAACGGCTGGACCGAGTTTGATGATCTCTGATTTGTTGGATTCGTCTCCGTACAAGAATAAAAATAATTCTAATCTTGGCAAAAATACAGATAATTATCTAGATAAGTAAAAATGTTATCTTAGATAAGTAATTAGATAACATAGCGTTATTTATCTAGATAAGATAAAAGATGATAAAAAATCTATCTAGATAATTTATATAGATAAATTTATCTAGATAAGTCCCAACACTGGATATGAGCAAGGTTAACTGTGGACTTATTTATTTTAAGTAAGAAGTATGTATAGATGAATTTTAGAATTTTAGAAATCAATTTATTTTGTGAAACGTGGGATGATTGTATGAAAATATATGAAAAAATAATGAAAAACTATTGAATTATAAGAAATATCGGAAATTTAAAATGTGCAATACGAACTATAATAAAAACGTATTAAAGATAATATTTAATACATTAAAAAAAATTGTTATGGATAGAATTTCGGTAAATAGTATTGTTTCATTCAAGCATAAGATGTATATTTTAACGAATATAATGAATACTTTTATACAAAATTTTAGGTATGTGTAAACTACTTAAGTTTGGAGTATTAATAATGTTTACATTAATTTCATTATTATATGCAGATCATGTAGAAAAAATGCTGCAGAGAGTTAAGTAAAATTGAGTTAATAATTACATGTACATATAATATTCAATTTAATGGTTTTAAATTGTTTTAATGGGTGAGCTACAATCATAGGCGGATATCAGGGGGGGGGGCTTGAAGGAGGGGGCTTAAACCCCCCAAATATTTTAATAGCCCCCCAAAAATCAAAACTTTATTAGAAATTTTATTCGTTGTTTTTATAATTTATTTATAATTACTTATTCATTTTTTTTGAAAATCGTACAATAAGAAATAATAAAAAACTATTTACAATAGCATTAACAATATCAATTACATAGTTTGGCTACTTGCGAAAGCAGTTTCAGTGCAATGAAAAAAATAAAAATTTGGTTAAGGACATTGTTGGTTCAAAATAAGTTCAGCAATATTTCAATACTATATATAGAAAAAGATATATCGAAAAATATAAAAAGCGATGATATTTTGAGTATCTTTGCTAATACAAATAGTTATTTGTCATTAAAATAAAATATTAATTATTTTTAAATATACGTTATTTAGTGTTTTTTTAATACAATTTAAATATATCTATATTTTTATTGGTAATAAGTTTTACTTGTGTCTGGGAAGGGGTGTGGGGGCGAAGTCCCTGCGGGTTATTTTACATTGAATTATTATAGCCCCCCCGAAAATTCAATCAAATGTCTGTCTATGGCTACAATAATTTATAAAGTCAATATTATAATTTTAGAAAATCTAATAAACTAATACATTTATATATAAAATGTATATTTATTTCAACTTCTAGGAGTCTAAAATTATTACTCAAATGCAAAACGTTTTATACACGAATGGAATAACAGCGTAGAATCTAAAGTTTTAAAGTATTCATAACCAACGGCACTGTTATTTGTTTATTTTATTATTTAATTCTAATAATTTTCAAAGGTTACTATATTTGAAGTTTGAATATTTATTTACCATAATTACATTTCGCATATTTGTATCTAAATAAAGAATAAACGAACTTCTAAAACTAAATATTATTGAAACTTTTATATAACAGGTGACTTGCAAATCACGTAGATTAATTAGTGGGATGAAAAGTTGGAACGGATGCGTTTAAATTGTTTGAATCAATGCTAAAATATTGTAATTTAAAATTATTTTAAACTTTACACGATGTTTAATTATTTTACGTTGTCGGTATTTTCTGCGGAAGTAATACGAGTCTACTCACGATGTCATCGTTCCTTAAGGAAAAAAAAAGTTAACGGTATTAAATTGTAAATTATATTATATCTTTAAATCTAATAATTAAATATCTATACATACAATATATGTTCACTTATATCAAAACTGTAACTACTCTAAAAGTATATATTTTTAGTTAATTATATGATTCGGTTCTACAAACGAAGATGTATGAACCATCAAAACAATTTTAAATCGATCTTGATTAATTTCTAAAAGATAGCGCTCTAATTACTTTTTTTTTGATAAATGATTCATGATCACTACAAAAAAAAAAAGTGACAATTTCAGTTACAAAAAAATTTGCATTTTGAGTTTTTGTTATAGTTTTTAACTAAGTTTACGTGTATACGTATCTAAGTGCATTATACATAGTATTATTAATTAATTATTTAATAATTGTACTTTGTTGATTGTAATCCGATTAAGAATAAATGGTAGTTATGTGTGTAGTCAATTTACTTTAACTATTATTTTAGAATATACTTTGAAAAAACTTTGTCCCATTTTGTTCATTTTAAATTAATAAATTTAAAATTATTTTACTAATAAATAAATAAATTTCATGTTCTTGACACTGATTCAAAACTGAGACTTGCTGGAATTAATTTTGTAGACATTAGTAGATATCATCTATTTTATAAAATTATTAGGTACTTAAAATCATATATAATATAGTTGTATAAACATATTTAGATAAAGAGGTAGATGCTTCGTTGAAAATCGTTTTCCGAAACTAGTTGTACTATAATTTCATCTAGACGAGTGGAGGATTAGAACAAGGATGACCGACCCCAAATAGTTGGAAGAAAGACGAAGGAGAAAAATATAAATTGTAATTTGATATCAAATGTATAAGAACTACCTGTTTATGTTTGTCACTTGATCCTATATTTTTATTGATCCTTAGTATCTTGCCTATTTTTAATTCTTAAAATCTTGTATTTAATTACTGTATTTCTACCTTTATGTGTGTTGCTATCAATAAATAAAAATAAAACTTTAACTTTTAAACTTATTAGGTTAATAATATTTTATGATGGTCTTTCTTCATTAAAATGTAAATAACAATAAAATATAAATACAAAAATAAAATTCAATAAGTTTATTCCACTACCCAGTTATTGGTCGATTGATTCAGGTTTGGTTAAAAATATTTTTAACCATGAAGCGAACAATTATCATTTAATTAACTATGATAAAATGTTTATTAAAAATGTTTGATGGTTACACTTCTTATATACAGTTATCAAATTTTCTAGAAAAAAAAAATAAAATAAAATTAAGAACTGTAAACAATTAGTGGATTTTAAGAACGTTGATTTGTTTGATACAAACTTGCTTGTAAATATCAAGGTGTATGTTAGTTACCATTATTATTATTATTATTATACCATATTATTGTGAAAATTTATTCATGTCTACGTATATATGAGCTTTTATGGGTACGTATTTATATCTGCCGAGTACGTTTGACATGCACTCTTTGGAGACCAGAAAATAATTGAAATCTTTATAATTCATTTTGAACCACTGGAAGTGAGGAAAGCGCGCGCTATCAAACCTAACCATATATTATGTATCACATTAATTATTGTTGTTAAATCATGGATTAAATAATTTCACAGCGAACAAAGTTATAGGCGTTTCACGGTATGGTTCAAATTATCTGTTGTTTGTATAACGTAAACACCGTGAGTGGATCCGGAGGGAGGGAACTGGAGGCAAGTGCCATCTCCGATGGAAAAAAGTAATTAGGAAGAACTAATCAATATATGATCACAATAAATGTTAACAGTTTTATTACAATGTTATCATAATATTTTTTTATGGTGTGGAGAGTCTATACTTTACCCAAGACACCCGTACATATGTCGGTAATCAGATATATTATATGATTTCTGCTCTCGACCGTAATCAGATACTAGATCCGCCCTTGACAGACATAAACGCAGTTGGCCTGTAAATATTTTTAAAACGATTGTTTTGTATTTGAAATAAAAAAAACATTATAAAAAAATTGTTTTTTCTTCAATATCTATACATAATCTAGTAATATAATCATAATATAATATACATAAACTACTGAGTTTACACGTTCGAGTGGGGTGTTCGTGTTTTATTTGTTATTTTATTTGCATTACCATTGCGTTATTTTCCCGAAATTTTCCAAACGAATATCGTGTACAGTTTGTATCGTATAAACAAAAATTAACATAACATTTGATAAAAAAATGAATAAGCATTAAATTTATATTCGGCCATCGCTGTTAACCCTTCCGTCGGTAAATACAACTATGTAATACATATACTCGTATATTATACTTTAACGTTTCACTGCAAATAATACTTATGTGTTTGTTTATGATCGCGCGTTGTGGACTCGACCGTAACGCATGTCCGTGCATCATTATTGTTACGCTCAGTTTGGCAGCAAGCGCGCAACACTTTGAAGTGTCCATCATCAGGAATAACAACAATAATAACAATAATAAAAACACGGATAATACGGTGAACGCGTTATAATTATTTTTTTCGACTTAGGCACTCAAAAAACGCGGGGAGTGGGAGGGTTGCGGAATAAACGTCGCGATACTATAATACTGTTTTACACGCCTGATGACGTGGCAGGGATAGAAGTGAATATTGGCTCAAACTCCTTCGACAGGATATGGTTTTCGACGGTTTCACACTACTCGTTCGTAGCTGCTCGTCTCATTAGTACGGGTGGCCGTGATGTCGGTTTAGACGCCGCTCCAAAGACGTTATGCACGCGTAGATTTACAATTTTTATTTTTTTCCATTCTTCCTTCCAGCCGTATGATATCTCGTCGGGGCTACCCTTGATGGCAGGAGGTGGTGGTGTGACAGGTGAGCAGTTGTCCGTTACAGCGGCACATTCGACGTGTCCGTAAGGTGTGCGGTGGTGGCCTCAAAAACCTGGTCATAACGCCATAGTGATTTTCTACGTGCCCTACCAATGGGCAATATGAACCGAGTTTTGATATCCACAAATACACGCACGCACGCACGTACATGCACTTAAAAGATACCTTTACGCACGAGCATACACATACTGTCATACTTGCCCGATAACATACACAAAAAATGTAAGAAAATATTCATTATCTCGCGCGTATTTTCAAAACAATAGTAGTGTACGCAGTGGCGTGAATTGGGCTAAATTTTTAGGGTTGCAGGCAGTTCGTAATGTAAACAAATTTGCGGGGGGCTTTGCTTCCCCCACACCATTTAAATCTCTAAATTGACTAATTTTTTTCAACGTGTTTCTTGTACATTATTTATTTGATTTGTCTGTACATTTGTAAATTATGACGTAATGTTGCTAAATGCTAATAGTGAAGCATCTAAGGTCTTTACAATGGTAAATAATACAATAAATAGGTAAATTAAAAGTTACGATTAAATTATATTTAATGTACAATGTTTAAATATTTTTAACGTTAGGGGAATCATAAATGTTTATTTCTAAATTTTTACAAGCGTTATTGTACAGTTCAAGCAACTCTTTATACCATAATGCTTATTGTAAGCTGGAATAGTTCTATTGACATTTTTATTAAGTCAAATATTATTATAGTGACAGCCTATAAAAGAATAATTTTTATGTTTATGAGCTGATAGTAGGATACATTTTTTATGTAATTTATCAACATTGAAAACGTTAAATTCCTTATATAAAAAAATCAGTATTAATAAAATTAGGTAATGTTAAAAATAAATTTAATGATATTGTTTGTCGTTATTCTAATTTTATCTGAATTATTCCTTCATTTATTCATATTCAATCGCGATTTCAATAATTTTGTGTATACCTCGTGATAAATTTTTAATGATACAAGTACTTTACACATATAATAATACTCCAGGCATTATTTAATTAATTAGCTTATTTCTTTGTATAAACTATTTTTTTTATAAATTAATTTACGGGCATTAACAATTTACTAGTTTTTTCGTTTTATTTTATTGTCATATTATAAAATATAATTATGCTAGTGCTGCAGTACATCAACAAAAATTTAAAAATTGGTTCTTAACGAAGTATATTAGTTTATTAATATATTATTGATATTGTAGCTGGGAAGGTTTTAAATTTTTAAATCAATTACATTTTTATTTTTTGAACACGATATTTTAAGGACACTCTTGCGACCCTATGATATTTTTTGGGATGGTAATTGCGACCCCGTACGACCCCCAATGTACGGCATTGAGTTTACGAACGCAAACCCTTAGGTAGCGGACTCTTGCAGTTCGGTTTCTGATAACGCATGGTATATCGCCATCACGAATGATACGATGATACTTGTAATACCTAATATTAAAATATCATGATGTACCCAGGTTTTTTTCCATGTTCGAATAGTGTTCAAATATTAACCATCGCAGCGGTTCACACATTGCTCGTTTATTTTTTATTAAATAACTAAACGAACATTTTAGCTTCTACACAAGTTAACGTTCACTCAGGGGAGAACTGACCCGGCAGGAAGATGGCAATAGCTTCTCTAGCCCTTGGTATGGTCGTAAAAATTTTATATATATTCTCGTACACAAAATGTGATATGTATCAAAGTATAATAGTAGAACGCCATTCATTTTCTATTATAATAAATTGAGATGAATTTCGACTAAAAATATTTAAATATTTAATTTAATTATTTTAATATTGAAAACAGTTGATTACCGCTTTCCTCCCAAGCCCCTCGATACACAGTTCATACCTACGTCTAGCGCTAGAGTTGCACTAGGTATAAATTGTTTCGGTTCGACGATGCACACGACCATTATTTACAAATCGGTACTACACTTTCGGTGATGGTACCAGACGAACGTATTTTTTTTCTTGTCATCACCGACTACGACGGGCGCGGAGCAATCGAACGGTCGTTTTCAAGCGTGTTTACAGTGATGTGCTTAGAAACTCCTGAGACCGATGGATTTCGTCCGGTAAAAGTAATTGAATATTTTAAAGGTTTCAAAGATCTATTCCAACGCGTAGTGTTTACCGAACCGTCGGTACTGTTCAAGAACGCGCACTTTAACCGCTCACTACGTCTGATGCCCCGAGCATTAGGTACACAAAATGGTTTGCCGCGTTCGATTTCACGCGATGACGAAAATCGCGGTTCTTAAAAAAGTCGTTTTACGACCGATTGCGAGAAGAGCCATGACCAGTAGCGCTCCCAGGTTGTTACGAACATTGACGTCGGGGCCCCAAGACTTTAAGGGCGCCTCATCGTAGACGTAAGCTCGGAGGGAATTTTTACCGCAAAAGAATCGAACAGCGCGTTTAATGATAAGTAAATAGTTTTTTATCAAAAAGAATAATTCACCAATTTTTTTAAAATTTTTTATTTAAATTATTTATTATATAATACACGTAATATAATATATATATATATATATATATATATATATATATGTTACAGTTAAATATTGAATTTAATTATTTTATGAAATAACTAGGTACTTCATGAATTACCTATGAATGTTAGTTAAAGTTTGAAATCATACATGAAAATTATACATTAATTAGTTATTTCGTAGAATATCTAGTTATTCTATATAATTTTAGTTTGATATATGTTAAAATATAAAATATATTATAACATTTTATTTGTACATGTAAGGCTGTTGTAGAAACAGATGAAATAACACTGAATGCGTGTGACTGTAAGACTATTACTAAACTTTAAACGTAAGAAATTTTATTGACAATCTTACTAATAATACATGTACAACGATAATTGTATCTATACGATAAACGTACATGAACCACTGCAGTCACTGACAGCCAGAACGGCAGTTTTATCTAATTTATTGCTATGATGGGCAATAAAATAACGATATTATAACTAACTGATTTAATACTTTAACTGTAATATATATATATATATATATATATATATATATAAACACAATAATATCTGCTCCTTTAGGCCGTAGTTTGTTTCGAAGTAGAGATTTATTTTATAGACCTAAGTATTGTATTTATTGAATATCATAAAAAGATATAAAATCAACACAAGTTAAAATTGGAAACACGAGGGCAGAAGTATCGAACACGATTACACGGTTCTTAACGAAAGATAGAAATCGATAACAACTTACCGATTTATATCAACATACTGTTTAATTGTTAACTCGATAATTACAATTCGGAAATAAATCACCGACATCCGAACAGTTGTAGGGCCCCGGACTCGCCTAACCGTCGGAGCCCCGAGATCGTAGTCGTGGCCACCGGCCGCAACCTCCGGGACACGTGACGTTTTAAGGGCGGACGACTCGTGCTGGCCCGCCACGACCTGTAACGCGTGTCGCGAGGACACGTCTCGGTATCGGATGTCCCGGTGACGGGGTAAGGACGTGGGCAGAACTCGAACGTACGGCGATAATATCCGGCGACGAGTACCCGGTGCGTGTGCGTGCACGGCCGGAAAGTTGATAATTAACGGCGGACGGGGCGGCAGCGGCGGAGCGCCTCGCACAGATGCGGCGCGAGTGCGTTGTCGCGCCGCGGGGACGGGACGGGAGCGAGACGCGGGGGGCTACCGAACGCGCGCGCGCTACCCGCCGTCGCCGCCCGCGGACACCGGCGTAACACGGCTCCGTTCTCGCGGGCGACACGGCCATCAGTCGACGGTTCGCGCGCGTTGTGTACGGAAAACCGGACGAAACCGCGTCGTGTGTGCGCGCGAGTGCGTTCGCGGCGACAAGTGTGCGCGTGCGTGTTCGGAACTGTCTTTTGGATTCCGCGTTTCGGTCGGGTCAGGAGAGTTTGGGAAAAAGTTAGGGAACCTAACGTTAGCGCGCGTTTCGGTCGCCTGTCCCGCCGGGTATCACTCCTTTTCGGTCCCGCCTACGATGATCGCGGCGCGCGTCACGCCGCCTTCCGACCGTCGTCACGTCCCGGCACCGGTACCGGGGCCGACCGCGACGTGACGCCCGTCCACCGTTTGAGCGCCGCGTCCGACCGCCGACCACGGCCGGGCTGCTCGCTTACCGGGCGGCGACCGCGGCCGCCGCGGTGGCTGCCGAACGTACGGCTGCCCAGCTGCTGGCCATGCACGGCAACGGCACCGGCGGTGGCCCTTACGTGGACGTCGGCGGCGGTGGTAATTACACGGACGACGACCTGTACGCGGCCGTCGCGGGCAACTGTTCACTGTTGCCGGTCTCGCCGTCCTCGGTGTTCAACAACAGCACCGGTTGTTACGAGGAGGTGATCGTGAAGAACTACTGGGCCCTTGGGTTGGTCGTGTTCCCCATACTGACGCTATTCGGCAACGTGCTCGTCATAATCAGCGTGTGCCGCGAGCGGGCCCTGCAGTCCGTCACCAACTACTTCATCGTCAGCCTGGCGCTGGCCGATCTGCTGGTCGCCCTTATGGTCATGCCGTTCGCCGTCTACGTGCTGGTGAGTGCTAACCCGTTGTTCCGTGATTTACCGACACAGCAGCGGTCGTTGCATTCAGTCAAGGCCGGATCTAAAGGGATGGGAGGGAGAGAAGCAGGGTGTTTTAATCCGCACGTGAAAATTTCGTTTAAAATGTCTGTCAACAGGAGACTTTGTTATCGAAAAATGTGATCCGTATGGGAAAACATTTTACTGCTAAAATGTATCTGTAAAAATATGAACAATTTAAATGTTTTTGTAATGGTGATACAGATAGCAACAGATTATACAACAGAAATATGATAACGATTTAAGATCTTCAAGATCGAATGGACAAATTGTTAATTTTAGAAATCTTGCAATAGATATCTTACCCGATCTAATCATTCAATCAAATCTAAACGTACTGGAAATATTATACAAGTATTTAATGACTGACGTGTTCCCAAATATTCGTATTGCAATCCGTATTTACCTAACGTCGCCGTGTAGTATCCGGAAACGTGAACGTAGCTCAAATCAATTATAACTTATCTTCAATCGGCGATCGGCTAAAAACAAGCCCACGCGTTTATCGTTATTATTGATCGAAAAAAGACCGTGAAGACAATGGACTTTGATCCAGTGATTAATGGCTTTGCCGCGATCAAATCGTGAAAAAGCAAGTTTTGAGCGATTTCAATGAGCAATATTTGTACTTATATATATTTTTTAAAAAACAATAAAAGTTTTACTGTTTACACTCTACGCGTTTTTTGTTTCAAAAATTCGGGCGTATTCGAATCCGCCCGGATACAGGCCCTGCGCGCAGTGCGGTTTTCGTTTAGACGGATCGAGTCGACTTCCACCCGGTAGGGTTGCTTGCATCCAAAGACCGCTGCAATAGCCCACAAAGACCCACGGCCCATCTCAAACCCCTTATATCGTTCCTGAACTCGTCCGGTAGCTTACCACCGCAGTCCTTGATCAAAACGTGTTAACCCTGTAAGCCTCCGTTGTTGACGTAGCGAGTGGTCGTTTTTGCACGGTCTTGAAAACGGCAACCGTAGACGCACGACGTCATATCGTGTTTGGTTTCTCGACGGCGGAGGGTGGACAAAAATTTACGCGCTAAAAGAAACTATTTTTCTTCATATCTTTCGTCCGTCTTGATTTTGTTTATGTGTTGCTGCACCGCGTTCGTCACGCGGTAAATTTCAAAACGCCGTTTTTAGACAATTGCGATTGTTTCACGGGTCGGCGAGCCTTGACCGTATATGATAAGGAAGAAATGGGAGAGAAGGTCGTTTTACGGTGGGACATCGCGTAATAAACGGAATCGGAATAATAATAAAAAAAATAATCATAAAAAAATAAACAAAATAACGGGTGTAAAGAGGAGACTGTATTGAAATAAAAATTCACCACCACCAGTGGCCCGTGCACCGGGTCGTTAAACGCGCCGACGACGACGGCGGCGGCCGGAAGGGCTTGTACCGTTGGAAGTGTGATCGAGAGGAAATCGTATTTACTATATAATACGCGCTGAGTTGACAGACCCGTGGCCACACGGTTCCTTTTGTATTATGACATTCGTCTTATCACATTTTCCTCAGAAATAACATTGTCGTCGCTTCTAACGTCATTACCGCCAAAGCCACCATCGCCATACCTACGTTATATGTATATATATATCATCTTGTCCCATTTGAAAATACCTCGTGAAAACCCTCGGAGGAAATTGATCCACTCGTAATCATCGTCACGCACCCTAGGCGCGTAGCATACATTAATTTAACATTCTCCGAAATCGATTACATATATTATTAATATTATTATTATTAAACACTTGATCGGGGCTTGTGTTATGATTATATTTTGGTTTTTAACAAAACACGTGCGGCAGTTATACCTGCAAATTTGCATTACCGTAAGGTGAATTTCCGTTTTCACTCGGTTTTTCAATTGAAAGTTAAATTTTACCGTGTGTATGCACTGTACCGTATTATTAGGCGTTCGCGCGATTATTGTTCTTTTTACTAGACGCCGTTCGGATAAAGCCCATTGAGCTCAGACCTTTGTACTAGATTCCATGTCATTCAAACCGATTCCACGTGAGAACCTCGTACACACATACAATTCGGCAGGATTATTATCGAAGAGATGTTTGTACATCGCCTCCACCCGGGTTATCCTATCCAATACATTACACGTTATTTGTCTGTCTGAATTACTACCAAGTCTTCCCTATGCCGAGCAAACCACTGGTACTGCTGCATATGAGTGATTCGCTGTCATGTACGGTTTATTTTCGTTTAGACAAATCGTCGTGTTGAAATTAAATCTGACCGAATATCGCTGAATTAAGATGATTTCATAATGGTCGTTAATTTTTGTTTTAGCATTCCTTTTGTTCTCAAGACCGATAATCTCAAAAATAAACATCTCCGTGTAAACAAATTATTTTTACAACCCGAATCAAGGAGATTATCATGAATGTGGTGCAACTGTTCTCATGACGATTGAATCGCTCTCTAAACTTTGTAGGGTATTTATTTTTATTTTCATGAATTCTAAACGAAATTGTAATTGCGTTTTTTGATTTTTCAAGGCTAAAAAATAAACATAAAAATATCATACAAGTTATTATTGTAATCGACTTGTTAATATTCAGCCATCAATTTGAATAATTATTCGACCGGCTAACAATGAACCGCAGCATAACCAAACGATAACGTGGTATGATTTCCAATTCTAGTTGGAGATTTTTTTTTCAGCCTTTCGCTTACATTAAGTATGCATTCTGATCAACTGAAAATGATGTTTGTGAAATATTTTTCTTCTTTAATATAATATTAATTTAATTTGATGCGCATTCACGTAACTCTAGAATTAGTTTTTTTCATCACAAGGGATTAAGATGGTTTTTTTTTACATCTCTTAACTCTCGTATACTCAGTGAACATCGAATACTTATAGATATATTTCATAGTTTATTCAAGGATGCATGTACAATAACAATCGCTAAATTATTTCGCTAAACAGTTTGCTGAAAAGTACAAGTAATATTGTTATAAATATATTTTATCCGTTAAGCGTTTCCGGAGAAAATCACGTTCTCACCAACATGATTAACTAAAGTAAAATATTATACTTATTTGAGCTTTAAGGTTTTTAAGAGTTGATCATTAAGCTTACATTACTGTTGAATATGTGTTTCGTATATAAAATCCCGATTAGTAAAACATGCATTAACAATTTTAGTTAGCTTTTATAACAATATTTCATCCAATGAGGATTTATCGATGAAAATCGAAGTGTGTAAAACGAAAGAGTTTACAGTGTTACGCAAAATATATTCAGTATTATATTCAAATAACGTTTGTAAAACAATTAAGGTATTCATTGCAATTATTTAACCCAATAAACTGCCAACAATAATATTAGTTTTAAACAATATTTTTCAATAGTGTTATATTTTGGTATGAATTAAATTTAAAGCTCATTTCGTATTAAACTGTGATTACTACTCACTTACTGATAGCTTTTCTCAAAAATTGTTAAACGTACGAATTTTAAATTTGGAATAGTGGTTCCTTAAATAATCTAGATGTGCAATGATATCGGATTTTTTGAAAATCACATTTTATTTTTATTATATTTAAGAAAATATTTGATTTTTTTTAATATGTTAATTTAAATAATCACCGATTAAGTTGTATGTAAATTATATATAGTATGATAATAAAAATTAATAACATTCGAATATAAAATTATTTTGCTTTACTAAAAAATTTTTTTCTGTACCGAGAGGGTACTGTTTCTCACATTATTGCCATTCAGCCCCATCGTTAATTAATCAACAAATAAATCATTTTTATATATTGATTTCGCATTCGATTGACCGCGCAATTAATAATCAGATTTCAACTGAAGTGTTACCGCAAATGCGTTACAGGTTAGATTGCATTTGGTATTATTGTCTTTAGTTGAATGAGTTCTTGATCAACCGTGATCGTAGTCCCACCCATGGTACATAGACGGAGGGTTAAATGGTGTGGAAGTTGACACCTTCGCCGTTCTCACGAGTTGACCGTTTCGTTTACTCCCCGTTACTGCACCTCCAGCCTTGTGTTTGTAAGTAGTTTGCCAGTTACTTCGCAGTCCGGCTCTTAGAGCCCGATGACTAGGATGTAAGGGCTCGTTAGGACGTTAGGTTCCTAAGAGCCGCTCTCTCCACTTCTCGCTCGTCCTCCTCCTTAATGAATAGGATTTTTTCCGCCATGTCCAGAAACGTCTGCCTGCCTCACGACCTAATAGTTAGGAGAAGCGACTATCGACTAGGATCCTCTTCTCTGCATAGCAGATCGTGAATTTCACAGAGCAGTTTCTCCGCATCACTGGGAAGTGGACTTCGTTCGTCGGTGAATTATCATGTGGCAAGACGATGTTTATTCCAGTGCGAGCTTCCGAAGATAGTGTGTTCCACGGTGTCTTCGTCGTTGTTGCAGTATGAGCAGATAGCGCCTGGGGCCCTGTTCATCCTGTGAAGGTAATGGTGGAAACGTCCGTGTCTCGTCAAGGCTTGGGTCACCCGGTAAGTGAGTGTGATATCGGATTCCACCCAGTAACCTCTACACGTACGGATCAGGGTATGCGTCCATCTGGCCGTGGTTGCCCTGTCCCATCTGGCCTGCCACGCGTTGATGGTGAAGGCTCACTTCTGCGTCCTTACTTTTACTAGGACCTCAGCAATGCGTGTAGATCATGTGGAGATTTCCAACTGTGGAGAATGTCGTCAATACGAAGCAGCCATGGGGCCGAGTTAAAAACATTCCATACATCCAGTGAGACAACACCGCAGATATCTCGGTGTTGCATTGCATCATAGCCACGCCCTTTTCCGTATCGATGACTCTGTTTATAGCGTCCATGATGGAATGCCTCTGTCTGAAGCCATGTTGCTTTTCGAACCTCTGTCCCACCCGGTTCAGATGATGTTCCAATTTTTCCAGGAATAGCCTTTCCAGAATTTTTCCAGTGGTGCCGAGCAGGCAGAGAAGTTGAAAGCTTGACCGTTTTTCCACTGGTTTATGGTGTCCTTTTTGTACAAGAACAAGTCTAGCCGCTTTTAAACGAGCCGGAAATTGTTGTAAGTACCAGCACATGTTGAAGAACATATTTGGGTTAGCATCTGCCACTATCTTGATTACCTTTTTGAGGGAATGGCTAACCACAGATTTCCTTTTACGGATGGTTCATGTGTCAATTCAAAAGTTTTGTTACACTTTTTCTTAAAGTTAATTATAATTTTTAAAGTACAGATAATATTTTTTTGTCAGTTGTTTTTCATTAGAAATTAGATGGTTACACATACTTAGTATGCTATTCTATTATTATTTAAACGTACACATCATTTGTACGTAAATAAATAATTTTTTTAATAATATTTAACGGAATTCGTCGGTCGATATTCTATAATAACAATAATATATTCTAAAATGTTTACATGCGTTTTTTCTGTTTTTTATTTTTTTTGTGTACCTATATTTTCTTACCTATTTGAATAAATGTTTTACTTTGTAATTATATATAAACTCACAACATATTTGAATAGTAGTTTGCGTGTTACCAAAAAATATTATTTTTTTTTTTTTTTTTTAGTTTAAGAAATGCCCAATACATAATTGATGCACTCAAATCAATTTTTACTAAATCAACATTAAAAAAAAAGACGGTCAGTAAATATTGAATAAGTAGGTAGTCAATAAGACATAATATTGTTCTACAGTGTATGTATGTGTGTGTGTGTGATTTTAATGTTCTTTGCTTTCGACATCTGATACCATATGAACAGTTTAATTGGTAAATTATTGGAGTATAAATATATTAGATACATAACATAACTTTTTTTTCTTCTTATTGATCTCAAACAACATCATTAACAAGGCTATTATTTTTTGGTCTAAAAACTTCGTATATAATGTTGAGTTAACATAGACAATGAAATATGGTCATTAATATAGTAACTTAATTAAATATATAAATTATACAATTTATATTCTGTTGTGTTATCTTACGTCTATAGGTGTGCTAAATTTTATGATTATGCATAGAACAGTATTTCTTAAGAAGGCTATTATAATTCTGGTGATTTCGGTGTCTGGTCCTAATGCTTCCTCGGTGTAGGAGGGTGGTATGCTATATTTTTAAGACTATCAGTGAATTGATGATATTCTGTTGTTATGTGTTTCATTGATATTGTAACCCCACAGGTTGAAAATTAATGAGGCTCTTCTTTGTCAATAAGAAAATATGAGTTAATCTTGTATGACCTATGCGGGAACGATTAATTAACATTTTTTTCTCTTCTGTTTAATTACGAATTTTTCCACTCCTGTTTAGATTTTTTGATTTCTCTAAGTTTAGTTTGCTGTCTCAACCAATGCCATTTTATTTGAATTTTGTTTTTAATTTTAGTTTTGACGTTTATAACATTAAGTTTGTTTTACGGATAGTGTGTAGTTTTCCCGAGAATCGTCATAATGCTTACTATTCGAATTTGATGGGAAATTTAGGTAATAGCATTATGTAAATCAATATAAATCATTATTCATTAATATCAAAACGGATGTTATGAGTTGTTAAAATTTATAAATTTTCGTTTTTCATAAGAAAATTATATTACATAATATTATCTTCGTAAATATAAAAAATATTATTTTAAAGTATAATAATTATAATTTATTATGACGTTTACAAAAAATGCAGGGACTAGAGCGCTCTTCACGTTAGTGACAATATGCTTCGAATGCGTTTATATTTAAAAAGGACCACATTGTCCTCAATAGAATCTAATAGATCTAAAAAGCCCGGACATGGCAGTAAATGGTGACGCTGAAATTATTTTACATACCCGAAATGTAAAGTGTGCAGGTCGATTGCATTATTCATAAGGTAATACTATCTCCAATCAAAAGCAACAACACGTATCATCTATTTTAAGAGTATTGGGAAAACTCAAGACGAGTCGCTTAACCTGTAAACGAATTTGAACTAGAAAAATATATCTAGATATATTATCTTTAGATTCATTGGTTTTTTTCGATTTAAACCAAAATTAATAAATTTATTGAGTTCAGGATATAAAATAAATTTTGAACCGTTGAATGTTATCGATTATTTCAACATGATTAGCATGTATTTGAACTTTTAACATTCAAACAGTTCACTGCAAGATTTTGTATAAAACGAGAGAAATAAAGATTGAGATGTTTTTTCATACGATTGTTTCGTGTATATTTTGGATAAAATTAGTGGCTAGACGTAAAGATAGGTTTCCAACTGGCTTACATGTGGATGATTTCACGGTAAAATCCTGAATTAAAATATCATGTCGCCAAAACGTCCTAGACTCGAAAACCCATCGTCGGGTGTACGTGCAACGTATCAATAAAACCGCGACTATGTTACTTTTCATTTATTTTAGAATTTATTGACTTGTGATGACGAATGTTTAATCCGAAACCGGTCGCACTTCACGAACGCAATAACACTCCGAGCGTTTATTCGTTCGTTTATCTATTCATTTCTGCGCGTAGACCGTTCGTTGGTTTATTAATTTATTGGTACCATAATTTTACCGACGCTGAGACCACGTAAGTCCGAAGTGTTACAGTTTCGCGATACAACTTTGGTCGAAACGGATCCGAAAAAAAAGGAAATCGTACGTATACGGTTAAGTTTTTAAAAGCTTATCGATAGCTCGTACGGTGTCGCCCCAGCTGCAACGTCAAACAAGGTCGGTCGTTAGCAGTTTAATTTTCGGTCCCGTCGCACCTTGTCGCCTCTTTTGTTCGACCAACGATGGTCCCTAAACGAGATGCGGAATAATAGCCGTTGGTTATTAAATGAATCACAAATTGCAGAAAGGGGACATGTCCCCATAAAACCTTTTTTTTACAGGTGACACATAAATAGCTAGGTAAGACTTCGGAAAGATGTAGGTTTAAAAATGAGTACATTACCTTGATACTAACTTTTCTGAATGTTTTAATGGATTAGTACCGGTTTTATACAAAATATGTATTTGATGCAGATAAATCCGTAAAAATCTAAATTTTGCAAAAAGTGGATATGTCCCCTTTCTGAAATTAAAGATTCGAATATAAGCCGTAATGAAAATTGAATATACACGCATGTGCATTTCATATTTCGTAAAAAGAAATATCGCGCTGAGAACAATTCGTATTTATAACCATGCTGTATTTGCGTAACACGGAACACTGAACGTACTCAAGTTATTATTAAAGAATTGATTTACGAGCTCAATATATTATGCTAATATTATAGTTACAACATGTACATGCACATATCAGTGGATATTGTGTTACGAGTGATTAAAAAAAAAAAAAAAAAACGGTTCACTAGGCTGAATTCGATTAAGTCTTATAATACTAAGCTAATAATACATTTTTTGAAAAAACTAACTGTTTTTTAGCCGATTCTAATTTATTTCGGTTTTTACTCCCAATGAACCGTAAAACGTTTACTCAGCTATTTGAGTTATTTTTAGTACATTTACTGAAAGGATTTTACTACGTTTTACCCAAACAATGTTTTTTTAAAAAAAAACATGGCTTCCTTTTCATTATTCGCATTTTAATACTTTTTAAACGATGGATACCATTGAATTTCAGTACATATAAATTGGTTTGGTCATATTATCACCTTTAAGTCATAATTGATTTCGGTCCTTTTTCTATTTTATTATTTATTATTTATTTTTGAATATTTGAATATTTTTCAAATGATGGTCTTAAAAATATTTTTTTCAAAAAAAGTCATCTAAACGCAAACAATGCATTTTTTTATATGATAATTAATTGCATTTCCTTCTTAAATATTTTATTGTAAAACATTTTTTTTTATAAAAATGATTATGGATGATTTGATGCCCCCAAATTAATTTATATTTTTATTAGTTGGGAAATATGCTTTTAATAATGATTATTTTTTAAGGGATTTTTTTTTATTGTTTTATTTTTGTATTTCAAACTAAACTTCCATTGAAAAATAAAAACATTTTATAATTTAATTTCTTCTTATATCTTTAAACTGCTATAAACATTAAGTGCAGAAATATGTAGCACTAAACACCTATAGTATAATCATATGAACACATTGGGTTTATGATTTGGATTGAATCTGTTTGTAATTATTTGTCATGCATTTATTTAATACTTCTCGAATATTATCTTTTAATATAAAAAAACCATATTAATATTATGATTTAAAAATTGATATTAATTTTTGGTTCAAAAAACAACTTTTTAAATACCTATACTAATGTACCTGGGTGCATATTTATGTGAAGTTTTGAACATATTACTTATTTACTAGTTCTTTGATATTGTAATCCGAAAACTTTCTATAAGTAGTGAAATTGTGGAGGGATAATGTTTTCTTTCATACTCTGAAATGACTAGAATGCACTGTTCTGTCATTACAAACTTCAAATATATAATCGATACTCATAAACTATTTGTCTATCATTAAATATAGGCAAATCAAAGTTTTTAAAAAAGAGTTTTCACTGAAGTATTAAAGAAAAATGAATATTATTATAATATAAAGCCATATATTGTATAACTTTTATATTTATAATATAAAAGACTGAAAATATAAAAAAGCTTATAAACTTGATCGTGTTTTCAGATCAAACTTTCAGAATAATTAAAATAGTTTTTAAGTTAAGCGTATTTTTTTGTACGTTTATAAATAATGTACAACTTGCATTTCAAATGAAATAGTTTAATCATGTAGGTACTGTATACTAATTTCAGCTTATTTATTATTATTGTTATATTTCCAATCATCGTAATTAAGATGAATAGAAAATAGTCTTCTATGGAAAAATATTTATTTTTTTTCATTTTCATAAAAGAATAAATTAACTAATAATTTGAATTATATTATAGGTAAAATATTTTGAGCTTGCATGTTAATTAATTTTAAAATATAAAACAATGAAAAAATGTTAAGGATATATGACATATTTGATTAAGTTGATAATTTCATTGTCTTTATCGTATACAATTAAAGTAATTAATTATTTTTTTCGTTTTGGTAAACAATCATTTATAGAGAAAAACAAAATCAATAAATAATTTCCTTTACAATATTATAATATGAGAAAAACGAAACTAATTCAGTGTAAACAATATTATACATCGAAGATCACTTGACAATTTTTAAAGAATTTTTAATTGATTTTTGACATAAAAAAAATTTCATCAGAGATCAAAAATTGTTGAACCTATGCTATTGTTAATTTAAGTTCATTAAATCACATTGTTCAAAACTATTTATGATGTGATGTACAAATATTTTTATTGTAAGTTTGCAGTTCGCAATGTTTTGCATTTAAAAAAACACAATACAATGTTTAAATTTCATTAAATCATTTATGAAACTTTTTATACATACATTTATGTATATAACATGTATGTAATATAAAATTAAGTTTGGAAGGTAGGTAAGTTTCGTTTTAGAAAGGCTTGTAGTTTAAGTCACCTTGAAAAAGTGGGTAGTGTGAACTCATCTTGGTGAGCTTATGGAACTGCGGAGGCCCGTATTTTAGTTCACATTTCATGGGAACATTTTCGGGATTATAAGTTTGCCGTATTTAAGCATGAAGGATGATTAAGCTACATGTTCGTATTAATACATATTATTTAATAAATAATAATAATAGTTGTAAATTATACAAGTAATATCGTGCTTTTATTATTAAAATTAACTTTTCTATTTAATTTATATTATACTCGTATATTTACATTTAATATAATATTATATTGTTATTAATTAATATTTTCTATTTTAAACTAATATTGAAAATATTAATCACGAATTTATTTCGTGCACTTTATAAGTTGCTAGTCAATTAAGTTAATAGAAAATTAACTTTTTTTTCATAATAAATACTTGAATAGAAAAAAATATATTGCATCTTAATCGAATTCATATAAGTCAAGAACAAAGTAACTAAAACAGTTACAGAATTTCGAAAATATAAAATTGTTCGTTACCTAAGTTTTTACGTTGGTTTTTTCAATTAGTCCATTTTGAAATTGGCTATTTATTATTCACTATAACAATATTTACCATTGACGCCTAGTACGAGAAACTATGATTTATATTACAACGGATTCTATAATCTTAATTTTTTCATAATTTTGACATGCGATGAAAATTAATTATAAAATTAATTACTTTCCGTGAAGTAGTACTCGTAATTTGGAAGTGTGATGTCAATGATCTTATTACTTTTACAATATTAGACGATATAATGAAAATAACGTTATACAATAATTTTAAAAACATGAACCCACCTTGAAACAATTAATAAATTATGGATAATATCTCTATTACACAAACCTATGTATAGATTATATATTGCGATAGTAATACGGTTCTAAATACTCGAAATGCATGTACCGTAACAATCATGGCAAGCATTTCTTCGAAAACTCATCATGCGCATAATGTCATCAACATGAATTTACACATATTTAGCCTTTTAAAATGTAGAAGTAAATTATAATAATTTATGAATTAACGCAAGGAATAGTACGTAATAAGTACGAATAGAAATCAATCAGTTGACTATTATTAGTGAAATTAAAATCTTATTTGAAGCAGTGCACGTTAATGAATGGACATATCACGTTGTTCACATTTTTATACATGGGAAGACAATAAAGAAGATGTTATTTATTTTTTGCGTGAGCTCACGAAATAAAGTGTTATTAAATGTTATCTTAACAGTGGCTTATAGCAGTCAATAGACACTGGTCGGTTATTGTCCATAATAGGTTGTTCTGGAAGTTTTTTTTTTATCTTATACAATTTCTGAGTGTTACTTGAATATATTTCATTTTGATAGCATCATATTCTATACCAATGTACTTTACGCATAAAATATATGATCAGCATTTTATTAGAGCTTTCTTGAATTTCATTTTATATGTATTTAAATTGTTTTATCATTCTAAACTGTTAAAAATCAAAACTGTTTCTAATAATTATGTACTTCGTGAGATTATACTACTATGGAATTACATTTTTACGATACTTTGAGCAGTTGATACACCGAATATATTTTATAGTCCTACAATTTTACGCTATTAACTTGTACAAACCCGTAAACATTCTTGTTCTTGTTAAAAACAATTTGGAAAAAAAATTAATTTGTGTCTCGTCAATATTTTTGAAGGAAACAGCGTTGGTTGGTGCACACTTTCCCCGACAAACAGTTGGTGAAGGGTGAAAAATCCATACAAACGACTACGGAGATCAGCAGGGTCATTTGAACCGCATTAGTAGACGTCCGAATCAAAATACGATTTCCTGGATACGAATGCCCGACAACAATGCTATAGTAGAAAACATCCAGCATCTCTAAGCACAAAAAATATATGCACGGTGTATGATATATCCTGAGTTGAGACGCGTTATTTAAATTGACGCTTTTCTTAATATTCAGCTGGTTGAGGCGTAATACAATCGTTATGGTATATTTTATTGTTAAGATGTAGAATGGGGCGGTGTGAAAATACAATAATAGTTAAATTCTTATGTGAACATGTCATAAAAACTTTATATAAAAAGCACGCTTTGAAATATTTGACGTGGTCTTACTCGTGATTAATTTATAAATGTTATTTTTTTATTATTTTTTTTTTTATACTCCATTAATACAGTGATTTCCTTCAATTATGCGTATTTGGTATTCAGAATATTTGAAGCGTTTGAAATGTTTATTTGCAAGAATATTTTATGATTACTGAATACATAATATGTAACAACGGAACATATTTAGTTTTAGATACACAATAATAAAATCAGATTATGTAGTAACGTGGCTACTATTCGATATTCGTTAAACGATGGCGAATGTTGGCCGATAGAGTTATCTAGTGGAACCTTTACGATGTAGCTAATAAGATTATATCTGCACTAAATTCTCTAAAGTTACCTGATTAATATTTATAACCCTGTTGTGGGACTCAAAGGGCTCGTAAATCTCGTAAAATATATATTTATTAAATGAGCAATACAATGATATTTGTTACTTAAAGTATAAAATATGGTAATGAAATGTATACATCTGATTATTGGATAACAACGTTGAGCAATGATAGACCGAATGACGAGCAAAGATGAATTGTTAAGATGTTCAGTTATTCGCAGTAAGGTGATATGTCAACTAATATTATGTTTATGACCATTAACGTCGTGAAATGTCTCTTTTTTACCGTACAATATTGTGTTCGATATTTGAGCTTGCATAAAGGAGCTGTAAACATTTACAAAGACTATACTATGATGTTTGATAATTTTGAACTCATCGACGACCAGATAGCAGAGTTAATTTCCGAACAGGAAAGCATCATTCAATTCCAAAAAATAAAATTATTTTCTAGAATATAATAGTAAAAAATTATTATTGAGTTGGATTAATTTTATTGTCAGTTATTATTTTAAAAAATAAAAGATAAAATAAAAACTAGTAAATGGTGAATACTCGTAAATTAATATAGAAATAAATAGTTGGTATAAATAAATAAATGTTTAACCTAGTCTGGTTTTGAGTTAAAAATTCATCATTAATTATGAATAAAGTCAATGAAATTACCAGTAAATATTAAAAAATAAAGGAAGGAATACATTGAGAAAAATTGTTTCTTTAATAGACGATAATTTAGAGATAATTAATTTTAACAGGAGAGATTATTTAAAATATCTATGTGAAACGACCATTTTTCTCCATTTATTTCATCCTTTATTTTTTCATAATCAGTCGCGATTTTATTAATTTTATATACACCTGATGATAAATTTTTAATTCGAAACCGGTCGTAAATTAAAAACATAATAACACTCTAGCCTAAGAATTTATTTATTTCTATAAATAAGGTATTCATTTATATATTATTATTTTAAATGTTTAAACCATTCATAGAAGCATGCTGTGATAAAACTAGTCTATCGAGTAATACGTGTTGTATTATGAATACTATTGAATATAAAAATAAGATAAGAATATATTATCTAGAATATAAATGTTGGCATAATGTGTCAAACAAATGAAAAAAAAAAAAAAAAACAGTTAACGTATTTATACAAATACATTTATTTTGTTGTTTTCGTTAAGAATGTAAAATAATTCTACATAAGAGAAACTAAAAGTTTCTTTTAATATTAAGTAAATAACAGTTATAATATATTAATTATTTCGGTGATAAGACTGTTCATTGAAAAGAATCACGAATTGCATTTACTTTAACAGCAAGTTATAGTATCATTTTCGTTACAGACATCTGTTTGGGTCGCCCGCACGGATTGTCGTAAATGATAGTTCAGTAGCAATGGGGGATTATGGCGATCGGGTAAATGATTGTATAGTAGTTTATAGAATGTTTTGGTTCCATATATTGGACTAGTAAAACAGAGATTCCTTTGTGGCAAGTATAACTTGAAAGATAAAATGGCGTTTTAGCGATTTACCGAAGGAATTTCGATTAGAATGTTTTGATACGATTAGTGTTTGAAGGCTTAGTTACCTGAGTTCCAATCCGAAGAGCCAAAGTAATAATATAGTTTGTATAGAAATATTTTATTGCTCTGGTTGACGCACACTACGTAATTGTAATTAATGGAATCGGTTATTCAGGGCAGAAAGTTTTTTTTTATGGACGTAAGTACCAGCTATTAAGTTCGCCGACTTACCGGTAACTATAACTAGTACGATGTGTAAATTTAATTAATAAAGGATAAGTGTATATAGCATACTACAATATCCGAAACATGAATCCCTACACCTAAGTTAAGTTAGTTTGTGTATATTCGTGTATTATATTTCCATGATTGGTAAATAAAAATAAATTCATAAATCACTTGGTAATCAAAACAACGACATTTATTTTTTTGTTTTTACAGTGGAAATAGTTGAACTTAAAATACAAAAAAAAAAGAAAAACAAAAACAGTGAGATATGCGCTCAGAAACTCATTAACCATATTTTTTCTCTCCGTGGATTTATGCAGATATTGCCGGATTCGAGTTCAGCTGAAAATAGTCATTACGAAATATGCCTTATATATGACAGTCATCTTGTATCATCACCAATTAAAATATTATGAAATCATTTGAGGGATTACAAAAATTAATATCGCATAGTTTCACTACACGTATGCCGAGAAAATGTATTAAACTGGATAACTTTATGCTATATAAATATAGACGGGGTTTATAGTCAATTTTTTTATATTTTCTATATATAATTATGATTTATATGTTTTATAACACCACCTTGTAGTGCTCTGCATGGTCCGGTCTGATCTGATCTTATCGTATAAAAATAGGTGAAGGATCGATTCGGTCCGAATCAATATTTTTTTGAATAATTTTGGTCCGGTCCTGGTTTAAAACATAATCAGATCAGTCCAGTCCGGTCCGGACCAATGGGTCCCAATTACTTTAAAATGTACGGCTAATTTTACGGCTTTTTTCAAATCAAATATTTATTGAACAATGACTTAAAATTATAAAAACATTATTTATAGAATTAATAACACAAATATTATCATTATGACCCATGGGAATCAATATTTCACCCCAACACCGTTGTTTTATATAAATTTTATGTACTATCATGTATATTGTATATATCTAAAAGTTGTTCATGGTACCTATTGACTATTAATAATTTATTATCGAACATATTTTCAAGAAAAATTATTTTTCTTCTCCTTATGGTGCGGGTAACGTGGAATATTGTGGAAGTGCCATGCCACGCCGCGCCGCCCAAATATAAAATGTATACAACTGCCAATGAAATACTCGAACATCATGATTTTGATTTATATTAATTATAGTTTATCTATATATTATGTTGGGGAAACGGAGTTAAGAAAAGAAATGTGCACTTCTAATTTCTATCCATTCTTGTCGATAATGCGGGTAAACGGTAATATTTGGAAAATAGTCGATTAGCTTGGCCAGATAGCAAGTAGTTCGATATTTACACGTAAAATTCTTTGTAAAAATAATTAATACTTAATAATGAGATAAACATGAGTATAGTATAGTATAGGATATATATATATATATATATATATATACCTAATATACCTATACTAAAATATAAATTTACTATAGTCTATTTTCATGGTGCAATATTTTTTTAGTTTGGATCGTTTGTCCGCTCTATCATATTATGTTATACTTGGGGTCTTGTATGATAGAAAAAAAATAGGTCTACTGTCCAGTTTGGTCTGGTCCATAACCTTTTACAGTCCGAAATTTATTAGTTCGGACCGGTTTTCTTAAAAGTATGCAATGTTTGAAAATAATTCTAAGTAGTTTTATATTATTACTAGTATGTAAAATGTGTATTGTTCAGGTTAGTATGTGTACCTATATAGATAACATATTTTAAATGTTGATAATATATTTTTGTTAAGATAATGAACTTGTAGTGGGGTTTATTATTATTTGTTTCAATCAAATAGATAGATCACTATAGATTGTTACTAAGTTTCTGTTTGTAGATAGTCATTCTTAAGTATAAAAAATTGTTTGTCTGATCTGAAATTATTTTGTGTATCAAAAAAACATATTTTTTTTAATGCACGCTTAGTAGAGTTTAGAGGATAAAATAGAAAGTTAGTGTGCAAAAAAAGCTTCACTAATTAGAATTTAAATTGAAAAAATATAAAACAATTGTTTGAATGATATTTTTTTTCGTATTAAAGTATAACAGATTTAAAAAAAAAATGAAGCATTTTGGAATGATTGTTATTATGTATTTTTTCGGTTTAAAATTAAATTAGCAAATCCGCTTTATTAAAATATTTCAATGTAATGTTTTGTTCCACTCATTTTGCATCGATTTTGTATCTATAAACGTATTGTAGGTACATCAGTATTTATAATTTCAAAAACTTTTATTTTTTATTTTTTTTTTATAAAATCACCAAATAAAATAAAATGTGAATGACATAATATGTTTCAATTGGGCGAAATAATTTTATAAATCAGGAAAATATCATTAAAACCAATATAACATTATATAACTGATATTAATAATTATTATAAATTTTGAAATACAACTATCATTCATTAGTTGCAATTGTATACTTTTGAACCTCTCATTATTAATATTTCGAAATATTGAATGGAACACATGGGTTTTTATGGAGCTCAAAAAGTTCGGGTTTATGGGCGGATGTAAAAATATATACGAATCACTAAGATCTAAAAACCTTCTACAATCGTTTCCTAAACCATCCGACTTTTATTTATTATTCTGGATTTAAAATTTATTGTCCCCTAGGGTTCCATAGTAAAATATTTTCATGTTTCTCGACTCTTCAAATAAATAAATATTATTCACAGGGTTTTTTTTTTATTTAAGTAAACTAACCTATAAATCTTTGGAATTTTTTTTACATAGTTTTAGATTCATATTTATACAAAATTTCAATTCAATATTCTTTACGTGATATTTTAATAATAAAAGCAAGTCTAATAGTAAATAAACAAATTATGTTCCACCTTCATTAAAAATATAATAAGAAATGTGTAAAAACATAGTAAAACTATTAAAGTTATAAAAGTGAATCGATAATTAGCACCTTTAACGCAGCTTCAATGTTATATTCCATTCACGATTCGTCGGAGTAAAATTCGATCATGGCGTTAAAGCGCACTTCACGTTCAAAATAAATGAATTACACTTAACACACACTCATGCAAGGTTCTTTATCCACTAATAAAAGAAAAATCATTAAAACTAAGCTGTTTATGTACAACATTAGTGTAATATGTTACTAAAACTCAAACTTTCGTGAAATCTAAGCTTTGCAGTTTGTAAACGTACGTATGAAAACTGTGGCCTCTACCACGCCTCCAGTGACCGCAAATTAATCTTAGACCCGCACATTAACACTGTCTCTAATACTGTTACTATGTTACACAAAATTCGATTTCGTAGTCGTACAATCGCTATAATGATTCCACAAAAATGTAATCTTAAATTTTATTTCTAGAAATTATTCATAGACATTTTAGCGCCCTCGGAGCACACATATCTTGTCTCACATACATATATGTACATATATATTCAAATAGTATCCTTGATGTACTAAATTTCGGAAATTCAACCGTCGAGTTTGATTTATATTATTATTTTAATTATTATTATTATGATTGTAAAATATCGTTATTATGTAAGACTGGATGAAAAGCTGATCAACTAAAAACAATTATAACATAATAATAATAACAATAAATTTTCAAAATAACCCTAACAATAACAATTTTATATTACATAAAATCTTGAAACAATAACAATGAAAATAGGAATAATTTGAAAACAAAGAACTATCAGATTCATAATTTATGAATTTTTTGTTTTTACTTAAAATTTCATTTATTTTCACTTGATAATTTTTTTAATTCTTATAAATTACCGTTTGTTATGTATAGGTTCTATAGATTAAGAAAAAGTATAGGTTAATTTTATTTTTATTTTTTATATAATTTGTTATTTTATTCTAACTAATTATTAACTTAATTTAAGTTTATAAAATCAATTATAAATTCAATGTTTTTATTTATGATCAAATTTATTTAAAATTTTTGAAACTTAAGCCACAATTAATCATTTAGATTATGGTTTTTTTTTTTTTTTTTTTAAATTAAATTTAGTTCACGGTCACACGTTTGAAAAAAGTGAATTACTAACATTAGGTATGATTTATTCTCATTTTAAGGGTTGGACCTTTGATTTTAATCTTGATACATTTTTTGGAAAAACCATTGATCAAATATTCATTGAAATATTTTTTCCGAGTAATTTTGCGTCGATGCCAACGGTTTTTCGTAGTTCAAATATGAACTGTAAGTCATCTATTATTTTAACAAACTTTTTATCGGCCAGTAAAAAGTTAAAGGCATTCAGAGCTTACAGCATTTGCTTCCATTTGTAATGTAATGCAGATATTTTTATTTAATTTCAATGTAGACGCATATTTTTAATGTGGGAATCTATCCGAGATTATAATTTATGCATGAATTATAAAATAATAGTTAATTTTGTTATATATATATATCCATGTTACGTGTGTTGTAGTTGGAAAATATTAATAAAAAAAAATATTATTCCAATGAATTATTTTAACGCGTGTATGTTAAGGTTGATAAGCTAGCGAGTTCATAATACTATATTATGTGATACATCAACATTATATTATTTCATTTCATTTAATTTTGAATTATAGCTTAAATTGTATTGCATATATTTTGAAAAACAACAAAACTAGATGTGATTTTAAATACAATTTTACCGTTAACAGGATTTAATATTTAAATAGTAATTAAAATAATACATGGATGTACTTATAAATTTACAATTTGATAAGCAATCATTTATTCGCAGGATTAAAATTTATCATTCTAAAATATACATATACTATCTTCCTATAGATATTGTATGTGTTATTGAAATTTTAATATAGCGTAAAATATTTAGATTTTCATATAAAATATTAAATATAATATAGCACTCGTATTGTAATACAATGAAAATGTGTGAGTGCTTATATGAAAAAAACAGTAAAATCTATATGCAGGTCACAATTGTCCTACGTTTGATTTATTTAATTCATTAACTTAATTTTTAAAGAAAGCTCATATCTACCAAATCTTTTTATTTCCTTTAATCCGTTTATACGAATCAGTATGTAGTATGTATTACATTTTTTTATCAATACATGTCAGTGATAAATTGTAAAATGTATAGAACAAGTTACGTTTTAAAATTATTCAATGTAAGTGAATTTTTATTTTTTTTTAATAAACATTATTACATATTGAATTATTCAATTATAAAGTAAATAAGTGAAATAATTTCATAAAAATTATAATAAAAGTACTAGAATTATATTAATATTAATATTTTTCGTCACAAATAAAATAATAAGTATAAATATGTTATAAAAAAGTCATACCGAACTCTACAATGTAAAAAAATGATTTCAAATTTAATTAGCTCCAAAGCTTAAATAAAAATAAAAAACTTATAGTTATAACCATTTGTCATTTAAATTAAAAAAAATATCGTATTTTCCATTAATATTTTGAATTAATAAAGATTCATCAATATGTGAGTTGTTATTGTTATATGTAATTATTTATTTATTATCCGTGATCGTTTATTTAGTTATAAGTATTCTAGAAAACAATGTATCATGGCCTTATTTTATATGATGGGGAGGAAAGGATAAAAAGTCAATGTTTATGTATGAAATAAATAAAATATAGAAACCCATTTGAGTCGGTTAATATAGACAAACACGGTGAGACTACCTATTTTACAAATAAAATAAAATAACTACGGTTGTGTGCAATATAATGACTTACGTTGAAAGGTATAAATTCAATTGGCTAATAGTTCAGGAATTGGGTCATAAGGATTGACCATGGTGTTCGAGATTTTGGGAAATAAAATACTATGCCTTTTTTTGATAATGTTTACTCACTATTAACCAGATTTTTAACAATTTGAGTAAACATTTAATAAAACACGGATTCTCTGTTAAAATATTTTTGAGAATCGGTATAAATAGGGGGAATTATAACTAAACAGGACCTGTTATTCGTGTTCAAGATCTCAAATTATTAGTTTTTGATAAATCAATAAATGAGGAAAAATAATTTTCTTGAGAATTGAATGTCAACGAATGTATTATAATTATAATAAATGCTATTTCATAATATCTTATACGCTTTTCAAATATGATTTCTCAAGTCATTTTTGTTATGGATCAAAATTTTATAAATAATTTAACTACTTAAGCTTGATATTAGCTCTGATACATATTTAGCATTCTAGAAGATCACACTGATGTTTCAAGAGTTTAGAGTTTGCTGTTAATAAATGTTTATTTTTTTTTTTTAAAAACTTTGAAATCATTCCTATTTAGAACAAATTTTTACGAAGCTTATTCAGAAAATCCTCAGAGGTGTTCAGAGAGTCTAAATTCATGTTAATGGTGAGGTTGGAATTAAAAATTAACGTTTTATTCTACTTTTAATAACATCAGAAATATTTGAATTACATACATTTACAGTAATTTTAAGGGACGTCACTGATTAGCAATTAGAAATATGAAATGTTTCGATTTACTTATTTCAAATACATCATAGAACATATCTTTAGCTATTAATTTGTGCTTAATATTCTATCATATTAGTAAAATTTTCATTAAGCTTACTATTATCATGGTGTTAATACACTAATAAATTTTCTGTCGTTCAAACTAGACGACAGTGAATATTATCTATCAATGTCTTTCCATTGGATAGTTATTTTTGTCTTAGGTAATACGAGGTATACTAAGTAATGCTTTTGATACCCGGATACCCGGGTACCCGGGTTTTACGGGTATTACTCGATTTACACAATTTCGGGTACCCGTTGTGAATTGGCTACACGGTATAAATCGGGTACCCGTTATGGTTTGTATACTCATTACTAGAGTTGGGATTTGTATGTAAATACATATTTTTCTAAAACATGATAAATTTCGTTATCTTTTTTTTTGTTGCACAGATAAATAACTGCTATAAATAGATTTTACTTTATACAACTTTTTACAACAATTTATTGTTTACTTTTATATTACAGTAAATTAGTAACTATAGGAATGTAAAAACAGCATAGTTAACAAAACTTTTCAAACACCTATTAATACTCAATTAAATACTCAATTATTATAATTTTTGTATAGTTGTATATTTTAAGTTCAAAGCGTAACAATGAACCTACGAATATATTACACGTTATCAATAATATCAAAATTTTCTTTTTTTTTTTGGCCTTAGGGGTGGGTTTGAACGCCTTCTCCTCACTGTATATACGCCACTGATTGTGATTACTTATTATTATCTGCATAGCTATACACATAAAAGGTGACGAATAAGGCCACTATATCTGTTATCTCTAAGATTTCAATATAGGCTTTATAATAGCTTTTAATATGTTATTCGACATTATAACTGAATAAACTAATTATTGAAATATAATATCACTAATAATACTAAATATTTTATTTTTAAATCGTAATTTTGTTAATTTAAAAGAGGAAATATTTTAATATTTTTTATTCGAATAATTGTGTAATGTATAATTTAATATTGATTATCTCTTAGAAATTAAGACTTAGCTAAACCGTTGACGTATATCAAAAACCATCTAATACCCGAAAATTTTGCGTAATGGGTACCCACTACCCGAAAACGTTGACTACCCACAAAATCGGGTATTACCCAGATAAACGGGTACCCAGGTATTACCCACATTAAATCAAGAGCACTAATACTAAGTAAATCATTGGTTTATCATTGCGATATACCTGAAATACAGTTCTATTATCAAGACCCGCTAACATTAAACTATTGTGTTTTTACCATGACATAATATTCATAAATATCGATTAACATATTATAGAAAAAGCTTATATATAGAAAACAGTTTTAAATATAAATTACAAAAATATGAATGGAATAATGATTATAATGATACAATATCATTCCATAAATGATATCCGGATGACCGGAAATTGCAGCCATTTGTTGGTACATGTTGTTATTTTATATTACATTTATTACAATTATTTTTTTATAGTTATGAATATTTCAAAATAGTATATCGTTTTAAATCTGATCTATACATTTTCATAAATAGAATTTACCTTATAGTTTACTGATTTGTGTAACATTAACTTTTAATTATTTATTCTACAGATGTTGATGATTAGTAGGTTAGTTTAGGTTATTTTTAGGATTCATTGCCAAGTGTGTACACTTGTATTTTTGTGGTGTCAACTATTACTGAAGTTAATTTAACTATTCAGTTTTGTATACTTTATTTTCCATGTATCTTCCGTCCAAATGATAATGAACGAGAATTAGTAGAATTTTTAAATAAACGTGAAAACTTTTTGAATTTTTAATATTAAATTTAGTTTATTTTGATTGTCAAATGAATATGGAAAAATAATTTTAATATTTTATCAAAATAAAAAAAGAGATGATTGGATACGATTAAGAATGATATGAGGTCTGATGGTGTGTGCGTAGGGAATGTAGAAAATTGAGACGAATAGAGGTTTAAGACAAGGGTGGCCGACCCTAAATATTTGAGAGAAAAGCGAAGGGAAAGAAGAAGAAAAATTTAAATATTTTTTCTTATTCAATTTTTATTTACCAAGTGTTTGAAAATAATTCACATAATATGCATTTTTTTTTTTTTTTATATATGCTTTATAATATAAATAAAAAATCATTAATTTATGTAATATTGCTATTTTCATAACCACAGACTTATGCGTTCAAAATATAAAAAAACATAATAGAGAATAGAAAATTCATTTCATTTAGAATCTAAAATTTAATAAAATATTATAGAACAGAACGCCAATTCGGTATAGGTAAAATATTTAAAATAAGTTAGTTTAAGATAACAAGTAAATAATAATAAAAAAAAATGTAATCACTTTAATTAAGTAAAGCAAACAATCATACCTATAATTAAAGTGTAAATATATATACATACATACATAAATATAGGCTAATGACCTTACTGTTGAAACTTTTATATCTTGTAATAAAAAATGAAAAAATGCCAATTAATGAACAAATGATTTGGTTAAAAAAAAAATATATGGTTTTTGATTGAAGATTTTTTATATTCATTATGATATTGAAACGTTTTTTAAGTCTAAAACCATTATTTTTGGTGATAATATTTTTATGGATCATCAACTCAATAAAATTCGTTTTTATGAATACATTTTTCGGATATTATTGAAATTGAAAAATGTTTTCAAACAAACAATAAATTTTGCATGTTGAAATTAATTTTGTACTACGTTGCTTATAACCATGTTTAACAAGAATCGAACAATTAAACCTTATTAAATTATTTATATGTAAATTACGAAATTATTTATTTTATATATATATAAATATATATAAAGTTAAATTTTTTTTTTTAATTTCTATACACATTCTTTTTTATATCAATTTAATTAATTATTTTTTTATATACCTTGTATTTATTCGATTTCTAATTCAAACGAGTCAAGTAATTTTGTTATTTTGAATAGCTTCATTATTTTCAGAAAAGACGTATGCATCATGGTAATGTTGTGTTTTAAAAAAGTTCAAATGGTGAAAGTCCGCGAAAAATTAATCGAAAATGTAACGGGCAGCAAAATGTTTTCATCTTGTTATATTTTCGTACTCAATATTTTTAACTCAATTTTTCAACTTCAGTTGTCATTACTTTTTTAGACACATGGTCCTGTTACCGGAGTTAGTTCTTTACAGTAAAAACACGTGTGCACGCGTGCGCATGAACACATATATACATGCACGCACGTACTCCTCATATATATACTCCTATAAAGGTCGCTGAATTGTAGAAATATAGTAGAAAAGCTCAGTAACGATCTTTGTCTAAGGTTTTATTTTTACACTTTTCTATACAATGCGTATACTTATTTATCGTTTGGTAAGTGGTAATAGTTAACGTTTTTTTTTTTTATTTTTTTACCCATATTATAGAGCTATAAAAAAGAAGGTATACTACAACCCGAGACGCACTTAATTTACAGTGGGTCGACCGTTCCTGTCATTAGCAGCTCTTATGGTCCCATCAATGACCAAATAGTACTATCGAAACCCCTCTTAATTTCACCTCCCTATATTTAGCTGTATTTTAAATTATTTTCCCTCTTATTTACACAGTTAGTTTTTTCGGATGATATATTTATCTTTATTTTAATTGATAGTACGTACGTTATTAGTGTTGCTAGTTCAACACGAATAAATCATCGTTAAATAAATAAACTACTGTTAATAATCGTTAAAGTATCTAATAGTAGATATATCTATAATATATTATATTGTTGTTAACCAAAATTCATATCAAGAAAAACAATTACTGTAAAACATTAAAATTAATAGTGAGGGAACAATATACATTTTAGTTGTTAGGGATCATTTTGTTTTGCTTCACTCATTTCGTCGCTATATAATATATAATTAATTTTTTAAACATTTTTTTAGATTTCTTATTCAACTGCCATTTCAAAGAAATTCTAAGATTAACCAAAATTGGTAAAAGATTTGTTATGAGCTGGTGTATTTGCATTTTATTTTTACGTACTATTTTAATTCAATGGTAGTTTTCTTAAAAAATAATGATTAAACATTTTTTACATTTTGCAGATTCTTAAATTAAAGTTTATAGAAGTGTGACAAGAAAAAATTTGAGTTTCTATCATATTGGAAATTGTTCACAACGAGTTTTATGACAGATTTAAAAGAAAAAAAGCCTCTTATAAAATGTCACTGATATTTTTTTCTTAGAATAAAAAAAAAATAAAATATTTAAAATAAAATAATAATATACATCCACTTACATCTGTAAAAAATAAAATACCAAAGACAAATTAATACCTTCCTATAGAATTGAAAAAATAAAATGTATACATACAAATGTTGTTTTTGTTTTTTCATAATTTTATAAAGTTAATAATATTTGTCATGGCGTAATTTTTCATTTGATTTTCAATTGAAGAAACGATAACATTTTTAATGTTTTTGTAGTTATTTTATATTCATCAGTGAAGTATGTATGCTTTATATATTATTATAAAAACATCAAAACATAATCTTAATGAAAATCAACGAAACGTAGACTATTAATGAAAATAAACTGTAGTACTAAAAAAAAAAAAAAAATTCCGTATGAATACAAATTTATTCATATTAATAAAACTATATTTGATCCAAAATAATTTTGAAAAATACAATAAAATAACTGACAAGTGTAAATGTATGTTCATATATCAAAAATAGTTATAAAATTAAATAAAGACAAAGAACGGATTAGGTTACTTAAAGGTTTATACAGCCCGCAGACCGGTAGTTCTTTTTATCTCTAGGGTGGATCATAGATAAAATGTAGGTTACGCATTGGGTTGGTGCCAATAATTGCCCGGGTAAACATTTTTAACGACGAACAGGAGAAAATCGGATACAAATGCATTGTCGACTTATCAATGAAACATATAACACAAAAAGTATAAGTTATGTACAAATATAAAACAAAATTCAAAATCGAATCTCGTTTTAGTGATTGTTAAACATCCAGTCGATCTTTTATACGTATAATAATAGCTCTTTGTGATCAATATTCAACGTGTTCTAAAAATTCTATGAATTTTAAGTTTAAAATACTAGTACGTACCATGCTCGATAATAATATGAGGGCCGTTGGTGTGTGCGTAGAGGATGTAGAAAATCATGGCGAGTGGATGGTTAGGACAAAGGTGGCCGACCGCAAATAGTCGGGAGAAAGTCGAAGGATTAGAAGAAGAAGAAATACGTTTCTTACTTAGCCGAGAACCCTAAATAAAAATCAAATGGATCGTGCACGTGTACAGACTTACGAGTCACGCGAGGACAAGTTTTTCGGGTATGGTCCGTTTCAACTATAAACAAGGGTTTCTGTAAGTCCGGTTGTTTTCCACGACGTCGACGATGAAAACATAGTATCGACTGGTTGTAATAGCCACGTTATACCTCTCTCACGCGGAACATAAACCTTAATTATTATTATTTTTTTTTTAAGTACCGTCTTTTATTGTTATTAACTTATAACCGTTATCATTACTTCAACTGTGTCGTACTATAATCTTTGCAGACGATTACCTCGATTATCGGTCCGAGCGGGATCGCAGACACGTTTGTCGACGAATAAGTGCTGCGTATAGTATTAACCGTAACGTCCGTGTTGATTGCGAGGGCTGTAAGTGTAAACGTTGTGATTTGAGTCCAGCGGGTATGGAAAGTACGATAATTTTGTTTTAATTTTTTTTTTACCGATTCACACCGCGTCCGGAATGGTGTGGCGTGCGCGTTTCGTCGACGGACCTCTTTCCATCCCTCGTGGGACCGTCGTGTGGGCCAACTACATCCACGTGCTCCATCGACCGATACAGCTGCGCGCACAATTTAAGTCCGACCGAACACCGCTGCGACGGGTCTAAGGATCGGCGGTAATGCGACGATCGTATTGTCAGCCCGTGGAAAAATGTTTACGTTTATTATTTCTCTGGTCCGCAGCGTACGTTATTATTATTTTTATTCATTTTTTTTTATTTGTATTTTCATGTTTGTAACAAAATGCGTGGACGCGTTATTATACATGTATAGGAATTAATTTTTTTCCTCGCCGAGACCGACCGGAAAGATTTAAATTTAATGAACTCGTATTCACCGGCAGAGCTTAAATATTGCAGACCACGCGCGTCGCACACACGTCCGTGGCCCCGCGGGGGTGGAACACGTCAAGGAAGTCGACCCGCGGGCTTTCGACGGTACGGTATAAACGGCGGGCACCGAACCGTCGGCGAACGGATGTTACCTGATGTAATAACATTATTGTTTCGGGCCTACGCACCTACGGAATCACATTTTTGTCATCGTGCACGTCAAACATTATTAATTGGACTACCGAATCCTAATCTTTAAATCAATAATCAAGAAGATATTGATTATATAACAAAAATGACGAAAATATAATTTTAATTTTTGTAAACAAAAACATTTGCTGTAATGAATAACGATAAAAGGAATTAATATTTTTACAAATTATCAAGTTGTTGGATATATTTACATATAAAAACATAACAGAATTATATGTCATTTATTTTATTGAATATATCGTATAGATATAGTTTAGCTATGTCATCGAAAACAATATTTAGATTTGATAAATAATAAAAAAAAAAAAAAACAATTTCTTTAATAATATCAAACATACATGTGATTTTGTAGCTCTTTATATGGTTCATGAGAATTTGAATACGAATTGCAATAGCTTCAAATAAAAATTTATGGGATCTATTCTAGAAGTACTTGGGCTAAGAATAAAAAAAAATTACCAACTCCGGGGTGCTGAAGTGTAAAAACACTTTGTTTTCATGTCCTATTGATATTCTCTAAGACAACTTCCTATAGTTAAATGAACGTTTGATTTATTTTAAATTTCTGTTTAAATTGAATAAATTCTACCTCATTTAAGAAAATTATTATGATAAGTTTATATTAGTCGGTCGAAAAGCTATAAGACATAAAAACATATTTCACTTTTAGTAATTAAAAATAAACAAATATTTTATTATTATTTAATCCTGTAGGGTTAGCTCCCGTAGTCAGGCCAGAGAATCTCGTACTTCGTAGTGTAATCGGTTAGGGCCTAAAGTTGTGCAAACCGCGGATCATTTCGTGCGGCGTAGAAAATAATAAGTGTAAGACGACGTTTGGAAGTGTGCAATAATAACGTCTTATTCGTCGGATTCTACAATCGCACTCCACAATCGGTTTAGACTAAGTACAGAAAAATGTACACGGTTGCTGAGTCCGCATGTGTTTATGTTATATCTTTATTTGAAACAAACAATTCATACGAGTACATAAGGGTTTACGCCGCGATTGTACGCTAGGAGTAATGATTGACACCGAGGGGTTGATTGACGAGCCAGCCATTAGCGACCTATCCGTTCGTTTGATTATATTATATTTTTATTGTTCATGGTTCGACGTTTTCGAAATGTTTAGTTGGAATTGTATATTCTTGTGTTATTCTTGTAACACGTTACGGCACCACTATCTTTTTAACCTGCCCTGATAATCTCCGCTGGTGTTAAGATGGAATTTTGATTGTTTTGTAGGAAGATATGGACGAGTAAAAAATCATTTATGAGAGGTTGCATTAAAGATACGGGAATTTTTCATCATTGATTCGCCTAACTAAATCGTTAAGCTATGCCAGCGAGAATGCAATCTCGACGAAAACCAGAGAAATAAAATCAACCGTCCGCTCTAGGGGACACGACGATTTGTTTTCATGTATAGAATCATATAATAAATATATTAAGAACCATGGCACACCGAACAAACACGAATCGCGTCTAAAGGGGCTGAAAACCCCGAAGGAGTGAGCGCTCCATCCGTTCTCGAGTCTCGTCACCCAATAGTTCTGCTCACAAACCGTCCACACTCATCAAAACTACGTCGTTTAATTTGGGCATTTTTATTTTTTCTATATACGTACCACTCATTTCCACGACCATAATACCTAACATAAACCGTGGACTTTAATACCACGTGGACGTTGTAAACCCTGTAACCCTGCTTTTGGTGCGCGTTATAACGATAAAAAAAAATCATCGAGGGGCTCTGATAGTTGAAAACTGAAAATTCAACTATTTTATAACAATTTATTTTTATAACAATCGGTTATTTTTCCCTCGTCCGCCGCCTCGTCGTCCGTTGGTCGGTGGAACGCGGCTCGCTAAATTTTTTCTGGTTTTTTTTTTCTCTCTCTTTTTCTTCCGTTCCGTTGGTCATCACGCGCGTGCTTGCGCAATAGTTACAATTGACCGGTAAAAAAAAAAAAAAATTGTAACAAGAGAAACTCGGAGGTTCCGCGTGTTTGTGCGCACGTAATTAACACGTAAGCCGACGGGGGCATCGTCGTTAGCGGGCGAAGTACTTTGGTGCGTTGTTGCTCGTTAAAATTGAACGATCCGCCGCCGCCGACGTCGTTAAAAAGGGGAAAAACCAGCGCGCCGCGGTACGACGATAGCCGCGGCGACCGTGGGCGGTGGGTGAGGGTGCGTAGCCGTCAAGAGTGTTGGTTATGGGGGGGGGGGGTGGAACGTTGAGCGTGTGGGCGGTGGCGGCGGCATCGATGACTTTCTTTCGGAACGCAATTTCCGGATCCATAACCGGCATTAGGAAATGACGTCGTGGTAGCCGCAGCGTACGATGACGACACAGGTTGGAAATGTCCGCGCGCTCTCGATCGCGAGACCCGATTACCGCCGTCGGTTTCACCCGGTTACCGGGTACCGCGTATCGACGGTCGCGGACAAAATTATCGGCTACTAAAGATCCATATCGGCGTGATTAAACGGACGGTTTAACGCGGGCGCCGTCGAGCCGTCCGCGACGTTTGCGAATAATCCGTTTTCGTGTTCCTCGGAGACGACCATCTCGTTTTATTGTTTTTTCTCTTTCTCTCTCTCACCCCTCGAATTGAACACACGCGTATTGTTGCACTCGAGTTCGGGAACAATGTTGCTTTCAAATTAATCCCATATTATTGTACGCGCAGAAATGCAAAACTGTAATAATATTACACAAGAGGGGATTTCTCGTTCCGGATGTATACAAGTAGAAGTTATACGCGCATTGTCTAATAATGCGGATTAAATCCAAAGAATAACATTTCGCAAAAAATAATAAAAACACTTATTCGTTACGAGGACGTATTAGGTTCGTTTTGATTTTAGTTAATAGGTACGTGAAAAACGAATGCCGCCTTGATGTGCGATAAATTCGAAATATTTACTGACATTCACTCGATCAATACAGGAATAAGAAAACATCGCGTTTTGGTAATTAAAAATAATATTTCGACGATATCATTATTTCTCGAACAAATAAGCCTAAGGAGAGTATTGTTTTTAGGTTCAATAAATTATAGGTTATGCTTATTTTTATTTTTTAGCGTAAGACGTAACGACAAATCATTAAATGTTGCCAGTGGCAGACGCTGGGAGGGATTTTGGGGGTTTAAACCCTCCCTCACCCCGAAATGAATGGATGATTAATTTCTAACGTAGTTATCCTACCTCATGTACTTAAAAAAAAAAAATGAATTGTTCAAAATACGATTAAAATATGCTAGAAAAAAAAATGTTTTGTTAAGAAAAGTGAATTTGTAATAATTTGTAATTTTCCAAACGTTCTAAAAGGTATTGGTACTTAAAACTTAAATTTTTGAAATACCATGATCGAAATACTTCGTAAAAATAATGCTTGTTTGTAAGTCGCTTATTATCAGTAAGTAAAAATAAGGAAATATACGTAATCAATATAATATTATTTACAATGGTACATTATGATTAACGGTTTCCCTAAATTTTGTGTTGTGTGGTCATGTGATAATGATCGACAACAGTCAATCTATAGTCAATAGTCAATTATTTCAAAATAACGGTAATTAGGCCCATATTTAGAGGGGACACGGGTAAGCATATGTCCGAGGGCGTCAAGTCTCAGGGGCAGTAAAATATTTTAGCAAAATTTATTTTAAAAATTATGTACCTAATAAAAAAAAAAAATAAAACAATAAAAAAAAGAAAATAGTACGTTTTATTATAATAAAATTTGTTTAATTTGTTAATAAAAAAGAGTATTAAACGATTTTCATTTATAAGTTATATTTTAATGTTATAAATGAAAATCGTTTAAGTTATATTTTAATGTTGAAGAATCTCGATTATGGACGAAATAATAAGTGTTATATTATTATTATTTATTTTTTTTTTTTTTTTTTTGGGGGGGGGGGGCATAAATAATATGCCCAGGGGCACCAAATTTTTAAATACGAGCCTGGCGGTAATTATTCTTATTTTTTCAGCCCCGCCTCCCGAATTTTTTTTCTGCGTCCGCCTCTAAATATTGCCATTTCATATTTGACAATGTTTCATCCTTTCCAATTATCGAAGCAACCCTTAATGATAACATTTATACTACCGTGTATACATACCATCTCCATTGTTGTCTAATTTTCCTTTGTTCTTTTTAACTAGTACTCGCTCTTATATTTTACGAAATCACTTGAGTTGTGCATTTTCGTTTGAACACATCGAACTACCATACATTTCTCATGATTTAATACTTCAATGGGTATCATTTGTGACTCTTCCTATTCGAAATAAATCATTCGTTTTTATACCTTTATTCTTATTTTCTGATCGTTGCAAAAGTTTATGTTTCTTGTCCACAGGGTACCATAACTTGAGCAAATGCATACACTTAATATAAATCTTCAGCTCGACATTCATGACGGTCGTAATTACTTTTACCTTATTAGAAGGTTTTATTTGGTTGTGTTGGGATCTTTAAAACACACTACATTGTTTGAATAATTTATTTTATTTTATAACCAATCGGAAAATATAATTATCATATTGGAATTAGTCTAAGTTTATTTTTATTTTATTTAATACACATACGTAGTTAATACTTATGAAATAATATTGACTGTTCGTTAAATTTTTATTATTATTTTAACATTATTTTTACATTTTTTTTTATAACATTAATTTGTTTCAATGCCATAAAATATTAGCGCGGTTTTTATCTTTTACTATCAATAATTTGTTATATTAAACTTAATATAAGAAAATTGTTTGAAATGTGTCTGTACATCTTAAAAGTAATTATAATTATAATATATAATTTAATTTGTAATTGACAATAAAATTGGGTTGACAGTTTTAAATTTTTAATTTTTTCTGATTTCATTAATAATCTTTTCATCTTAATTCCAATATTTACTCGTATTTCACATATTAATTTGCATCATTTACTCGTATGTAATATTTTCCTAATAGTTTTTCGATGGGTTTCAAGTTAACGTTTTCTTTTTATACAAACCTAATAAGGTTCAAAGGTGTCTCTACTTGTAAAGAATCTTTGTTATATTCTACTTTAAACCGACAATACTCATTTATCTAACTTTTTTCTAGTATATATTAATAATTTATGAAGGCTTATGTCTGCTTTTGACGTTATAAAAATAATCCTCTGTTTTATTTATTTTTGTAATTTAAAAAAATCGATAACTAAGATAATCAGGTTTTTATTGTAGGGAGTCTACTTGTTGAAATATTATATTATCATGTAATATAAATTGTATAATATTATTTTGTATTTTCGTTTATGAGAACGCTTTTGAAATTGGAATGGAAATACACAATTTGTAAATTAAATAATATAACACAAATTATAAATTTATTTCAATTTCTTAATTTTAATTTGACGTCATACTATAATATTTTATTTAACTCTTTATATATTAAAATACAATATATTATATAGATTGCATAACATTTTTTTTTTTTTTTAATTGTATAATCTATTTTTGTTATAAAAAATTGTTGTAAATGACGATAAATGTAGAAAAATATTTTTAAATAAAAATATTTTTGTTATTTTTGTAAATTATAACGCTTATATTGATGTAGTTAAGCTATCTCATTTTGCTTATTTAATTATTTTTTTTTAAAAAAGTTTAAACTCTTTCTGCATTTAGTTATATTATTTAAAAGTTGAAGTTAAATTTGAATAGGAAGTACGTAATAGATGTATACTGATTTCAATAATGGTAATAATATCCAATCAGTCTAATATTAGAGGGTGTATATAAAAATATGATTGCGTAGATATACTTGAAACTCTGTTATAATATCATTAGAGACCAAAATTAGAATAGTTGTATTATTTTTTAAATATTTAAAAGTAGTGATAAATTATTACATTCGAAAACGGTTTTAAACATACATATCATAACTATAGGTTTACAAATTATATACTTTATCTCGTTAGGATTGTCACTTACACTTTATATATAATTATTATAACTACACTTATAACACGACATGTGATATTTTTCTAAAAAACTATTACAAATTAAATTTTTAAAAAAAATAACTTCGATTATAAAAATTGATATTAAACTTATTTGAATTTGATGAACCACTTATTCAATGATTTTTTAAATGAGTATTTAATTTTATAAGAAATAAAAAATTATAAACAAATCTTCTAAGTTTAGGTAGTAAAATGGTATTTATTAAATTTAATTACATTGCAAAATAATAAAATATAAAGATATCGATTTTATTAGAAGAAGCATGGTTTGAAAGTCTTATCGAAAACATCAGTAATAAATTTGGAAATATTTTGGGACTAACTGAGAAAATCAGAAAGTGATATTTTCCTTCAATTTCCGATCTTAAAATGTTGTAATATAATTGTAGTATCGTTTATTAAGTGAATTTTCATCACGGTCAATGTAACTCCGTGGAACGAATTTACCTGTTGCCTTGTTTTAGAGCAAAATGTAATAAAACAATTGAAAAACAAAAATATAAGAGAAAATGTTTATACTTGGCAGCCTATAGCAAATAACTGTTGTAATATTTTTTTCTGTTGCGATTCTTGAAAGATGGAAACGAAATAATGCGGTTCACGAGGTCGTCAAATCCAACGGAAACTTAATTTCTGCTACGAATGTGAAAGTTATTTCTTGTCAAATGGCGCACCCGGGTCAAAATTGTTCAAGTCCTACGTTAGAATCCAAAAACCTGGTTTTGCACGTAATCGCGAATAGTAAAAACGTCTGTGATAATCCAACAATGGGATTGGTGACGTTACGATCGATGGGTTAGACAGTCAACGATGGATCCGTTGGAATGCGTTTGCGCGTTAGAAACGTATACAACGGTCGTAATTGTACGTGACCGCGTCGAAAGGGATTCGAAACGCCACCGGTGGTGTTGCACTGATGGCGAACGCATAACATGCCGACCGCGCGTTAGGTTAGGCGCACCGTGTCCCTTCCTCAATTCCTAAGCTCAACGACCCCGTTGCCGCTGAGGACCATCATGTATCGGATCTGGTCGTGCCGATAATTATTCCGCACCGTACAAGGGCAATATGGGACGACGGACGTGTAATAAACGTATCGTTTCCGGACGAGTTGTGCTCTCGCGCGCGTTTAAATGACGTCGACGAACGCTTGTCTTTTGCACAACGACCCCGCGCCCAACCGCCACCGTCATCGTTCGATCCTTGGCGACGGCAAACGGCTGAGGAAATTAAATACCCGCGAGCGTAGTACGGGTGTTTGTGCACAAGTGTACGTTGTATCATATTTGCATCGTCGTAATGGATCCATTGATTGCGTCGTCGACCGCGTGCGCTCGCTGAAAGGAGTTACCTCACCATCCCCGTTCTCGATCGTGAACCCTCTCCGGCCGTCATCGAGGATGGCGGGTATCATCGAAATTAATACCTTCGGAGACGACTCGACACGTCAAGGGATTATCGGCTGCGGGGGAAAGCGCCGCGAACTTATAGCTGCTGCGCTGGGAGCGTTCCTATAAAGAAACGCCGCCGTAAACATCTCGTTGCTCCGCGTACAAATTTGTGCGTGTGCGTGCGTTTGTGTTCGAAAATAAGGAATTCGAGTGTGAGGGGTTTGGCTGCTAGGAGGATAGGTAACAAAAGGTTAAACGGGCTATGGCAGACGAGATAAAACAGACATTGCCACAAAAACTAGGTGTACGCTACGAGGCCCGGTATGCGCGCGTGTGTATGCGCGAGTATGCGTTTTTTTTGTTTTCTAGTTAAAAGGAAAGAAAATAGGACGAACGAGAGCGGGTGTTGGGGGAAAAAAGAGAATTTCGACACGTCGTCGCATGGTGCACACATTTGTAACGCGGCCTACGTTCATCAATTACAATTGACGTTTTATTTATCAGAGCTGCCAATCACAAGAATCTCTTGATTTTTTTTTTCACTCGCAGCAGTCGACTACTCTTCAAAGTTTATGTTAACTTCTACACACGTATATATATATATATATATATATATATATATATATATATATACTTGCCCACTCATACACAACAACAATGAACGCTATCAAAAGTGATTTTTCCCGGGGATTCGCGATCGTATTATTTTTACGTTCCGTAAAAACTTCCAACATGCTCTAGATATTCTTTTTGCTACGGTCCACCACACGAAACGAAGGAATATTAGATCACTTTTAATAATTCGTATACGAGAGCCCGCTTTGAATCGTGTAAAAGATCGAAAAGAATCGTAACATTGTTCTGCCAATTACGTTACGATCGAATCGTGCATTAAATAATTTTCATCTCGATTCTAATGGTTTTTCGAGCACATATTACTTCTTCCAACAGACACCCGATTTTCGTGCGGATTCTGAGAGAGCATAGCGTTTCTTTATGTACATATAGTACACCGCACGTTTTTTTACAAATCAGCGTATGTGCGTTTGTGTATACAAAGTGCATAAAATCCTATGTGGAAAACTTTTTTCTCTGTAATTTGTTTCTCGCACAATAAATAAACGCCTTCCCTACTGTCACTGCAGTGCTGTAATATAATAACAACAAAGACGACGAAAAAGTTATACCGATGAATATTGAGAATGACAACAAACCCGAAAACTTTGGATTTATAGGGCTATTTTTTCGGCACGTCACTGCCACCTCAATTATATAACCTGGCACAATGCGGATAATACAGAATTGTGAGATTCACGTATTAACCGTTTAAAGAATAGTAATAATATTTTTAACCGTTTTTTATTTTAGCGATATCAATCGGTAAATATTATCGAGACAGTTTTAATTTCTATCGTAGTAGCGATGAATTATAAAGAAAAAATTTTTTTTTTTATTATTATTATCATTATTTTTGTATTGATTTGTAACGTTTTCTAATATTAGGCCATTTATCACTCAATATTTTGTAATAATTATTTTATCGTAAAAACTTGAAATGTATGCTTAGATTTTTTCTATTAAAATAGTTAAATAAACTTACATACATTTAAATTTTATTTATCAGTAAAATTATCGTATATGTATTAACTAAATTTTTGTCATAAATAAATACATTATTACATGATTTGTGTATGCTAGATAAAAATAAATATTAGGATAATTTATCTAAAATATCGTACTATTTTTGTATACAATTTAAATGTTATTAGTAACTGAAAAGCATATTTTAACGATATTCAATAGTAATCTAAAAAAAAGAAAAATGCTTGAAAATGTTTATACACAATTTTATATGTAAACCTACATAATTTTATTATTTTTAAAATATAATTGTTGAACTTTTGAGCTCTAGTTTACGACACAACTAAATACGATACAGTTACAGAAAATATCAATTTAGTTTAATAAGTAAATATAACATGTGAAATAAAAGCAAAACGATTCATTTTTAATTTTCAAATTCGTTTCCACCGCGACCTTTGAGATATGGTGATGATTTTCAAAAACTATTTACTATACCAGGGTTTAAAAGTTATTTTTAAAGCTAGGAAACTTTTATCCTGATACGGATTAGTGACCAAAAGTGCACTTCACAACACTTATTTGCATGTGTCCTTTTAGAGAAAGTTTTTAAAACTTTTGCTTGGAAATTAAGCTGATTTAATACACGGAAAAACATAAACCACAATAAGCTTTGTTGCTATACAGGGCTTTAAAGATGCCATTTTTCGATCCATATGACTGGACACTATATTACGTAGTCTTTAGAAATATCTGTAAAATTAAATTACTAACGTTGCAGTTTTTTAAAATTTACTATATATATATATATATATATCTTGGATGGCACAAATAAACTTAGGAGCTATGGTTATGATAGTGTGTGATCTTAAAAATTAGTGTATAGAAGGTCGATATCTTGTATATTTAAACAGCTTCGATAAAGCTATTAATAACTATAAAAATTGAAAAATGAAGCATTTTTTATTTGAGATTTTACGTCTCCCGCAGGAAATCCATAAAACTTTTACTTTTAAGGTTCATTTAAATTTTAAGACGCCGAATAATCACATAATTCAACTAAAATTCTTTTGCAATCATTGTCGAAATAAAAATATTTTTCAGTGCTTCAATATTATTTTTTCATTAATTTTTCATTAAACCCGTGACAGCTTCGATCATTGAGACAACTGTAGGTTTTCAATTGTTAGTTTGGGAGACAATGTACTGGCACGTGTTAATTAATTCGCATAGTGTCTCAACTAAGAAATATACAAATGCGGATAATCATTTCAATACATTTTAAAACCAATACCTTTCAATTTGACATACAATTCAAACAATTTGTTTATCTCTAAGTCCGCGGCTTCTATGGCCGTTGGACAAACATTATGTTTTTCAGTATTATACAGTATTATACATGATTATATAAATACAATAAAAATAAAAACGAAAAAAAAAAAGACAGTGTGTTAATATATAGATTACATTTTGTTGAGTAGTCCTGTGTTGTGAAGAAAATCCAGGGTCATTGTGAGATTGCTCTGTTAGGGGCCAAGTGATTCGGAATTTTATCTTATTTTAATTGTATTTGAATAGATATTGGTATTATAATTATTTTGATTGAAAGTCAAGTTTAATTAGTACGCTGGACGAGAATTGAATCATATAATTTTGTATTAAATTTAATTGGTTCTTATAAAATTAAATATATACTTAAAATATGATGTGATATTTATTTCATACGAAATAAGGTTAATAAGATTTAAATTGTATTGATCATACAAAAGACTAAATAATACTTTGTAACAATAAAGTTAAAAGTTAAAGTTAAAAAATACCAGTAACTGTATTATCAATTTAAAAGTTTAATATTGTTTTATTTCATTTATTTGCTTATTTGTTTATGCTTAAAATTGTAGTTCATTAAATGTGCTTTGAAACCGTAAATTGTTTAGTAACTTGAAAGTTTAATTATTTGAAATTTATTATTTAAAAGATCACCTTACGTATTAAAAGTCCTTGGACTTCAAAAGAAAACAACAATTTCACAAAACTAGTTCATCATCACTTCAAATGTATTACAATATATATTTTGTTTTATTTTTATTCATCCGTATTACCTTCCACTCTACTTCTTGTATTCGACGCACAGCGTACATTAGATGGTGTGAGCTGTTCGTTTTGAACAAAAGGGTTAAACGCAGGCATATATAGGAACAATATTAATAATAACAATAAAAACGAAATAGCGAAACCAAGAAAGGAAATATTTCAATGTTGAAATCTTCGTCTCCTATTCCTACGGTCGGTCAAACACACCTGAGGTGGAATCCTTCGGAGTACCAAAAACATGTCGCATTAATCGTGTTGTTCACATAACGAGTGGACCCTAGCTATGACGTTTACATCGTCACATAGATCCAGAGACAAATAAATAAAGAGCTACATCAATATTCGCCTGGTGTTTTTTTTTCCTTTCGTCCATTCCTGCGTCCCCTTCCCCCGGACTCAACATACAGAATCCGGAGTTTTATCAATCATAGCAATGCTTAGAATGTGATACAACACCGTTGTAGTTCCCTGTGGCGTTATGCAATCGACGGAAGGAGGTTTCCACCCAAGTCGGACGCGTGCAGTTTAAGTTGCGAGGAAACTGCGGTAAGGAAACGGACTTTTGGACGTGATTAGTTGTTGTCGGATGATAGATAGATGGATATGGGGGTTAGGGAAATACGTGAGGATGGCGATGTCGTTTAATCCTGCATACTATAATTTCGCCTGTTCTTATCTTATGTTTCATGTCAAAAACACGTGTTCTATGAAAACTCCTTCGACACAGAAAAACTTTGTTACAGTCATGAAACACATTTCTGGCTTTCACGCTGTTGATAAATTCTTTAGATGGTCGCAATTGTGATACTTTTTAAACCTGGTTATTAATTTGAATTCTGATAACTAATTCGAAATCAAATGTATTTTGCACGCGTAAGCCATAAAATAAGAAAACGTTTTGTGTTAAAATTGTAGATAAATAATCACACAAAATAATAATGAATAACATAAACTTGGGACGTATAATTTTTCAGCAATTTTATGTTGTTAAATGCCAGGTGGAAGAAACTTCACTTTGTCTCAAATCGCAATTTTTTTCTAGAGGAAAAGATATTTTCGAGACATAGTCAAAAACGTACACGATCACGTTGAAATGTACGGTAAAACTGAAATGATTGTTGTCGAATTAGATAAAGAAAGCTACAAGTTTAACGTTTTATTTTTATTTTATTTTTTATATTGCTCTCTACAATACTTAATATACATTCACAAAACTTACAACAAAATATTAAGGTTTAAAAGTTAATGATTTTTATTATTCTTGATAAACACAATTTCATAGATACGATGAGACCCAATTGTTTAAATTATTAATACGCACTTTAACGCTAGGATAAAATAATTATTGCCCACGACTACCGAACCAAATACCTACATCATGCGGTTTTTATTTTAGTTAGTATACGTTGGGTTCGGGATTAAACAAATTAACCCATATTACATGGATGCCTATAATAAACAGTTCCCACATTAGGTGGAATCCATTGTAATATAATTATTAATACTTTTTAAATTATTTTATGTACGAATAAAATAGCTCTAACATAGTTATTAAACACAATTTAACGTTGATTGTAATACTCGTAATAATATTAAATTTTTAGTAGGCATTGAAAAGTATGTAAAAATCTCTGGATCATCTCTGGATGATAAAAGTTACTTCTTGTTGAATATTGACTACATAATTATTCAAATACAATACTTTTACTATATATGAATTAATAATTTACAAAATATTAATAAAAGTTTAATTTACGTATAGTATGATATGATTAAACAAACAATGCAGACTACGTTTATAGGCGTATTTATTAAAATTTCTTCCTGTTATATGAACAATTATGATATAAAATACTACCTTCAATAATATAGAAATTAAGGTTGAAAATAATTTAGTTGATTTAAATGAATAAACAACTTTTCATTTATATTCATGTTTCAAAATGTCATCAACAGCCTACAATTTTCTTTGCACTATTTTCTTATGTTCTAAAAACTAAGTCAATCAAAACATAATTAACAAAAGAAATATTTTACGATGATAAACAAAAAATGATTCCTTTAACAGAAAATGAGAGGGAAACAACCTTTGTTTAAAAATATGATACCCACCGTATGGGTTGTCAAAATTTTCTTATTGAAGATGTAGAATATAAATTTATAGATTTGTTCGGATTCTATATATTCACATTTTTATGTGTGTTTAATAATGAAAATTTGTTTATTTATAAAGAAAATATTATTATAAGTGTTTAAAAATACCTCATTATGAATAATTAAATTTTTGCCTTAATAAAATTGGTATATATTTTTTGCGGTTATTTATATTTAATTGTATACCACTAATGATTAGTTGAATGTTGATATTTATATTTTAATCTATATATATTTGAGGAATGAAATGATAGAATGATTGAAACGGAACATAATAAATAAGTGGTATACTAATCAATTAAGCTAGATTGTGTGGTTATTAACCACGTTGTTATTATCACCTCTATCGTACAATATTTATTGATCTAGCGACGGCGAGTTGTATTAGCAAGTTAGTTATCAATAAAATATGAACGTCTTTGAGAAGGTACGGTCCATAATTATTTAGTAATAATAGGCAAAACTTCAAATACGATACGAATATTCATTTATTACGTATAAATAATTTTACCGTTATTGTAAATATACACGTGTACAACTGTAGATATATGTATGTGATAAGTGACGGTGCTAGAGTTGGCGAGGCCCTGGGAAAAATAAATTTCGAGTCTTATAATTTCTAATAATAAAATATTTTAAGTTCAGTTAAATCAGAACCGTGGGGCCTTAATTATAATTTGAGGCGCGGGGCCTAGGGCAATTGCTCCTATTGCCCTCCCCTCGCGCCGTCCCTGTATGCGATGTACGTGTATGTACGTATATTATGTTAGTGTTATTGTAAAAGTATCAGTTAGGTTTTTTTTTATAAATTATTTTCTTTGAAAAGTTAAAACCAGCAAAAAAAAAAAAAACTATAGTTTATAACCCAGACGTCGTTTAACATGATGACAACAAAGATTCATCTGTTGTTCAAGTAGCAAATTATAAGTTACAATAATACTATCACTTATATACGAGTATTATTACTAATTTACATAATTACACGATAAATTCCTAACGTCTATGACGATGTATTTTAATCGATGATGATGAGATTACATTATACAATTATTATTATACAATTCGACGAGACAGTACGAGACGTTTGTGAATGGATTAGATTGACTGGTCAATTAATAATGAAAACGTCTGTTAGATGTTAAGCTTCCTCTTATTGCAATTTTTTAAAAATAAGTTATAGCGGAGAAAAGTGTTGACTTAGACAATGTTAATTTTCTGAAATTCCATTTTTAATTAAATAATTTTTTTTCATTATATTTTATTTTATTTTTTTATTTTGAATTATTTTTTATTTATTTATGTTTTAAATAAATTTAAGCTTATTTTATCCGTCACTGATTTTTTTTTTGTTTATTGTAAAAAATTAACAATCTTAGTATATAGTGAAAAGACAATTTTTCAACTTCACAGCTATTTAGGTACTTGATTTGTAAGAAAACAAAATTTTTTTAAAATTTCAAAATTGTCCAAAGTGGATGATTAACAGGTTTATAGACAAACGAATATTTGTGCTTGAGTACATTTATTCAGGATAAGATTCATTTCATGTTCCATACGTGCGAAAACGCAGTGACATTAATAATTATTGTCAATTGTACTAGTGACCCGAAAATTGAATTATTTTCAACTTCATTCTAAAAGGAAAATTAAGACGATTTCTATTGGATTTTGATAAATAAAATAATAATTTGATAAAAATTGTTGTAGTAAAAATTGTTGCAATTGAAGCTTGAATGAATTTGAATATTGAGATATTTAGTACAAATAGTATTACGACTTTATGATTATAATAATGGTTTAATATAAATGTAACATACAACTGATCTAAACACACATCGTATGACGTTTCGTGTCCAAGAGTGAGTCTTGTATAAGACTAGAGCCCTATAAATACGTATCGTTGATGACATCTAGTTATACCTATGTGCGTGTGTGATATTAATAAGTATTGCTTCACATCGCAATAGATAATTAAACTATGATACATAATATATTGTTACGTACACCTGTGTGCTTAAAATTTAAGCATAGTGATATTTCAACAAAAATCCTATGTTTTTCCATTACAATTTGTGTTTGTGATATTTTGTTATTGAAAACTTTTTTAATTAGACCAATATAAAAAACTGGGAACAAAAAAATTTAAATTATTTGAAGTGAACGTGCAGTTTAAACATTATAACTAACTAAAAAATATCTACAACATAGCCGTGCACGCAAATTAATAATATATACTAAGTTAATATTGCTTAGTACAATGACGAAGTTAAGAGTTAATAATAATTATTGATAAAGTGAATCAAATTCATACACGAAGAATAAATAAGACTTCAATTGGTATACGCATTAAAGCAACAACGATTAGTGTGATCTAAATTATGTTGTTTCCATGATTAAGTTTTAACACCAATATAATATCTAATTTGTTATGAGATATTTATTTTTCTATCATAAAATTTAATTTTAAATTAACGTCTGTTAGACCCAGATAAATATAGGTGATATATAACAATATTTATCGTAATAATGAATACGTATAATGATTAATATTATAATATCAGATTTAGTATATAATATAATGTTAAAAATAATAGGAAATATGTATGTAATAATTAATGATTCTTTAAATCAGATAGATATTTAAGAATAAATGTTTTAGATTCATTTCCCTGTGTTTGAAGCATTTTATAAGTAAGTGGGTTTTTTTGGCCATGGTTTTCAGTAATAATTGTTGAAATACAAAAGTTATCCTTAAAGTTGAGATTAATCAAAGAGCACTCATTCCTAATGGTTAATTACAGCGGGTTTTCATAATGTTTCTTAAAATTCTAAAAATGCATTTTATTTAAATACCATTTACCGGGTTTTCAACCTACGTATAGAATATTATATCATATAATATTATATAAGCTATTTTTCTTTGCTCCTTTTATATTTTATTGAATTGATATGAAATTATTATGAAAATATTTCAACCATTATATGATAAATCTTATTATATGTTATAATAAGTTATATTTATATTTCAGATGTTTTACTCGAAACCCGCTGTCACATATTTAGATTATATTCATACGTTGAGATTAGTTAAACTAGATGTCGACTATTGTTTACATTACTTTTCTTTTTTTTCCCCTTCCCAGCACAAGCTTTCATAAAAATATGTTCAAATTTCTAACGCGCAAAATGGACACAGTTTCCGCAAGAACATAGAAATCCTCAAACAGAGACCAGTAAACACGTGCCAATTATCATTCCAGTATTTGGCACTCGTTTGCTCTTCGGCGTCACGACGTCGCTTCTTTCCCCGAATCGAAAACATCTCTCGTATTGTAGTTATGGGAAACCACCAATCACCTGGATGTGTTGGGTTGGTAACAGGGAGCTAAATCTCTAAAACACATGTGCGGAAACTAACAAATATCATGCACACCCAAGTAGGAATACACATATTGTATTCTGTATCTATACGTGTATCTCGTCTAAGCCGGTGTACGTAGAAACAAGCATATCATTATCCATTTCATTCCCAACCGGAGTCTTGAAGCGTTTAATTTGTTTCATAAACAATCGTTCTGAGATGTGCAGATAATTGCACATTAAAAAGGTACACGGTATCGTTATCAGATGCAGACTTGTAAAACTGTTTAACCGAGGAACGATAATATTATATGCAGTTAGGAAATAAAAACCACAGAATGAAACTGTAATAACGAAACAACTTGACGGTGCTGATGTTTAGTTATGATTCGTTTTTTGAATCATTAACAATCGATATTATGTATTTTTATTTTTACCGAAGTCGTTTATCAATAATCCAAAAGCAAAATCGTATTCTGATTTGATTTTAATATCAAAAAATTATTTTAAAAAAATTGACGATTAGCCGATCATAATATACTTCTGTAATTTGTATGCATCCAAACAAGTATTGGATATTGATTTAATGATATCCACCAATCAGACGGCTGCTTAGTATTAGTAGAGAACAATAGTTTGATGTTAATTTGTGCATCACAATGCTATGTCATAAATTATAAACGATATAGTATGAGTACGCGGTAAAAGTTTGTTTTTGATTATTGACACAAGCCTCGGAAACTATGGCTACTGGCTAACAGTGAAGACAATGGGTTTGTGTGATAGGATAATATTAGTGACGTTAACCCTTGGAACACGTGAGTTGAGTACATGACTTGGAAGCTAAAATCCTGAATGGTTACTCTATGCCTAACGACGAATAGTTAAGTAAAAAAGAAAAGTTATTCATTTTAAACATGAAACTATAATTTAAATCTCACTGAATTATATTTATTACCTATAAATATACATGTAAAATGCTCAAATGCTACTCATGCACACATTGATCAGAGTGCAGTCAAAACTATTTCACCGACTAATTTAAATTTTTGAGGGAATGTACTTACTTCAAAACAGTTTTTTGGCTCTGGGCTGGATGCATATTTTTTCTTTTATAGTTAACTAGAAATTTATTTAATACGTAATCTAGATTATGGAAAATAAATAAAAAAATATATCATTAGATTATTAATTATTGTTCTAACATTTTTTTATAAATCGAAATATTTATTACTGTAATCTAAAATAGTAAAATATCACCCGTAAAACCATACAAAGTCGGATAATCCAACTATTATATAATATAATTAAAAATATAAATCATGTGAACCACACAGTACAGTACCTATAGCGAATTTTTTTTTTTTTTTTTTACTCATTCTCAAAACTTATGGTTTTAATTAATTTATGTTTCGATACATTTTGGTGATTACTTTTGCATTTTTTATTTTCATCGAAATATCTGCTATATATTCTAGGAGCATAAATGTCCAATGAATAAATATCTTATTTTTCATTATACCGTCTTCCTCGAAAGTCTGATGAAAATATTGACAGAAGTATATTTTACGTGCATGCCCGGAACAACCCAACCGATAATATGTGTTATCATATCAGTCCTACAGGCTCTATGACCAGGATATTATGTTTCGTATTTCAGAATTTATTTATTTATCTTTCCCTCTACGATTTTTCCTTTGTACGGTGCTCCAAATAATGAATTTTGCTTTGCTTGATCGAGATTCGCACGTTTTTTAACATTCTTTCTAAAACTACATTATTTAATATATTTTCATCTTATCATCTACACACACTCGAATATGATTGATGGTAGCGATGAAAATATGCATTAAATTGTACACGGATACATTCTCATACGTTATTTGTTATTATTTCTGCAGATGACAGCCATAAAGAAAGAGGGCACATCCATTGCACAAATTTTCTGTTATACAACTACAGAATATCATGTCAAATAAAAAACAAAAAAAATCGTCTACGTCATTAGATTCTGAAAATCCAAAGTCCAAATTAGTTTTAAAACGTTTTTTCTGCGAAATCATCTTTCATTAAAAGTGCGTAGATTAACTGAAACTTTGTAACTTTTCAAACCGCGCTTGATACCGCAATTAAAATTGACACCCCTAATTATATTGCCAACCACTTTATGTATTCCAGTTCAGGAGCCGATCCAATCAAAACCGAAATTGAGAACAATTTAGATTGATATCGATTTTATAGCTGAACGAAATATCAATTTATTGTCAGACAGATATATCGGGTCATTAAAAAAAAGAAGAACAATTCGTCGCTTTTTATCGTGTTCCGTAGTAGCACGTTTTCATATTATTATCGTCAAATTAGACGAAACTACATTTTAAATTAAGAGTGAAAAGAGGAATGCGTTATTTTTTTAATTTCACAATCTTCGCAAAGACACACGCGTTCGTATGTCCACGTCGGTCCTACCAGGAGGTACTCGCTTTTACATTCACCTGGTGATAAATAAATATATGCACAGATATATACGTATATATTATAACTAGGGGTTGTTATTTGAATTTTGGTATACACGATAAGAATATCTTACCACCACGCCGGCAAGAGAAAAAAAATATCGTACGAATAACTTGTGGGGCGTGTTTGCCGGGGATAAAAATATTCAAATATACACTTTATTCCCGGTGATGATTTCCCCAGGATAAAACCCCGGTTGTAGAAATGTTTGATGGTGTTATGAAATCCGGTAAAAACCGTAAAAAAAAAAAAACAAATTTCTATTGCGACCGTTGGCTTACACTGCTTAATATTGTGTTCGAGTATCGTAGCGCGAATATAGTGCACATAGTTTTAAGCAATAGTTTTCGAAAGGTTGCCCGTGGGGTCCGTGGGTCGATGTTATTTCAGCGTTTTTGTTCAAAATTGAAATACCATGCATTCAGCCTACCTTGGTCGAGATTACGAACAAAAAAAAAGGATTCATAAGGTTCGCAAACCAGTACGATAACTAATCATTCAAGTAACTTGTAACTAAACTGTAATACGAACATATATGAAAGAAACAAGATATGCATTTGAATAATCAAACTAAATAAAACTATCTGTACAGTATTTTTTCATTTACATAAATGCGTGTAAGATCAGAAGAAATCATATAGAAATATAGAAATATTTTTTTTCTTTACGGCCATGCACAAAAAGGATTTCCGGTTCAAGTTAGATTTTTTTATACAACCGTAACTTCTTTTCATCGGTCAACATCTTACTATTTAGATTTTATGATGCAGGTTTGAAAAAGTAGTGTAGCTATTAACTTAGGGCCCTTATATTTTCATGTGAAATTAGTGATAATGTATTATATAAATCAAATTATTACTATTCGTGCAAATCATTATTAAATTTATTTCCAAAAAGATTGTTGAGAACATTTTATAAGAATTCGATGTAAGAATAAAATTAAAATTATATAAACTTTTAATTCATACCAAAATTCTTATTCAATACCACTTTGATTTTGGATACCGTAAAGTTAACTCAGCGATTTATGCGTATGATATTTTTGTATCGTTAGAGGATAGCAAATACAATGCCAAACATGATAAGCTGAAAATTGTTTAACGTGATTAAGGTAATAACAATCCAATCGATCAAATAATATAAGAATGTAACGTTTTGAAAAAATTTGATTTGGTTAAACTAAGAGAATCGTACTTTTCTTATCCGTGTTTTTCAGTCATTTGATGCACATCGCTAAATTTATATTTTGTATTTAATATAGAAAAATTTTAAATATATCGTTTATGTTATTCAATCCGTACTACTTGTGTATGTACTTTTTCTAAATCTTTCATTAAAATATTTATAATGATATCGCAAGTTATTAGTATTAGTTTAATTATATTGCATATCGATGTACTTGAGCCCATATGGGAGTTTAACCAAATAAACACATATATTAATACCCATTATCGTTATTTCGGCTTCGTCGGCCGACTGAATATTTTACACTCGCACGTGTAAGGTCGTGACTATAATATTTCGGGTATAACTACACGACAGCTAACAAGATTATATATATGTTGCGGTACGACTTTCGTTAAACACGACGTAGAACGTCGCGAGTACTAAGCCGTAATTGTATGTAATAAGCTGCAGCAGTCGTAACGATATAATTTTAAAAACAAATAACTCTAAAAGTATACGCGATCGATGTGGGACAATGATGAAAACAATCACGCCCCAATAGAATGTTCACGTTCGTTGTAAAAAATCAGATGTCATTCTTGTACGATGGTAGAGAGAGGAGAGAGAGGGAGGAGACATTGCTGTAGAAATATTGTTTTCCTACAAAAGTAAAAATTAATCAATTTTTAGAAACCATATATATATATGATGTATCCGCCACCTTAGTATAAATCATTTTAAAACAAACGGCATGTCGCTGTTGGACTATACATTATTATTATAGTCAAGCGTGTGCATTATTGTATTGTGGTTTATCAATATAGGATGATGGGTAGTGGCGGCGGCGGCGGACGAGAACGACGAAAATAAAATAAAATAAAAACGGAACCCATACTTATATATATTTGTCAGTTACAGTAGTGGTGTAACCTGAAATGAAACTTTCGAAATCCATCACTTTGCGCCGTGTTTACCAGTCGGACATGGTTTTATTGTTCCGCGTCGTGACGAAACTTTCTGAACTTTTCAACTTTGAATAATGTTATACTACACAGTAATTATACACACTATTTCCATCCGCTCCCTCATCGCATAAGTGCATTACTAATTTCATTTCTACAACTTAATCGTTTTACCACTTGAACATATTCACGCCGTATGATATCGTCTATAAAGAAATAATCACGCTAGGAAAATAAATAATAATCGATTGATGATTTTTATTATTTTTTAGGAATCGTGCGATAGTACCAGAGGCATCATGAAAATGCATAATATATTATTTACCCCATTTCACGTTTCCAGAATCCAAAATATGATTACCTTTAGAAAAATATCATGATTTGATTCATCCGTTGGACGTGCACATTTTTTTTATTTTTTTTTCCCCGTAGTGAACCGATGATGAATTTCAGTTGGTAGATTAAAAAAATTTTAAAAGTAGCATATACAAAAACAGTATATTTTTTTTTAAACTACATTAGCTGTTGTATAATAATCGAATTGTAAATTGTAGTTGTGATTGAAGTGGTAATGGGGATTCGGTGGAAATTCATCCCTCTAAATTTCACATTGACATATTTGAAATCCCAAATAATTTACTCTAAGAATATCATCACCAACATGATGAATCATGTTTAAAATAAGTTTTTGTAGAAATTTTTTTTAGTTTTTGTGATATATTACATTGTTATTTTCAATACATTATATGTTTCTATAATATTCCATATATTTTGTACTTATAATGTATCAAATCTATGTATAAAATATATATAAACACATGTTTTTTTTAAACAGTAGACCTCAAATTTTACTTTTACATTGTTTAAATAATTTAAGGCATCAAGTAACAATATATATTTATTATTATTTTCCTCATACATGATGCTAATAAACTAGGTGAACACGGAAACAGGAGATAGTCCATACTTTGTACGGATTACTGGAACCTAAATAAAAGATTTTTTTAAAAATGAAGAATTTATTAAAATAATCATGAAAGTACGGTGAACGATATTGATTTAAAAATAAATTTTACTTGAAAGTCAGAATATTTTAAGTTCCTGTGAAGAAGTTTTAGTTTCTGATTTTTTTTTATAAGATAAGTAATTAAAACGCAATCAAAATAACCAACGACAAATTGGCCCACCGGGATACCGGGAAAGTTTTCGGTGGGCCGGTAGTCGTATTATAACACTGGACCGATGTACTTGCATTAAAAATTATTTTATAAAAATAATGTATTTAAGTATATTGTATTTAATTGTAAGATTGTGATAAAAACCCAGTGTAAACGTGATGTATACAATTCTACGAGCATTTAATCCATGAATAAAGGAGACTTTTATGGAAAATTATTATTATTGAATGGTGAGCCATACGGTAATTTTCTGGACCGAAATTTTTAGCCAATCCGCCACTGAAAATAACCTTATATTAAAATTAATAAACATTTTAAAAATTCCGAAAATTTTATTTTTATTAAATATAAATAATAACAAAAATAATAATAATCAACACGTTCAGTATATTAATAATTGTATTATAAGTTATATTAAAAAAAATAAAAAAATAAAAAATATTTATTTATAAAGGATTGTATTGGATGAATTTTCATTTAACAATTTTAAAATCAATATGACTAAAAATATCTATATAGTAGTACATTGAGATAAAATCATGTTCATATATGATAATATTTGAAAAAAATTTATTTGTTTAAAACAATTGGTTATGTTTTCGGTAATGAATTAAAACTGAATTTATTTTTGAACAAAAATTCAAATTTAACAGATAAGATGGTTGTATTTCAAATAACCATTAGTCTAATACTAATTCACATTTTTTCATGATTTCAGTTTTCAATATATATTTTTGAAAGTTTATCTTTTTGTAGCTCATATAATACCGTCCAAATAGTTTAGTGTTTAACGATAATAGTCATAATAAAAAACTTATGCCTACGGCCGATTTCGAAAAATAAACATCGAATATCGACCTTTTTTTTGTGCAACTGGTAAATTATTCGTCAGAAGAATTATTACTTATACTCCACTATCACATAACCTCGATTGTATTGCACATTTCAAACAAAAAACTTAACAATTTTAAAGATATTAAATTTATAGGATGTTCTGCATTTTGCACCTAGATATATTTAATTTTTTTTTCTGATACATTTCGTAATTGATGTCGGTTATTGTGTTTTTTTTTCAATCTACTCAACTTTGTCAAATGTGATATTTTATTTGGATGGTAAGCGACAGGTTAATTCCTAAAATATACAGTATCAAAACGAAAAATTTCATTGGTGTTACTTGAGATGGTAAGTCATACACAACCCCGTAAGAAAAAATATCAGAACTTTTACACGGTGAAAATACTATGTAATATATTATATGAGTTTATGATACTTATTTACCTCGAATATATGAGTAGCTGAATAAGAAAGTAATAGGTGTGAATTTCTAAGCTATTACAAGTGCCAGCTGAACTAATAATAACTGTACTGGTACTTATGCGTACTTATGTGTTTGTTGTTTTTAATAAGCTATTATGGTAATTAAGTGGATTATTTTTTTTTTTTTTGTTTGTTTCAATACTTGACAATTAAATTAATTTTTAAATTATTCATTACAACGGTAGTAAAAGAAGAAAAAAGGAAAAATATTATATCTAAATAGTTTTTTTAAATTCTTCAAATTATAAGAAAAAATATAACAAATTTCAATTGAAACCTGTACAGCATAGTATATAGTGTAAATTTCGTATAACTATTACTTATTTTAATATAATATATTACACGTGACTATAATTATAAAGTTGAAACTGAACTAAATTATCGATTCAAATACTTTTTACAATTATCAGCATGAACGATTACTTGTTTACGGTAATTATTGGTAGGAAAATGATTGTAAATATTTCTAAAATGTGATTTTACCGTGTGATTTGCGTGTGGCAGCAAATGCAAATATTCTTCGACTTGAAACAATAAATTCTGGCATTGCATGGTAAACAATAATAAAATAATTTTCAATAAATATTTGAACTTTTATCGATGCCGTTAAAAATTTTTTTTTTATAAAATTAATATTTTCCAACAGACTTTTTAATATTTAATGTGAAGCGATGAGGAATGATGGAAAATTGTGTGAATTGTTGACTCTAACAATTTTGTTTTTCGCGATGATTTTTGTTTTATCCAAATATTTTAAATATTTTTATATAATTCAAACGTCGTAAACATATTTTGAATAAAGCTCAATTTGTTTTCTTTATTTAGTAATATATATATATATATATATGTATCAGCTACTTCGTATTAGGTTAGAAAAGATTTTTTGTCAAACCGTACTTATTTTATCAACATTTCTGAATAAAATGAAGAAAAAGTTAACTTTTTAATTTTTTACAAATAATTAAAAAATAAATCATTAGAATATTATACAATCTATAGAAAATAATAATATAAGAATTTAGTAAAATAATTAAATTTTATCTATCTACGATTATTATGTTCTGAGTTATGATAGAAACAAAAGTTCAATTTCGTTAAAAATTGGCATCTTGTAAATTTTGCTGTAATTTTTAATTTTTTCGTAAATTCGCCGCAATCATTAAGAAAAGTGCCGGAAAATTAGAAGAACAACCACTTTTAAATTATCAATTAGATAATATTTCATATCGAAAATCCTTTGTGGTTATGATGATCGGAACAATCATTATTGTCGAAATCGTTTGGTTGGATGGAATAAAAAAGAAATAACAAAAAACAAACACATGATAAAAGTAATATTATTCCTCATCAATTCACTAAGAATATAAAAAAAATCTGTTGGAAAATATTAATTTTATAAAGAAGTAATTTTTATACAATAATAAATAAATACGCCAGTTATTTAATTAAAATTAAGCTAATACTATGCATAACAATATTATTTATACATAAAGTTTTTTAACAAAGTGCACTAGTAAGGAGTGACTTATATAAGTGATGATAATGAAATAATTAACAAATTATTAACATAATTAAGATTAATATTGCATAAAAACTAATGAGCTTTAAAAGATAGCCATTACATCTGTCATAACTGAGAATGGAAGTTCTAAATAAAATCTTTTCTCCATTAATACTATCATTATAATCATTTAAACCAATTGTCCCGTGAGGTAATTTTACTGAAAACTTTTCATCTTATTATTCAAATTATATTTACCTAGGAGATAAGATTTTTGTTTGTACGTTGTAATGTTTTTGCAGTAACTTAACGCTATTAATATTCAAAATTATGAAACTTATTTGCTACGTAGTTAACGACAAGATGGAGGACCAGAAGCAAAAAGAACCTTCAAACTTTATACACGAAACTCATATTAATGTTGTTTATGCGTTCAAAATATTATTACACGATTTTATTTTCATTATGTTTTATAATACGTGAAACGATACTCGATAAAATATGTTTAAATATATTGTCTTAATGTGTTATCTTGATATAACTGATATACGAGTATTGGCTGCCTAGTAATCATGACAAACTTTCACAACTATATGTATCTTAGATTCATTGATTGTTATTACAATGGTTTCCATTTATTTTTAATGATCAAACACATCATTTATATGCGACCTTTTGTTTGTGATGGTTTATCTGATCATTATTAGAATACTAGTATTAACTTTAAGTACAATACATGTAACTTTGTGTCTGATTAATTGTAAACGATTATAACTATAATCTTTTATAATAATATCGTTATCATTTTTTGACATAATCAATATTTCTTGATAATGACAAGCTTAAAACAAGGTTAAAAGAACAATTCAAATACATTGACGAATCGAAAACATTTATTAAAATATATATTTAAATGCAATGATAAAACATTGCAAGTCGACTAGTTTACATGGTTAAGTTGATCATATTTGAGTTGTGTACTTGTATATTTATCACGTGAAACTTTTTATTTTATTTCTATTCGTTTTTTAAAGCGGCCGGTCGGTATCGGAGAAGGACAAAGTTTCCGTGACATTTGGCTTAGACGCGGTGCCGTCTCAATTATAACGCCGACGCGGTCAGTTGGTCGCCGACTGTATTATTCCAGTTTAACCACCGACTTGCATCAGGTCCGATCGGTAGGGTTACGGTTGAGACCGTCGCAAACCCAACGTCTCCTGGGGACATTTGCAATTGATAGACTAACCGTTGTTGCAAAAGTTTCTCGCCGTAATACTGACATGAACGGTACACCAGACTGCGGACTTTCTGATAATCGAAGCGTTTTATACGTAATGCCTTCGTCTCCTCAGAACGAGGATCATTCAACAGGAATCAATGTCCGGCGATTCGTCTTTTGCGTTTCCTTTTTCCTTTTTTTTGTACAACTGATAAATTCGTTGTCGGAAGAGTTATCATTTATACTCGACTACCCTTTGTGTAAACTTATAAATATGAATAAAAATGTAGTTTATGTTTTTAGTGTAAATTATTCAATTTAGGTAAAGTTGAAATTGAAATCTCCAAAATTCAACTATTCAAGTAAAAGTGTATATTACATAATAATATTACCGCCATGATAGAACATACAATATTCGTGAAACACGTAACTTCAAAACGGAATCATTAGCGGTACGAAAAACAGCGAGGGAAAGAAAAACGTGTAAAAAACCGAACCGTTCGTTTTGAATATGTTCTCTGAGTACGCGGACTGCGGTGGTCAAGTGACCTCGTGTCTAGAGGAGGCGAGCGATCGGTTAGTGTAAATCGGATTCGCGTTTCGATTCACGGGCGGTCGTGGGCAATCAGTTCACAGGACGACTTGCCGCAATCGATGGACTGCCGCGGTTCGTTCTTGAGCTCTGGGTTATAATGCCTGCAGTCTGGGTCGTGACGGCACATGCAACAATGGCACAACGTCCAGAACAGCACCACCGCGACAATTAGGATGGCTAGCGTGATCAGAAAGATCTTCAACAGTTTCATCCAAGTGAGGTCCGCGAAACTGTTGTCACAGAACGTGCAGCTGTTCAAGGACGCGTAGTCGTCGAAAAACTGATCGCCGGTGAACGCGGTGTCACGTGAGCTGATCATCCCGGACCAGCCGGCCGCCTGTCATGTGAGGGAGGAGGGGGTGAAGAGAAGAAAAAAAAACGTCAATTATTGAACAATTAAAAACGTCAATTATTGATGACCAATAAGGGCGTGTTAACGTGTTGGTGGTGCAGGTCATAGTCAGTGCCGGATCGGGTGGTCACGGCAGACCGGGGTGCAAGTGTATTTTTCTTTTTGGAATTATGTCTTAAAAAAGGCAATTTTTTTTTGTCATAAAACTAACTTTTTTGGTATTTTTCATGCATCGCTTCCAAACGAATCGATATGACGAAAAAATATAACGGTTTTAATTTTAGATTTCGATTTTAGAGACCGCGGCACATTGCCGCCACTAAATCCGAAACTTTTTACAGCACGGCGAAAAAATCAATAAACAAACCACGATCGCTCATACATTTCGTCGTCACGCGCGGTTTAAAGCCGGGACGCACATAACCATGTGTCGGCCGAGTGTTGACTAAGGCACGAATCGACTACTTTCTGTGCACACGTAGTTCGTCTGTATCGTTTTCCTACTGGCGTTACCTAGTCGTTTTAGTTCCTTTCAGTATTTCGACCCAGTCTAAAACTATGTTTAAAATGTTAGAGAAAACAGTGAATCAGCAGTTACTGCACTTGCGTCAGAAGAATAAGACGATAAGCGGAGAAGTCGACATGCAAGAAAGGATGTGGGCAGTACATAATGCTTAGAAATTGAGAACGATTCTTGATAATATTTTCCATGTCCGTAATTAAATGTAATACAAAAACGAGGACGACCATGGACGAAAACCCATTTGGTAAAAGACCACTGGGGAGACCCCGATTGAGGTGGGAAGATATAGTAAGAAAAGACGCGGAAGCACCGACTGGAAGTTCGGATTGGAAAGTACGAGCCTTGGATAGGGAAGGATGGTGAGTTGGGTGTGTGACGGAATGGCCGATAAACCCTGAGAAAAAAAAAATAGAACAAAAACGAGGAAAAAATAGAAAGTAAAATCGGCGATCCAGTACCAACAGAAAAAAAAATTACGAACGTTGACTACCGAGCCTGGACCGTAGTGAATCATTAAAATATCGGTCCCGATGCAGTCCCTGTACGGTTTCAGATGATGTCTGAACACTATTCGTTAACGCACAACGTTGCGCTTTCCGAGTGTTGACCGTCGGTCGGTACACGGACACGCGTGTCCCGGACGTTTCTTCACGACCCGATTTCGTGACCAACGCACGTCCAACACACGCCCGCGCTCGTAACGCGTGCGATTCGTTTACCTCTTGTTTCACGGCCAATCGACGACGCGCGTCGTGCGTATGCGCTGTGCTGCCGCCGTCCGGTCGACGCGTTTCCGGTGCGTTCACCGACCGCCGCTCGGGCCGTATAGTCGTCGCACCGCTGTCCCAATCCGCCGCGATCGGCCTGCTGACCGTCGATCCGACAAAAACGACGGCGAAGACGACCAACACGCTTGCCGAACACGTCGAACGTCCGTGGACGGAGCCCATCTCGCGACAACTGTAAATCAAAAAACGATTAGTGTTTACGGTACGTAAGTCGGGAAGACTTCGTATGGTTATCGTCTGGCCGAGCGGTCCCGGCGGGTGTGTCGTATCGAAATCCCGAACGCGTCACGAGAACGTATTGAAGAGCGAAAAAAAAAACGAACGAAACGCTTAATGATGGTATAATTATAATATATTCCTTGCGAGTGTACGTAATAGCGGCGATTTTGCCGTTCGGAAAAAAACATTGGCGCGCGGTCGCTCTGGAAACATTTTCATTGCTTTGTAAGGTTTAACCGTAAACAGCTGGAACGGAAAACATTATCGTTTTTACAGTTGGTATTTTAATCGATAACCATTTATCGATATATAAATAAATAAACACTTAACCTGCGATATTACAGTGTTCGTAAAGTACGACCGGTTTCGAATCAACAGTTCATCAGCAGCTATACACAAAATCATTTTGCGACTGAATACGATGGTATATGTTTAAAAAGATTTGTCCTTTTTACGTACATAATAATATTCCAAAATAAGCATTTATTTATTTAAAAATTAATTGACGATTATTAAACATTTACCAATTTTTATTTTATCGACTATTTGTTATAATACTAGTAAGATACCATACTTATATAAAAAAAAAATATTGATGAATACGTGTAGTACAATGCTTCTTAACGGGGGCGATATCGTCCCCTGATGGGTGGTGAAAGAGTACCAAGAGGTGATGAGCTCATTTCGGTTGATTGAGGGGCGGGGAGCTTGTTTTGGGTGATTAGGAGGCGGTGAACTTTTTTTCCGTTCAAAGAAACGTATCAAGATTTATCTGTAATTGTTTTCCGTTTATCGATTTCTAAAATAAATTCATGATTATGAAATATAAACTACATATATCAAAGACATTGCGTTATTATCTAATAACGAAAAAAAAAATCGACTAGACATCGTCAAAAGAGAAGATTTACGGCTTCATCTCACAAATTTCATTGATCAATACGTTTCAAACCATTTAAATTATCATTTTAAATTATATTAAAACATACATTTTACATTTTATTTTTATTATATTTACATTTATATCTATATTATTTATTATTCCATTATAAACATTTCATGTATACTATTTTTATTTTTATGAAGTGAAAGGTGGGTTAGGGCGTTGAAAAACATTTTGCTTCTTAGGGGGGGGGGGGCAGTTTGAAAAAGTTTGACGAGCACTGGTGTAGTATATAATGTTTTCCGTAATTAACGGTAAAGGTTTTTTCTTATTATTATTATTGCTTGAGATCGAGATCGTGGTGTCGTCTCAATTATAACGCGGTCGGTTGGGAGCTGACTGTATTATTTCAATTCATCTCACTTGCATCAGGTCCAGCCGGTAGGGTTACGGTTGAGACTGCCGCGAACCCAACGTCTCCTGGGGACATTTGCAAATGATAGACTAACCGTTGTTGCAAAAGTTTCTCTCCGTAACATTACCATGAACCGTACATCAGACTGTGAACTATTTGATAATCGAAACGTTTTATACGTAAAGCCTTCGTATCCCCGGGACGAGGATCATTTAACAGGAACCAATGGCCGACAACTCGTATTTTGTGTTTCCTTTCCTTTCCATCCGCCACCTGAAAAGTACTCTCGTTGAACCACCTGAGTACTGGTATAACGATTAGGCACATATTCCTTAGGCACGGGATTTCAATCTAAATTTTCAACGACGCAGTTCCTTCTCGAGTACGAAATTAGAGTCCTTTCTCCTGCTGCTAGATATAAACATATATCCTGCATCTGAGTATGGAGAAAGATAAATGTAGTCCAAGCATTGATCATAAAACATATATCGTCTTGACACATCCTATCAAAATAAATACCTAATAGGACACCAATTCTTCGGTGTGTTAATAGAATATGCTATAAATGATTTAAAACATTAGATGTAGATTAATTTATATTAATGAGATTATGCTTAATGCTTAAGCCGTTTTTTCAGAATTAAAATATTTATTTTATTTAAAATTACTTTAGAGTTAAACAAATAGTGTCATCAATGTTATACAATATAATGCACTTACCATAATTTTATTTTAAATACTTAATGTCAAATAAAAAAAAAAAAAAAAACATCTCAACAAAAATTAATGAATTTATTAATTAACACTTATGAACTGTAAGCATATATAATTAAATTTAAATTATGTACTAAAAACTTAAATATATATAAAAAATTGAAGAATTGGTAAACTAAATCTATACTTTTCATTTTATTATTGTTAAATATTTCAATTTATATTTATTTGTATGTAGTATTAATGATTAAATAGTTCAATTAATTTTATTTAGAAAATAAAACATAATTTATAATCATGATAATGTCGTGTTAAATGAAAAGTTATTTTTTTTTTTTCATAATGAAACAATTTATTTAGTATAATACAATTTACAAACAAAATGGAGTTTTATTTTTGAATAATTTTGAAAGCTTGAAATGTATAATATAATATGACAAGAACCTAACATGACCTGAAAAAAATCAAAACTGACACAACAATCGATGGATAACCATTTCCTAGATACGTATTTAAATAAAAGTGTGAGAAAGTATGGGAACATCAATCCTGTTATATTTAGGTACAGAAAATTGTATGAATACATATTTTTTTTTACGCATCATTACATAGCCCCAATGAAATTATTTTCCAGCATATTTTGATTGTTTATTTTACGAATTTCAATACTCACAAAAATAACAAATACTGTTCAGGGAATTTTTTTTTTTTTGTTATTAATTATATTATCTATGTAATAAAAATATTTTATTTATTTACGAAAATATATAATTTAAATTATAAAGATTTTGAATGGTATGCATTCCAAATACATGCTGATACCACTAAAATGTGTTAATAATTGATTTGTTCCAAGATTCTGACGACGAGAAGCAACGAAGATATTTAAATATTAGTTGTTGAATCTCAATAGCATTTAAATTATTAATTTAATTTTATCATTAACTTTGATCTATAAACATTATATAAATACAAAAGCGAGATTAAATAATCGAATTATTTGTTTGTTTGTATGTTTGAGTTGTATCTTGGTAATAAGACTTTTTGTGATAAATAGTTGTACTGAATGCATAAACGACCACGTTAAAGAGTATATAAAAGTATATATGTATATATATAAAGCACATATAAGGAATATCGGACAATTTTTTAATAACAATAAAAAAACTAAAATATATTTGCTGTGGAATATTGAAAGTATTTAAAGTAAAAAAAAAAATGGAATTAAATTAAAAATGTACCTATATAATAATTAGCCAAAACGGTGGTTAGATACGAGAATAATTATTTCAAAGATAATAAACATTGATAATTGGATTTGGTTTGGTGGTCTGAAAAGCTGTGAGTGGAAAATTCAGGATACAGTATTTATAGTTTTTAATGTTGAAACAAAGATAATATGCTATTTTATGAATTCCATTTTCTAGTTACAAGAATTGAATATAATTGTGAAAATCTCAAAATAATGTAATGTGATCTAAGCAATAGAGTAAAAACATAAGTGTTTTTTGATTATTTTTCTGTGATCACATTATTATTATGTTTTTGGAGAGAAAAAATAATTTTGAGAGAAAATAAATTATTTGTAGTGTAGTAAAGCTGAAAAAAAATTCCAACTCCAGTGAGAATAATTCTATAACTTTCTTTTGAATTTCCAAAATATCCATGATATAAATATACATATATAGATACTCAGGTTTATTTAGACTCATATTATATATACATTTTATAATACTCATTTATTAAGTTTTTGATTTTATATCAATCATTTATATGCATAGAAATACCTAATATTCATTTATTTCCGGTCAATAGTTGTTTGACAAATTCAAATTTGATTACAGTTTTGCCATTTACATGGAACTTCAAATTACGTATGAATTAATCAAAATTGTCTTAGTAATTTAATTAAAAACGATATGGAAATTAGAATTAATGAATATAATTTAATTTAGAAATAAAGTGTAATCGACATATCCTTTTAAGGTATTGGGATTTGGGACGAGTAGAATTATCAATAATGATATAATGCATTTATTTACCATATAAAGTATTATTTATTTTATGCTAAAAAAAATCCATTTACAATGTGAATATCGATATTGAATCAATTTAAAAATAATTTGTATTAGTCCTCGCTGTTGAAATTATATTGCAACAACTTTATTGGGATTACCAAACTTTAATGTTTTTTTTTACTCTTCAAACTGACATTAAATAATACTTTGTAAATAATTTATAATTGCAAACCTCTCCCTGAAAATGGAGAGCATACTAATACAGAACATAAATGTATGTATTTTTATCGAATGTTGGTTGGCTGTATTAATCGTGTAAAAATAAAAAGTTGGAAATTATATACGACTCGTTGATTTTATTTTATTTTTATTTTTTATCATAATTGGTTAGAATGTCAATGGAAAACCTGGAAAATATGAAAATAAGATACGAAAGATTTTTATTCAATTTAAAATTATCTAAACACCTTAAATTTCATAATTAATTAAAAAAAAAAAAAAAATGTTGAACTCAAGTATATTTTATATTAATTAAAACTCTATAACACATTATTTTTTTATTTAATTTACTTTTTTTATAACAACTACACTATTTGCTTTATATATTATCTTTTTTAAAAATAGTAAATAAAATATTATTATTAGAGATTATCTACTAACATCTATCTACTAACAGTTATAAGGTTGTAAAATATAATTATTAAATTATCGATATCAATTTTTACATTCAATGAACATAATTAAAACAAATGTTACAATTTTATAAAATATTTACAACTATATTGACTACTATGAAAAAAAAAAAAAACTAATTTTGATGTATTAGAAAATTGATTGACCCGTGAAAGGAATTGAAAGCTATCATAATAATGTATTCAATACCGCGAAATTGGAATTTCTTAAAAACCCCTTTACATTTTTATTAACACTCTCGCAAATTTAAAATATTTTTACATCTGTCAGTTTAACGTTAGTTTTTTTTTTCTTCATTTTCATTTTTTTTTTTTTTTTTGTATTGTGTTGACTACGCTTCACTCAGTTGGGTATTTCTTTTTTGGTATGATTCGTGGTGAATTTTTTTCTCAGACCATTGATTCTTTGGATGAATGTATGGTGGGATGAAGAAAGGAGACTTAAAAGTGTGTCCTTATATTGACGTGGTTTTTTATTGGTTTTATTCCTCTTTCTAGCGGCACTTCTTTGATATTTATTCTTTGTCGTATGTTATTTTCTTTTTCATTTTATCTACTATTCTCCTTATCTATCTGTACTACTACTTTATTATATGTTTCAAACCCTTAACCTTAATTTTAAATTTCGTATTTGCTCAGCCACGGGTTTACACATGTAATTTTTGACTATCGTTCACCATTGCTGAACACGTCAACAGTATATTGCGTTAACATCATACACGTAGCTTAATTATTTTCAGAAAATGTATATAAAATAGGAATAAAATATGCTACTCCCGATGGCACCTAAAATAATTAATTATATTTTTACTTATGAATTTGTACGCGATTAGACTTCAATATAAATAAAAGTTTTTCGATATACCTAGAAATAATGTTCTGTTCCGAAAAGCAAATAAATGAATATTCCATTCACAATATTCCCGATCGTTAAAATAAATGTCTTTCGAAACTGCTTTTTCAGCGCGTTCTCGCAACAGGTGCGGTGAACTTAAATGGCAACCTTTTTTTTTCTTCTTATTTTTTTTTTCTTTTACTTGTCCATCTAACTTATTACATGCACCGTCTTCACAGTTTTTATACGTTCTTATACATTACGTTATGGACTCCGTATAGGTTATACGTTTGGATATAAATATTTTATCTACTAGTTATAACTTTATATGGTTATGTATTAAAATATGAGTATAGTGTATGTTTATACATTTTTTCAGGAGTGGATTTTTTCAAAATATGTATCGCTTTTGTTCAACTGGTTTTGAAGAAGAATGATATTGTTGTGTTTTGTTATTATTATTGTATGTTTTGTTTTCCAGCATAGTATATATAAATATATAAACGTATTATGTATCTAATTACAAAAATAATTATATCAACTTATTGTGTCAGATAGATATTTTATATTTATATTTTACGGAGAAACGATTATAAGTTCTTGTCACATTACGTTTTCTTATTATAGTCTTAAAAACGGGTTAATGGATTTTGTTGAAGTTAAGTTTAAGTGATGAGGAGAAAATTCTACATAAATTAGGGTTTTGATTAATGGTAAACATATATAAGCTAAAATCATACATAATATACTTTAAATGTATAAGTAATAAAACATAACATTTTAATGTTGAAACGTGAGAGTATTTAGTGGTTGTTATTTTTATTGAATGACATTTTTATTACATAATTATACTATGTAACTACTAAACGAATAAGATTGTTTTCATAAATAGCTTTACAAAATATTATTAAATTTCTATAATTTTTATTTAACAAAAAATGCATATTATTACACATTATTTTATATAAATATCATGAAATTTTGTATTTAGAATATTTGTTAATTTTTAAAAATATTAACAATAAAGAATTATGGTTTCATTTATATTGACGGTTAATGAGTGGTTAAACTGTTTTTCATAAATTTGAAACATTCAATGTAATTGAATTTCCTGAAATTTGTAATAGATTGTAAATGAAGTATCCAAAATTTGTTATTTTTATTACAACTGAGTAAATGAAAATTTTACGCTTTGATATATGTGTTTATAGACGTGTTAAGTAACTAAATTGTATGCCATACATATAATGAAGCTAACATTAAATGATCATATTTACATTAGTAACATAACATTTTAATGTTCACGTACAAGAATGATAGCAGTTTTTCAAAAAAAAAACAACGTCTCCTAAACGTTGTGTATTCAATATGAAATCAATCATTTTTAATAGGTGGTATGAAAATTAAATTTTTCTAAAATCAGCATAGTTTAGTCACAATTTTACATTTTCACATTTGCATAACGTGTATACGTGTATGCAATATGTTTTTGTTTATTTTTTTAATCAATGACAAATTATTTTTAGTAAAATAAAATAATATTTTTTTATATCCTCAATTTTTGTCACAGCTGCATTTAGCTGAGACACTTATTAAATTATTATTTTCAACGGGATATCAATATTCTTTTAGTATAATTTAGTTGTACAATTTTATGTAATATTATACTATATTTGATATTAATTTTTTTAAGTTACATGTCATTTTTGTTTTTTTTTCGGCCAATTAGGTGAACTATTATAAAAAATATAAAAAAATAGATGTTTCGGCAAATTTATGTCTGCAGTAGGAGATGGAGATGGGACAATAAATTATTCCATCTAGGATTTTTTACTCAATTAACTACGTACTACCTGGTCGTTTACTACGTCTAAAGTTCATATTGCATTTGCATAATACGTCGACTAAAATACTGTTTTAAGCTATTTATCCCGGTATTCCCCATTGTACAATCCGAATATTATAGTTCATATAAGTATTTCAACCAACCAAAACAACCATCGACCATCCACTGCATTATTATTAATTTTTTATTCATTAATAAACAAACAATTTAGGACTATGATAATGGATTTCTTGATTTCAGTTTTGAATAAACATTCGAGAAAACCTTTAAATTATTTGCGGATTCGGATATTTCTTTTCGCTTTATTAATACTCGTCCGAGAGATTCTGTAAAGTTTACGCTGAAAATTTAACGCAAGTAAAACCAAAGACGTGCGTTCGAGCCTTCATGAATTCCCAAGACCAAATTTCTTCTGCAATCAACCGAACTCTACCTTGCTCTCTTTGGTATCAATACCACCGCAACCGTTGCCGCAGTCGGTGTATAGTTAGTAATACATCTTTGACGTTCGAGAGAAATAACGGTGACTGTGGTAGTGAAGTGGATATGCGGAAGCTCGACGTGAGGGCTGGGAAATTATATTATGCTGTTCAAAAGCTCTTTCCCGACCAATTATAATATTTTAATAAAACGGAAAAGTGAGCGTTTCCATTAACTCATTTGAATAATGTAATAATTGAAAACGAGAAATCTGTCCATCTCGAATCGTACATCTAGGTTAATTTCTTTTCGAAAAGGACTTATATTCCAATACGGTAAAATATTCTATTTGAATTCTAAATAAAAATTTGATCGTTACGTTTTATAACAAAAACGAATAGCTACGTCCAAACATGTTCCATGAAGTTTCGTCTACGCAGTGAAACAGTTCACACGTGAAGTGGAATATCACTTTAGCGAATATGATCTTAATTTCAATTAAAAGAAAAACTTAATTATTAAACGTTATACATTTATGTATTTTTTAATTTAACTATGCATGTAAAATATTAATATTGTATTAATTTGTTACTAAATAGTTCGTTAAATTAGAACTATTTATAACTTTATTATGAATTATCAAGTCATATTAGTGAAATAAATTGATTGTTCAATTTTCAATAAACCACATAGTTGAAACACGAATTCGGTCAAAATTGATTGTAGATTTTTGCCTAATTTAAAACGTTTATTTTTTTTTTTTAAATGCAATCATGTGTTTGCTGAATAAAATAGTACTCTTTTGGTCTTGAATAAATATAAAACAAAAATAAATAAAATAAAAATATTTCAAATGCATACATTATTATTCGTTTATAATTGTATCCAAACATTTAAAAACTGTCGTTAATTATTCATTGGTGAATTAAAGTTTAGTTTATATAGTTAAATTTGTTACAGATTGAAGTATTCAAAATAAATTAGCAAAGAAGTAGAAAAATTATTGTTGATTCTACCGTATAACTACGTTTAAATCATAATGTGCTTATAAACACAACGCATTAATTCACATATGAAAACTTATAAGTTATGTATAACTCAATATTATAACCATTTAGCGTTCGTATTACGATATAAATGTATGTTTATAGTATGATTTATCGTAAGAATGTTTTAAGAAACAATACGTGTGTGGTGTTTACGAAAGAGACGATACTGTATTAATGCTGTAATAAATCATATTGGTTTTCCAGGTGAATACATTTTATCAATAAAATAACGATAACTATTCGTATTAATATTCTTGAAGTTTCAAATGCGTTATGATATAATGCTCATGTTTCGGGGTACTTTTTTACGCACTGTGAATCAATGATTAATGATTAATCAAATGTTGACAAATCCTTTTGAGACTTTGCTACGCACCGTTGACATGGAGCTTTGGAGTGAAGATGGATATTCAATTTAAATTATAGTCATTTATATTCAACTGAATTGGCATTTCGGTATCTTAATGCATCGTCAATCTTTAATTTTCAGGAGAAGTTTTCGTTGAGATTATCTTTAAATTCATTTTTTCTTTCTGAAATTCAATATTACAATATTCATTTGTTTAACGGTGTTATGAATGGAGTTAGACCATTCAAGTTTGATATAAATATTAAGTTACGATGGTGATAAAATTGTCGAACCATTTATTATTATTTTTAAATTTGAAAGCATGCTAAATGAAATATAGTCTGAAGAACACATTATTGTCAACCATTGGATGATAAATTGTACAATGAACTGGTATTATATTTTTTTGAGATTGTGATTATTATTGTTCTCTTTCGAAATATGTAAATACTTATCCAATTTCATAAGTATTCGAATTCACGTTGTATTATTATATATCAAAATTGTTTTTTGTTACCAAGTATACATGATAGTAATATAGTGACATACACATTCGCTGTTTACTTATTTAATAAATAAGTTTCAATTCGAAGCGTAGTATTCATATTTGATGATGTGAATTAAAGAAAACGTTATACGTCAAAAATCGATGCTTGAGGTGAAATTTTATTTTTTGTTATCTTTTGTACAAAAGTATAAAAAGTAAATAAATAAATTCTGAAAAAATACCGAAAAATAAAACTAGAAACGTTCACGTTTAGATCAGTACACTTCAATTGTCTGGAGTAAAAATAAAAATTAACCGAACCGAAGGTACCTCTTTGGATTGTGGGAAAGGCGAAACTTTACGGAATACGTGGAGGATTTTTTTAGATTTTCCTGAGAGATTGGGTCGAAAAATGTTATACTCGATATTTTCACAGAAAAAACACACACATAGAAGAGTCACGTACTCGTGCGTACTTTTTGTGCACATACACACATTTATTTGTATGTATAAATAATATTCCATATTATTATAGTTCGGAACGATAGTAATTATTATAGCTGTTTGGTGTGAGGTAACCTTTTTCCTCTCAAAAACAGTTTGTCACAGCTGCTGTGCGAGAAGTAGTTGCGTATCGCACACGCAACCTGTCTACTATACGAGTATATGTGCCCTCTGCAATTTCCATCACGTATTGCTCGCCACAACTAAACTACCACGGCAATGGTTTACTAATTAATTTAAATAATGTTCATTCCAGAACGGACGATTCGTGCCTTGTACGTAGGAAAGATAAGCGTTTAATGTAATCGATAATTTATAAATTTTGCATTAGCCACGACAACCCGGTGACGGCACACGGCTCCTTGTGCAGGAAATACAGCTACGCAAATGTTAACAATCCATTTGGTTAGTTACATTTTAGATTATGAACCGAATGGAGATATTGTTGATTTTAAAATTGTATTACGTTTAATTTATTAACGCTCTTTATTAGCCATTTAATCCGTTGATAAACAAGGAATTTCATATTACGATAAAGAAGAGAATACAAATGTTTACTCAAGAATTTTAATATAAAATACATTTACACTCAGAATATAAAAAAAATGAGTGCAACAATAGAAATTGTCAATAGAGCACGTTTTGCACTTTGGTCTTGTGCGTAGCATTTGGCATTTGTGATCCTGGTGAAATTCATATTTTATCATTTCATAAAATATTTTGGAAATTGTCAACATTTTATATTTTTTTTAACTCAAGGTATGATTTATTCATAAGTAAATAAGCTCTGCTTAAAATCATTTTTTTTTCACACAACGATACAACACTTTCGCCCGTATAGTTTACTATAAACTTTGGTATGAAATTCGCCAGCTATTTTACACTAAGGTTATTTTAAAATATATAATGATTACGAGTAACATTAAAAAATTCAGATTATTACTGTGCATTTATTATATTAAAAATGAATATGATTTAAAGTTTAATTTAATTTAATTTTTTATTTTTAAATAAGCCGCTTACATTATTCAAATACGAGATATAAATCATTAATACAAAAAAATATTATAATTTGCAGCATAAATAGGTCAAAGCAAATAATATTCAATAAATATACTGCTTATTCATAATCGATAACCAATAATATTTAATCCGTAACGGATGAATTACTTTTTTCAGATTCTTATGTTTAGTCTGTTTAATATAGGTATATATTTAAATATAAGTATATACGTATGTTATTTTATACTCAACATGATACACATCCGTATATACGAGTACTTGGACTCATGCCTGAAAAAAGTACTCACCACCCGGTCTAGTCCAAATTCGATACGTTTGATGATATAGTTTATTTTTTTGTTTTATATAAATAATAGTAAACTTACTTTTTTTTTTCGTAAAATTTACGACCGAGCGATACCTAGTTAAGCAATGCTTTCGTCCGGACAGTAAACTTACCTACATTATGCAATCGGGCAAAATCTACTCTCTCGTTCATCAAATTTTTATAATAATAATAATTTTGATTATTGTTTAGATATTTAACACATCACGTTTCCTTTTAGAGCCAATTTTATAATTCAAACATGTATTCGATCGCATATACGAATAAACTAAATTTATAATTGGAGCATATTATCTACATTAAAGTGAACCATAGTGGATTATAGAATATTTTCAAATTTTACAATACGAATAATAAAACTGGAATATGTAAATAATTTTGTTCAACAGTTTCGCAGTATGGATAATAAAATAACTGAAAAACGAATAGTTGATGCTCTAATGTATTTTACGAGTATATTTATTGTTAGAGCACTTAATATAAAAATACAAAAAAAAAAAAGTGACAATAAAGTATATAAAAAATTCTTACCTTTCAATTTATATTTATAAACTACGGAACTCGGAAAAAAACATAAGAATAGAAAATACGGAAACCATTTTCATTTTTAATAACACGTAACACCTAAGAAATGTTCCTCTTAGTAGGTAATTTAATTTCATAATCATAATATTATCCAACATACACTTAATGAAACACAATTCATATAGAACTAATTATGTTTATAGAAATAAGATACCAGAAATACACAATTAGAACTCGGTTTTTAATACTCTACCGAAATCCAAATCCGGGTAAAGTGACTAAAGTAATTTATAAAATATATTTACAATAGTTTATGATAAAAAAAAAAAAAAAAAATGTAATTCTAAAATTATAATATAAATCTGGATCATCATTGTTTTTTGAGAAAATCGTATCTTTATGTTAAAAAAAAAACATTATACTTTTGACCGATTAGACACGTCGTTCAAAATCCATTGTGGAGAAAAACGCAACGAGAGTACAAGTTTTCAAGAACACAACAATACGGTCGAAACTGATGGCATGCAAATGCCAACAGATAGTCTTGATTTAAAACGAGCGTTCACGAACGCCTTTCGCAATTCGAATGCAATTACCGGAACGTATTTTCTTAAACGCTTTCGTTTATTTGTGTACGTATACAACGGTGAACTGATTGATAATGGGCCGACGGTTTGTACGGGACTGGCGAAACTTTTGCCAAGCTTTCCGTGTTCGATAAACACCGGAATCACGAATTCACTAACGTGTTGACCGGGTTCCATTCGTCCTAGGAACGTCCTGCTGGATTTATCTACGACCGTTCAAAACCGATCACAACGCACGCATTCGTGAAGCCCGCCCGCATTGACCAATACAGGAATGATACACGCCAATACGACTATTATTAAGCACCGGTAGGTATGATTACCGTCTCAAAAACCCGAGTCTTATACTCGATCCCTAACGTGCGCTCACCTTAAACCAACGGTAATCGTAAGCATCGTTGTGCCATTACCGTAATTATCGTTCGATTAGAAGAAAAGTAAAAAAATGGCGTTAGTTAAAAATTGTATGTGCGTAAAAACAGTGAACAATAATTTAATAGGAAAATGTTTGCGTGAAATATGAATTCAATGTTTAAAAACAATACATTGAGATCGACTACAAAATGAAAGAGGAATGATTTTGATTTGATATGGATATATTACTAGCGGGACGTAGTTATATTTTATAACGGTCGACAAGACTTAATATTTTAATTAAGTTAATATTTTTTTGAACATCGTGTACATATATCATAACGTATTCTATGGTAAAATGTAGAATAGCCAATACTTGTAGGATAAATGAACAATTTCAAATACATATTAGGGTGAAGTTATAAATTGTTAAGTAATTGCATTTCAGGTTTGTCGTAAACAAAAATAATCTGAGGTAGGGAGAAATAGTCAAGTTCATACATGTAATATTCAAGTATTATATCTAATTATTAATGTTTTGTTGAAACGTTTTAAATAATGAACGCACAATGATACGAATGACTTTGAAATGTTTGTTCTCGTGAAACAGAGATTCACCGATAATAATTATTGTCTATCAAACCTTGTTTTTGATAGATTTAAATGAAATACGCAGTACAGACGGTATTTTGAATTAGACGTGTGTATACCTAGTTGATGTGTTCAAACGTGGTTGACACGAAGACGTCATAACCGTTATAACACATTATCGTAATGCGTAATGATTACGATAATGAACTCGTGTAACGTGTATAGGTGCACTAATTCGAAATAATATATTCGAGTTGAAACGATCGCGAAATCGAAACCACTAACAAGAAATTCTCGTGACAAATCGCACATGTATCATTCATTAAAATGACTGCATTACTAGCTGCAGGCGTACAACAGACTATAAAGTAAACATTTAGTCCAAATCATATCCAAATCAGAGTACAGAGGAAAAACGGTAGTAGTCTATTTCTGTAAATTATTTAGGGAAGCAAAAACCAAGTCGTCTTATCATATCTTTCTTTACCGTTATATTTAATATTTTCCCTTTGATAAAAATATACTGAAAGACTTTTCACTAAATCGATTTCAACAGTCAATACTATTAATACAATTTGTTATCGAACTAAGCCATAAAATCAAAATTGAAAAGATGGACTATTTTCCCCTGTACACTTTATATAATTCATTTGGTATACTGAAGAAAGTATAATAGTATTATAGCAAATACTTGTTGTAAAAATATTAATATTATTATATTATTTATATTTATAGTAAAGCGTATTGTTAATATTTTGCTGATATCGACATTATTCATGCATGTTGGCTAATGTGTAATTTGTAAACTATCAAAATATGAATCAAAAGTAAATATAAAATAGAGTAAGACACAATTAGTAATTGGTTATTATAGATTATTTTTAATATACGAGCATATCCTTAAGCGTGCACACGGGGTAGTCAGGGTAGGTACTTGACTATTCTGTGAAACTTCCCACCCTCACCAAAATATTCAATATGATCACAATAATAAATAAACATACTATTTTCAACCACTTCGAAACATTAGTTAACGTTAAAAAAAATGTAAGAATACTGGAGAAATATAGTTTTTAAGTTAAATGAAGTTACGAATGCAAATTTTTTGTTAATATTAAATGATAATGTATTATGTTTGACTACCCTGCCAGTTATGTCTGCACACGCTTATGAGCATATCACACCTAACGAAGAGATTTCTTGCGACATTTCAATTCATTAATCATATTTAAATATTTTTCACTTGATAAATAAAATTAATTATCTTTTTGTTTTTCAGAGAACAATTTTTCAAACAAACGATACAATTCTGTTTTTTTCCGTTTTAATTGAATAAAAAAAAAAAAAAAAAAAAAAAAAAAAAAATTAAAACACAATATTGCACTCACTAGTATCACGTGCGAAAACAGACTAACTACGAATCGGTGTCGTGTGTTGCATCTGTATAGCAGTATAAAGTTCTAATAAAAATATCATCCATTTAAGATACCATACCTACCTAAAATACTAGACCCGTTTATCTTTCATTTTATCTTTATGATAAGTTATAGGTTAGTAAAAGATTATTTATTATTACATTCTAGCAGTCCGACGTTTTATTATCGTGACACTCCAATGTACGGAATGCTAACAAAAACTCTTGTTCAATATTTTTCACCATCGTCCGGATACATTCGATATTTCATGTTTATACATGAACAATGGCACGATAGCCAACGTGCACGGAAAATATCAACGCAATTAGTAAAGTCTTACCGTTCTCTGTAACATACAAAAATATTGTACTGTTATTAAAACGAAATATAATTTTAAGATGATCTTAAACGGTTGAACTAATTGTATTTTTTTTAGCACCGCGTGTGTTTGTATTGATGTAGCTGCGCGACGAAATCGTAAACGGGCACGTATAGGTACGCGGATCGTGCGCCCCACGGTTACCGTAGGGCCATCTATCATTTATTTAAGTGCTCGTCATCGCCGCGGGCGACTCCATTGCGGAGGAAAGCCTATAAATTACCTGCGCGCGAATACCTACAATCCGGGGACGGGGGACGGGAAATTTTCCAAACGTCTATTTTATTATTACATAAAATGTCAATTTATTTTGACAACGCGACATCGTAATAATAGCATCTCGTTATATCCATGTCGTCGTTGTGCGCGCGTATTATCAATTCAATATATCACATAACAAAGGCAAAGAGCTTTCCGTGCAGTCCACTTCAGTCGTTTGTCACTCCGTGAACCGAGGGTCCGAGAGAAGTAAAAAGAGAGAGAGGAAGAGAGAGTTGTTGAGCCGTGCACGAGAAACAATTCGTTACCGCAACCGTTTTCACAATACCGACTAACCGCGGTTGCGCTCGAACCTACCGTTTTGTAACGGCGGTATCGTATACGGCATCGGTTCGGAGAAGACGAGAAAAAAATAAAAACTGTCAGCGCTCGGTTCACTGTAATATCGGTGCGTTGTACGGACCACCGTCTCTCGACCTGGAGGCCGCGAACTGCTGGACGAAACCAGCCGCATCCGTCTGTATATAATCGAACGCGGAAGAATAATAACGTTTTGTTAACGATAAAAATAAAAATTAATACGCAGCTATAACGATAAAAATTAAAGCTTATTGTATAAGTGCATACGTTGTAAACTTGATTTCGTTCATCGAGCAATTCAAACACTCGTATTTTTGTTTCGACAATAGTTAATGACGTAATCGATGTATTATGTAACTAGTAAAACGGAAAAAAGTTTAAATTAGTTTTTACTACAATGAAGGGAGGGGGTCGTGAGGTACTGATTTCGTTTTTTACCCCTGTTTCGTGGGTCACGACGTTAAAAGTGTTTAGAAATGCTGGTATGGACCAAACCTTCAACGGTGATCACAGTGAAAGCTGTAAAATGCTGAATACGTACACGTAGCCGTTAATATACGCCGTTTGAGGACGTTAGATATTTCTTGAGACAAATCGCGTGTGTATCACACATGTATTTCAGATACGTTCTAGATCCCCGAGCTGATGAACAACTTTTTTTGTTGCCCACCAATGTAACATCGTCGAATACCTCTGCACGGTATTTACTCAAACAATGTCGTGTGACTGTCATAAACGACGGTGTGAAATAAAAGTATTGCTGTTAATCGATTATGAACTTTAATGTACTGCGTATCAGTACATTGCTTCAATCCAGTTTAGTAGTTATCGTGTATTTATAATAATTAATGTTTAACACTCTTTGTAATAAAATAATGTACACAAAACGATCTAAATCATAAACCATGTAAAATTCAGAACTGAAAACAAAACTGACCTCGAACCAATGCAAATGTAAGTTAACGACGAACAAAAAAAAAAAACGAAATGTTAGCGGAACACGTAAACCGTTAAACGCTGCACTGTTACACGCGCGAGTTACAAAAAGAAAAAAGAAAAAAAAAAACCCAACAAGGAAGTGAATAGGTTCCATGTATAAGGGCTCCGATCAACAACGCATTCAGTGTATCCAGTGTAGACGTTCAGTTTATGTTTGTAATCTTTGTTGGACACTGGCATTTGGAATTTGGTATGGATAGTTTGAATCTGGAGTTACGCCTCACACTTTGATGTTGGTCAGCCTGATGCCTTTACCGTTACGCGACCGAACTTTTGTACCCCCGGAAGAACGTCGTGTCGGACCAACAGTCGCCTCCGCCCGCCGCCGTCGTCTCTATCGCTTTCCGTGTGTGATGTGCGTGGTCGCGAATCGGTTCGCCGTTAATGTCGTCATCTTTGTTTGTTGGACAACGATGCTCCCGAGCCGCCCGAGCGTGCTTTTTTTCTTCCTTTTTTTTTTTTTCGTCCGTCCGATACAATCGCAGTCCCGGTCTGTTTTGTGGGCACTTGTCGTCTCGATGGCGGTCGGGACTTTGATCCGTTCTGTAATGTTACGATCAACCACACTCGCAATCAAGGACAAAAAACAAAAATAATAAATTTCATTTAACTATCACAAAGTTATTTAACGAGTTATCTGAGTTATCCAATATTCAGTATTCAATGGACAAACAAACTTTTCAAAATTCGACGTCTGTAAACAGTATTCGCGTTACCGACGAAATGGATACTTCAAATAATGATAAATCCTCGGAAGTCAGATGGACCTTAGCTACGGACTAAGTAATTTAAGGTACCGCGTAGCGTTTTCTCATTAAAATATGGTTGTTGATATATGACGAGTGAGAGTTCTGGGCGTATACGTGGTGGGTCACTAAAAAGCGTGTGTTCGAAAATGATGTTACTATAGATGGTGTGGTCTTTGGCAGACGTTAATTTGACACCGTGTTATAAAATGATGGGGGGGGGAATCTATACTGTTATAGACTGTCTAATTTGTATTTGTTACCAAACAATATTCGAACAACGAAAATAATGTAGTATAAACCAACAGAATTATAACAGTGCGATAATTTAAAATCCGAATTGGATTGATGTTTGAATTTTTTTATTATTTTTTTATTTTGCTTTTAACACGAGATATTATATTTATCGGTGTAGATAACATGGATATTTTCAAGAACAACCATTTAAATTCAATCTCAGTATCGTTTAGACAACGAACGACGTCATCGTGTACGCATAAACATTTTTTGTTCAGAAATGTACCACGAACGATATGGTTTATCAATTTTTATCTTTTTTTTTTTTTTATCTACGAAAAATAATAAACGTCATTAGTTTCATACGAACCACATGTACTGTTTTCACAATATTCGCGATATCAAATACTTACGAAATCCAAGACACTAATCACTGCGGCGGTGGGAGAACCTTCATATTACACTATGTAGGTGCGTCGTGCTACCGGTGCGTTTACAGCGCATGTGTCTCGATTAAATCCTTGTCGCCGACACATTCATGTTTCAACTCGTACGCACACCTCGACCCGAATTCGAATGTATAACACACATACATAAATATATATATATATATGTATATTAAAAACACGTTCTCGTGCGCGACATCTTTATCCCGAAACGGATTCTTCGTCATCCGCGTTCTGACCGTCTGCATTGTTTTCCCTTGCTCGTGCGCTGCCGTGCGAATCCATTACAATATTTTACCACGCGCTTCCTGCCCACTCGCCACCAGGTCCTCGGGCTAAAAGAGATCACGTGATTGTGTTGCCGGGGCGCGTTAACTGACGGGCTGAAGGGACGGACGGGACGACGATGTGCACTACGCGATTAGACCTGAGGATGGCTTAAGTACAGGTCGGCAGAGGCGGCAGCAGTGATGCCGGCGGCCGAGGGCGCCCGTTTATCATTCTACCATAAACATGTTTAATTACGTTTAACCGTTAAAACGTCGTTGATTAATTACATTCGGGTAGTGCATGTCGGCCGGATGTCCGTTCCCCGCTTCGTTTTCCAATTCTCCTTCCATCGTTTCTTCCTATTCTTCTTGCAGTATTTTCAGTCCCGGTACTCTTCTTCTTCGATTTTTTCTTCTTCTTATACTTCTTGTTCTTCTTTCTTCTTTTTCGTTATCTTTTTCTTCCGTTCATCTTAATCTCCTTATTTTTTAACAATCGGGTCCATGGTATTACCATAATATATCAACTCCTAGTACTCACTGTACTGGCGCGCTACGAAATAACGAGGCCACATGCACACACACGTACTCGCACACCATTGTCGTGTATTATTTAAGTACATCGCATAATGTATGGTAAATGGAATATACACATGATATAACTATGAACTCTACGGTTTGTGGCGGGGACAGCTAATTTATTTTTACCCCTATTGTTTAACTAATCATAGAATAAACCTTTTGTCACTGATGTATTTATCTCACATTTTTGACATGCATTATCTCAAAATGTTATGGCCTACCGCGTATGCACGTATGTCCTAATCGAAAACAATTGTTGACTGAAAGATTAGCTTCTCATCTCTACACATCGTATAATATAATATTATAAAGATACATGGTCGGGACACAGAGTCCTTATAAAATAGCCGTACACGTTTCATCTCAGAATGTTTAAGACTAGAAAAATTCATTGACTAAATAACGGATTTGACAAGATGTCTACCGAGATGAACCCCTTGGTGGTCACCAGCTTATCGTTTGGTTTGGTTCGTTAGATACGAGATATATGAATTGTTATTGTGATTATTTTAATGGTTTTCAAACGGTGACATAGAAATGTTCTAACAGCTGAATTTGAGTATTGGTAATATGTAATATATGATTAACTAGTAACACTGAGGAGTAGATTAGCAATAATTATATAAAACGATTTTTTTGGAGGGTACACGCACAATCACTACTTTCACTCCATACAAGGGATACGTACACATTCAAATCAATACTTACTGGTTTTTAAAGAAAAGAAAAATAAGTTATACCTCATATTATTTTCTAACTTTTAATTATTATACCATCAAAGCTGAGCAATTGAAAAAGAAACCCTCCCCCCCAAAAAAAAAAAAAAAAAAAAAAAAAAAACCCCCCCCCCCCAAAAAAAAAAAAAAAAAAAATAATAAAACAGACAGAATCTAAACAGATAAATAATTTCATACTGCACTTTTAATCTTCTATAATTTAAATTATATATGGATAAAATTATCAATTGAAATGTCTGTAGTATTGACTGCAGCTGTACAACAGACTACAAAATAAAAATTTAGTCTAAATCCTATATTTTGTTTGGTACGCCAAAGTAAATAGGTATACTATAGTAATAATAATAATACAACTATATTATATTAATATTCAGATTTCATAATAACGTAATATATTATTACACTGATCTTTAACGGTTGAACTATGTACCATTTAAGGATTACTTTATGGACTTGGAACAAGAATCCAGAAAAGGGTCGATGTTTTCCTTACTGCATGTAATCTGGTTTACACACCTCTTTAATGACATTTCTCGTAATTGGTACATAGTGATTCATTAGAAATCAAGTGTTTCAGTAGTGGTGATGACTTAATAGACTTCTCGTAAGACTCTCTAGATGGTCAATCACCACATTTGATGTTACATAAGGAGGGTGGATTATAATGATCATGACGACTTTATCAGTTCATCTATCGTTACATGGATATATAGAGAATTATCATGAATATACTGTGTGATTTATCGATGGTATTAATTACTTTTTATATTCAACAAAATATTATGAAAACGGAATTTATATAAAGAAAAAAATAATTAATTTTATAACAATAAATATAAAGCTCTAAATACCCGTTTTTATTTACCATGGTCCATCTAATGATTCAAAATAAATATTAGTAACAAACTATAATAAACTCATTATTTAGAATTCTCTATTTTGACATCCAATTACCTCCGAAAAAATCCTCTAATACTGAAAAAAATACTAGCCATGAAATCTATATTTTTTCCCCAACTATTTTCCTTTAAACCCTGGTATATATCAAACAATAACTTTCACGAAGATTTCTAAATCCAATCCTTAAATCAAATCTCCAAAATGTAATACATAAGAATTCATGAATTCATAGTAAGCTCCAGCTACATATTAATCCTCTTATCACTCAACAATCTACGAACACACTCTTAGATAACACACTAGGAAGACTCAAAATAAAATTGTGTAAGGACCTTCAGTATTATATCGTAATAATTAATAACAATCGTGCTGGGTAACTTTTCAGTTTCAATTAATCACCATTATTTTTATATTTACCGGGTATCAAACTTACCAATTTTATTTACATTTTGTAAATTGTAGATATTATTTAAAACAATAAAAAAAAATTATATCGGAAAAGTTGTTACATCAAAGTTTATTGGTTTAAGTACAATGAACTATTTATATTCATATTGTTAGCAGTTTTGGGTTTTATCTAGATAAATTATTTAGATAGATTTTTTGTCAACTTTTATCTTATCTAGATAAATAACGCTAAGTTATCTAATTACTTATCTAAGATAAAATTTTTACTTATCTTGATAATTGTCTGTATTCTTGCCAAGATTAGAGTTATCTTTATTCTTGTTCGGAGACGAATCCAACAAATCAGAGATCTTCAAAATCGGTCCAACCGTTCTTGAATTATAAATTCTGTAAATAACCTGACTTTCTTTTATATATATAGATTTTGTATTCATAATCATAATTTGTGTATTATTAATAAGTAATTATTATTTTTTGATATGACAATTTGTTTGTATTTTCATGTCTGGATAATATTTTTAGTATTTTTAAACTTAATTTCTTATTTTTCCATGGGAGTTCCAAATATAGTAGGTATTTTATTTTAGTATACACATGTAACTCATATGTTTAATAGTCATTACTTTACTCTTGGAACCCGTAAAGTCGTAATTAATTATAGATTAATAAAAATCATCAAATTAATATTATATGGAAAACAATATTGTTAACTTAGAATAATTTTTTATGTATTTTGTATTCATCTTGATACGTACAGAGCTATAGAGCAATTTTCATTTTTTCTTTTTTTTTTTTTTAGTGTAAAATTTTAGTGGTAAACTATCATTAAATATTGTGAATTATATATAAATACTGCTTAATGGTACACTACATTACTACAGTAAAAATTAATCACCTAGGTACCTATTGATAATAATTGATAATAATTTTCTTAATGATTATAATTGAGTCTTCATAAATATTATTAGAATATGAAATATTGACCAAAAAATAACATTTTTTGAGAGTATCTTTTTTTTATCTAGATAAATTTTGCATTATATATTTCCAATACTGATTGTTAGTGTTATTTTTAATTATAATAACGACCTAAATTTAAATTTATCTTATAGGTCTATATATCTTATAGATTTATGAACCATTTAATTTTAATTTAGATATGATTAATTATTAACAGTTAACCAAATCTCTGTTTATGTTGATAAATTTTAAATCTTTGAAAATTAGTAGTTGTTTAGAGAATATTAATATATAGGTAGTTGTTTATAAGAGTGCAGTGTAATAAAGCTAAAACTAAAACGATTATTTTAAGGTCAAATAATTTAATGTGTAAAATTTAGCTAGAAGTTGATTTTAATGTAGATTTTTGCTTAGTATAAAATTGAATACTCTGTCTATATTTTACCAAGTAGTTATTCAAAGCTTGAACGCAAAATATAATATTAGTAGTAAATAAATTACACTCACACAAAAAAAAAAAAAAATTGTTAATTATAATGTAATTTAACTTTTATAATTTCTTAATCATAATAAATCCAAATTTTCAAAGAAAAGGTAAAATGTTAAGTATACAATTCATTAATAAATAGTTTAAAATAGATTTAAATAGCATGTTTTCTAAACGTAATATTAAAATAAAATAAAATGTTTACTGTGTTGATATTGTTAACGACTTATATTTCGAGATGTGTCAAAAAATATATTTTTATAAGCTTAATACAATATTTAGGCTTATAGATATAACGCTAAAACATTTTAACAGAAATAGTTCAAGTGAATTTAGTAAATATTTATGTTTCTGTTTCCAATGAAAACCGTGGTAACATAATTTTAGTGTGACCCAAGCGTAATTACTTTAGCAAATGTTATAATAATAACTATTACATTGAATGTTCAGTGGGAGTGCACCAAATATATCAAATCTTAAACTATATACCTTAGATAAACCGACTTTTATTCATTTTTCAGCAGAAGTGTTTTTGACCTCTTATTCTGCCGACAAGCCTTTCAATTTATTAGTAGCTTCGTGCAATTTATTGTCAAAACAACTTCTTCAGTTTGGCTCAACTGTAGTTGTGGTTCATATAAAGACGCTTTCTGAAATCGGACGCGTAGTGTTGGTTATAGGCGTTTTAGAACTTATATTACGTTATCCTTTCCTTTTATTCCATTGTATATATATATATATATATATATATATATATATATATATATATATAT
>NW_020273126.1:1618661-1841643 GCF_003268045.1 Sipha flava
ATATATATATATATATATATATATATATATATATATATATATATATAGTTTTTTCTTCTTCAAAAACACACAAACTCCTTTCCTAATGGGTTTAACTTCTTTTGGCCGGATTTGAAATAATATAAGTATGTGAATGAGGGTGAACTGAAGAATTTAAGGAGTGATCGGCTTTTATCAAAAGAAATGGTACTTGGGTTTAGTGTTTACATGTGCTGATGTAAAAGTCCTAGATTGGTTTCCATTCATTAATATAGATGCACCTACTCAAAACATCGCGTAGATAAGTTAAAACATATAAACGGTTTCGATCGTTATCACTATAATACTGTTAATAATTACTAGTTCTTACGAGTGATCTAGTTTAAATCTTTAATCGTTTACAGAAAGCATACGAAATTAATTACTAAATTTCCAATTAAATTACGATATTTTTCTAAAGTGTTTTACTGTTCCATTTTTTGTGTAGACACATTTGTGTAAAGAGATATAGCTATTAAAATTGTTAAAAATTAATTATATAATATGCCATATGTATTTCTGTACTGATCTATAATATTTGCTGCCTTTGTAGTGTTAAAATAATGGTTATTTTAGTAAAACAAGTATAGACCAAATTTAAGTTTCGTTCAATAACAAAAGTAATATGAGTCTTCTGTTACACTTCATTTTAAAGATAATTGTACTTCTTAACTATAAGAGTTTTAATTTTGAACTATTGCTCATGTACTGTGCACCGTCGACTGTATAAGAGAAGAGTGTGGTTAAAATCTGTTCTTGGTTCGGCTGATTCCTATTTATATTTGTTTTGAATTTGTTCATTTTTAGATCTTTATTGTAAAATATTACGATACATTTAAATTAATTAGAAAAGAAACCTTCCTGTTGGATTTCAATGGATTTTACATGTTATATGCGAATGAGTTAAATATTTTGAGCGGTGTGTAGGAGTTAATGTTCTACCATTGGATGAATACAAATGGCTGTGTTCAGAACCATGTCAAACATTTCAGTGCCTCGATGCAAAATTTTTTCTTCATAGCCACTGGGTACTGGTAGCATATTAAGTGCAGATAAGGGTGCCTCCTTAACTTTACAAAACTATGGAACTAGAGGGAAATTGCTCCCTTTGACCTCCCTTAACACGGCCCTAGCTGTGTTTAATCTTAAATCAATACGTATGCATACAACACGGAAAAGATACATACTCATAAGTCATTAAAACGGAAATTTCATCGTACTTAAAATAATTACAACATTGTCCATAGGTACCAGGGAAAAGTAACATTTAAGATAAACTGTTTTATTTTTGTAAAACATTTTTAATTTATTAAAATTAGTTAAAACTACACACTACTACTTCTAAATTTTTCGATAGCTTCAAATATTGCTTAAGAAACGACATTTATATTTCATGTACGGTATAAAAATGATAATAAAATAAGATATAAAATAAATATATTTTTATAACATATTTAATAACGATTTATTATTATAAACATTATAAAAGAGGTAAGTCTGTTATTATTATCTTACTTGACTTCTACGTTAGAAATTTAGTAAAATATTATTAGATAATTTAGGCGTAAGCATCGTCTGCTAATGTCATAAACAGTGTACTGAGTATGATCCAGGTTTGATGAAATAGAGCATTAGCTTGAGTGCTCATAATTATTATTGTTTCCGAAGTTCTGTATAGTGAACTTTATCTAAAAATAATAACTGATAAACGAACGAATAATTTCTACAATGTTTTTGATAAATTTCAGTTAAACATTTTAATTTTAATAAATAAAAAATAAGTACATTGATAAAAATATAAAAATTATGCACGTCTAGATACATTAGTTAATATTATTGGATAATAATGTATTTAAGTAAAATAAATGTTTAATTTTTTTTTTATAATTGCCATTGAAAAATGTATAATGCAACTGTTTAAAATATATTATTTTTTTCAATACCGGTCTTTGTGAATTATAAATATCATAATTTTTTCCGACTATACATAATGAAACACATACTGGTCGTGCCTGTCATTATTCTTGTTCTTGCCACAGCGTAATATTAAACAACTTGTTTTTTCGCGTTTATCCCTCGAGAAAAATAATTCCTATTAAAGGCGTATTATTCGAGATTTACGGTTAATATTATAATCCGTATTAACTGTCATGGCACGAGATGCAGATTTTTAATTAGGGGCTGTATAATCCAGATTGTATATGTATATGTATATCCAGACGGATATCGTTGTACATTCTTGACAATCTTCTATACATTAATATTCTTTCGAAGCCATGGGCTCTTGAGTGGCGGAAAAAAAACCAAGAAACTGGCAGTTGACGCAGGTTGCATTATACAAAAAGGCTGACGGCGATAATATCTCTTCTCTTTCCTTCTTCTTATTTATCGTCTTGTTTTAAAATTTTTCTCATAACTACCACCATCACCACTTCATTATGATAGAACGCGTACACGCATTATTAATTATTCTCCACGCGTATTATTAATATTGCATACATTCATTGCGCGGTAAAAAAACAAATTGGTATATCACATCCCGATCAGCGTTTTGTTAAATGATATGATTTATATTTTCGAATCGTTGCAATTCGTACATTCAAATCGTTACGATTTATATTTTCAGCACGGAAATCACCATGTAATAAAGTAACAAACTTCTCACGGTACATAAAGGTGTGTATCAGCGGGTGAAAACGGTTTTGAATACACTTTTTGAAAAACAAGCTAAAAGGAGCACGACAAATATACCTATTTAATAATTCTAATGCTCTATAAAACAATCGTCTAAAAGAGCACACTGACGAAATACTGACAAAGTGATAACACTACTTCCAGATATATTTTCTCTACGCGGAATTCATTCATCTTAACCCTACTTATGTCATTAATTTAAATAATGTGTTTTTGAGAAAAGTGTCGACCATCAGCTGAGGCTGAATTACAATTATCTTTATTTTGAAATTCGCAAATACTGTAGGTTAAAATTGGTAGAATTTGCGCGGACACATCAACTAGAAATGGATGTGATTTTTAACTTTAGATTAGGAAGATACGAAGTACAATATGATGTGTGGTTCGCCAATGAATGTGTTAGAACTCAGAACTCCAAAGTTAGAAGTGTAATAACAATTATCGTTTTTTCGGACGAAGATGGATTTTAAATATTAATTGTGTCTATACTATTATGAGTGCCGCTCTTTCAGGAAACATTGATAATGGCTAATATAATAGATTTTCTTTAAGGTCAAGTCATTTTGGGTGAGAAATTAATGTAATGGAGAGATTTTTAGAGGTTAGATAGATATAGCTCTTTAGTGGTAAAATCTTTCACATTACCTTATAATAAAATATATAGACCAGGATCTTACGATTTAGATAAATAATAAATATAAAAGGCAGAATCAGGCTTCTGCAGTGCTATAATTTGCCGAATACAATTATTATAATCTATATTTTATTATGGAAAGAGATGAGCAATAGGGTCGTTAGTTTGTTTATTACCTTACCTATTCATATGGAATACTTATTATTCCTAATGAACCTTTTATTACTTTATTTATTAAAGTATTATAATAAATATATTCTTTGCCTTTATATTGAAGTATAAGTCTCCTGATTTCTTTATTTAGTCTATGTGGTGAAAATCCACAGAGCGCAAAGAATAAGCAAGTTAAAAGAAAGGAGATAAATGAAAATAGCTAATAATCACTTCATATTTTTTAACCAGCAACACTCGTACATTATAATGACACAGTTGGGCAATGGTTAGCCGGAGCCTAAGTCTGTACTCGGACTGAATTGAAGTTACATTATTTACGGGGTTATTTAAAGTATTATAAAATACGATTGCTGTTGTTGTTTATTTGACTATAGATTAATATTGAATAATATGTTGTTAGTTACATGGTATATTATGGTAGCATTTTAAGAGATGTAATAATGTTAATATCATTACATTAAAATGCACCGTTTTGGTCTGCGTCGTTGTTTCGAAATAAAAACCACCCAGTTATCGCCGCCGCAGATGACGAGGTTTTTATAACGTTGTGATTGGCAATTTATTAACCGATCCCGGACTCTCTGGGCAGCAATTCGTTTTCACCGGTCTAAATTAAAACCTAAACGTGACGACGTCAATTGGATTTTTATTTCACGTATCGGAGGACGCGTGGACTGGGATAACGCTATAAGTAAAGCCGACCAATATTGTTGGATTTACGACCAATAAATTAACGTCAATTGTCCAAATACGTACACACATATACACGCGTAGGTCCACCACACACACTCACATAAACACATTCACAAATATTATATACATAGGAGCTCATAGATCACCATCGTTTTAGGGGCAGGGGTTGTAGATAGGAGATTTAGTACAACCAATGTTAAAAGTGTCCTACCCCCTCCTTGACGTTATTGTAATTTATTGTCCGTTAATTGTGCGCTCCTCGGTTGGAAGAAAGGAAGGAAGTACAATGATGGGTAGTGGGGCCGAAGATTTGTAGCGTTTTTCCTCGTGCCTAAATACGTGCATCCATTGAGCCGTGTGTACGATATCATGGGAATTATAAACGAAACGCCTATGGCAGATTTGTTTTTAGAAAATACCTTCCCTATAACCTTTCCATACCTTCCCTTAAATGACGTCAAACACCCCGAAGGTCCGGTCATCATTGCTCTCTTATATAGGTAATACGCTCTCTCTCACTCACTCATTTTTTTCTCCGTCCCTCTGGGGTCCGTACTCGTATAATGTTTTGCTCCGGGGTACGTGCGTGTGGGAAATACACGAAACTGTCAAAAAAGTTTTAACAAGACCTTATATCCCCTCGTTCACATTGCCACGATTTCGACTGAAAAATTCCCTAAAGCATGTATTTCCACACCTTTTTATAGTTTTGATCAAATTCTGAATCGAATACGTTTATATAAGTATTCAATTACAAAATATTTAATAATTATAATATGACGTATTATACTTTTATTTATTTATTTAATCGTATATGGATATTATACTTTTATGATGTAATTTCATAAGTGCACAAAATCTGGCTAGTGTTAATTATCTAAACATTTTGATAAATTTTCCTTTTAGACTGATTGCTTATGAAAGGTTCCGGTAATTTATTGTAATTTATTTCAAGACGAATTACGTTATTAACCATTACTGTTGTAATTTGTATCATTAAATCACTTATAACGTAAAACATTACGGCGTACGTGTGCTTGTAAGTGTAAAAACCTTGGTATATTATGACTTTAATAATATACCGAGGTAAAAACTAATAATAAATTATAAAGACTATAGAAAATAAAGGGTGATGGCTTTTTTTTTTCGAAGTAATAATAAAGCAGTTACACGGGTAAGGGAAAAGAAGAAGTTTGTTGATTAAAAAAAAAAAAAAAAATGGTCACTTATATGTTCATTATGCACCTATTTTTATAAACTATGAGTAATGAACGGCAATTATTTATTATTATTATTATTATTTGTTTAGCTGATAATTTTAGTCTCTATATAACGTTATAGTATATAGTATAGTATAGTATAGTAAAACGTTCGTATTAATAATAATTAAACGTAATATATATAGTGAAAAAGGTTCTCGTAGATATTTTTTATGTTGTATACAAAATAGGTCTGTTCCCATATCGTAAACTGAAACCGATATTTATAAGAGAACGCACATTAAATGTGTGTTCCAATTAAATTGTTTTGCCCTCATTCAAATTTAATCCCTATACACCGTAAAATAATTTACAAACTGTGGACCATGGAACACGTAAACCTTCCAGAATACTATGCTTCAACGTAAATAAAAAATTGCTACGATTATTTCTCCACAACCGTGGTTTCAAAATCAAAAGATTAGTCGTAATATCATAGTGAAATATTCTAGATTAAGCATTGAACGTAACCTGTTACCATGCTCCTCCTTCAAATAGGGGCTCAACAATAAGACTCATATTATACATTACCCAAGTGTAGGGGAGAATCTTGCGATATTGATCATATTTACTCATAGATTGTCCAACGCTATCAATTAACAGAACAAATCTTAACCACCTTTTCCCTCCTTCCATCAAAATTTCTTGTATGTAATTGCCCTTTATTCTAATAATATCAACATTTTTAATTATATCCTGCAGATTGGTTTGAAAATGTATAAGTTGTAAAGTTACCTGTGCTTTCTAGAAATGGTAATATATCCATTATATTTTCTTATTCTAATTTTTTTCATTTACTGTAATTTTTGTTATTATCATTTTCATGTTCCCATTAGTTGTTGAGAAACAATGTAAACGTTTATTTAATGAAAAAAAAAAATCACCACTAAAGGTGATTATAGTTTCAATATGATCAAAAACTACTGCATTGATCAAATAAATAATTAAATCAATGAGGGAAAATAATATTTTACGCGTTGGTGTTTTAACGTACTGTTGGTAGACTTAAGCATTTGTTGACAATTTTATTCTTATTATATAATGATATGTTTTAGAAGTATTAACGTGCGATTTTTGAAAACTATCCAAAATCTAAGTGCGGGTGTATATTATACAAAACTCTTTTGCTTTGCCAAAAAATGTATAATCCTGCAAAATATATTGCCATGGTACAACCGATAAATGGCTACCTGCTAAAAAATAGTTCACAAACATTGTGTATGATATACGGTTTTAATTTTTTTTTTTTTATGAATTCGTGGTTCAACAGTAGATTATTATTATGATTATTACACAGTTATTATTTAAATAAGAAATGTTATTTTACAAAATGATATACTTATAAAATACAGTATATTATGTGATCGAAATTAACGGTAGATACTTAGGTCAACAATGTGAATGTCGAGGCAAATATAATGAAATATTTTGATTAAAAATATAATATTGAACAGATATGTGAATGAACGCAATGTGCTTTTTATGATAATTCATTAATAAAAAAAAAAAACAATATTATAATATGCATTTTTGGATCAATCTTTTTCACATTTTTTACTTCAATTAGAAAAAAAATGTTGAATGCATTATATTTAACGATTCCTCACCTTCAAGCTCCAGTACGATTGTCATCGATTTAATATAGACATATTCACCGTTCAATTTACTTTTAATTTTTTTTTTCAGCTCTTTCGTACACCACACAAGCTCCGCATTCTTCTGCTTACTATCATTCCACAGCAAATATTTGCGACTTCCATCACATTATTTTTCATTGATCGTCTAGGGATCAAAATAAGAAAATCCCATTTTACTTTTTCGCCAAATCGATTTTACAAATAGTATCTATGGATTTAGATACCTGTTGAGTTTATTAAAATTTTTCAACCCTATAGTATAGTTACTAAATGTGTTGATTCATTTTAAGTACCTGAGCTATAAATTTATGTTAAAAATAAATATATGGTATTTTAAGACTATCGTTTGAGATTTTTTTAAATTCATTTTGAAAAAAAAATGCTTATTATATTATAAGCTACGTAATACTTATTTTTAATCAAATTGTTTTAATATTTTTTAGGTAAGTGAATACACATAGACGATTAATATACGTTATTGAAAAATAAAATAATATATAGATTGGTAAGTTTTATTTAATCAATTGATGTATTACATAATGCATTTAGTTTATAGTTATTCGCATCATCCTGTAGTTGATTTTCCTTTACATTAAATAAAAATACATTAAACATTTAAATTATAATGAAACTATAGTGTATTTTGCCAAAAATGTTTCATACTGTCAAATTTGCCTGGACACAAGTGTAAATGGAAATTGTTTTTAATTAATACTCGTACAATCACTTTTATCAATGAACATTGAATAATTGTTATATTTTCATTGTGTTTATAACACCAAACCTGTCAACCACCACCATTAGTCGTAATTATTGTTATTGGACATCAATGTTTTATTATTAAATTTTACAAATATCGGTTATGCTGTTTTTATATTTAGCAGTAATATAATTGAATTCAACCGAGAAAAAAAACTTTAAACCTATTTAAATATTATACTGTTTATTATGTTACTTTAAAATAAATATACGAGATATAAGTATTTTTTTTTTTTTTTACGTAATATTTATTTTTTAAATATATTCCTTTGAGAAAAATCTCAAAGCTCTCTTTTGTCGCTCTTCACGTTGTATAAATATATTGTAAATGTACTACATTTCAAGTATTTTAAATGGAATAGTATTATTTTTACGTAATTTATAGTACTTATAGCTTTTTAAAGAGAAGATAAAATTTTAGAATATATAATTATTTTCCAATAGATAGTCAAAAATACAATTTGTATAATTAATATCATAGAGGTATACATTCTATATAAGTGTCGCAAATTAACTATTGAGTATCAAAGTGTCATTGTGTCATACCTAATAAAAATCTTAAAGAAAAATGCATTGTCGATTATCATGGGAAACACAAACAATTATCGAAAAAAATAAAATAATAGTTATATTTTCAATCTTGAAAATTAGGTATCACCGTGGTTTTTTTATAGCCATTATGTCATTTTTATTAGGTATACATTTCTGTAGATTTGTTGTAAAATATTGTTCACCATATACTATACATATATATATATTTATATTCCAAAAATTTACAATACTGAATCGGTTTAATTTATGTTCATGGCAAATTAATAATACAAGATTATACTATTGCGCTCGTAAACTAATGGCATAATATACGTCAGTTGTACTATAGATCCAATAGCAATAATGACCTGGAACGCGTGGTTTCATTGAAAAATTAATGCAGTGTGACGATTGATACCGTTATTTTTGCTTCAAAATAAAGTAAATTAATTGTTTTAACTGGCATTGTTCAGTCAGTCATTATATTATTTTTATGATTTATGTAACAGTCATCGGGGACAAAACGGAAATTATTCGTGCATAAGTTGATCGCTTTGTATGTGGTTCAGGAACAATCTATAATACTATAAATTAGCATAAACACTGGTAATGTAAACCGAATAAAACTATTTTAAAACATTTATTAACTACATTAAACATTTAAGTCTAAAATTAAAAACATATTTTCAGAAACTAATTAATTTAATCGTTAAAATTTTTCACAAACAATAAAGGGATCATTGGATTTTTATAACATTCCAAATAACTTACAATAAATAATATTACATAATTATTCTACTTTAATATCATCAGATATATGTGATATGTGTGATCATTAAAATTATGAATATGATCATTTTTCATAAAGCCATTGCAATTTTTCAAGTACTTATTTCAATTACACGTTGATATGTAGTATTGTATTTCAATTTTTACTAATTTATAATTTACTGGTCTTTATTTCTTTGGTTAGGTTTTTTTTATTTTTGTTATTTGATATTTCTTTAAATTTATTATTATTATTATAATTATTTTTTTAATTTTTTTTTTTTTTTGCATATCTGATACCACTTGTTTTCTTCTACTCAACAGCAAGTTAAATAAGACTCAAGGGTGAAAAAACGGTGACATATCTATTGATCGATCGAAGCAATGATTGATTAACGAGCCCCTCGGTGCATATGCTCAGGTCGTGCCAAATAACCCGGAACATCGGTACAAAGCATCATTGCTTCTTTTAAAGAATAAAATAATACAAATAAAGAAACGTTAGAATAATTTTGCTTGTTGTCCAAATAGTTTTTTTCTGTAATTGCCAATGACGTATCTATTTAAAACCTATTATTATTAGCTACGTGTGAATTTCATGTGTATACGATGTTATTATTATTATTATTATTATTATTATTTTTTTTTTATACGAATTAGCGAATCAAATGAAATATTAGTAAGAAAGTACTAATACATATTATTTAATGTCTTTCAGTTTTTCTAAATTATTTATAAGAATAATATATAAAATTAAATTTATCTTTAATTATATTAAAAGCAAATAGCGTAAAGGAAGAAAAAAACTACTTGATTTTTAATTCCCTTTTAAAAATGTATATGATTATGTCCCGATTATTAGTTATTATTTAAAAAAAAAACTGAAACGAGTTAATATATATATTTTTTTTACTGTTAGTAACTACATGGATTCTCATTAGTATATAGCAGGGGTGGCCAATTTGTAGCTCTCGAGCCACATGTGGCTCTTGTCATTATTAGATGCGGCTCGCGCTTTATTTATAAAATTAAAATTTACTTATCGTATTATTATTTTGAATTTTAATTTTATAGGTTTAAATTTATAAAATATTATCAAACTATTTAAAATGTATTTATATTTATCTTATATTTGATTCTTGGAATTATTATATTTATCTGTGTGACTTGGAACCTATTCATGTTGGCCACTCCTGGTATATAGCTTAAAATTGTTCAATATTATAAATATTTGTATTTTAAATCACTTAATTTAAACTATTATTTTTTTGTAAGAAAGGATTTTTCGTTTTTTAATTAAAAAAATGAATATTTCCTGAATAACATTGAATACATTATTTTGTGATCACTTCGGTCAATGGCCAAAAAAAAAAAACACAAATAAAAATAATAAAACTTAAAGATTCCAGACACGTGATTATAAATTTGATTCTCAACTGACGGTAAATTCTGTCTATAATGTTTAGAAAAGTCACGGAAATGAATAAAAAACCTTAACGTTTTATATAGGTTTTCCCTATGTATGCTAAAATATTATGTACATGCATTGAATACAAATTTTAGATCTTATAAATATATGGTATACAAAAATTTTCGGATAATAGATATCTATCATAATTCACAATAATATAATTTCATATTTTGTTTATATTAAGTAAAACTCTATTTATTCCTGTGATGTTTTTCGCCAGGTGATAATACGAAATTCTTCGTTATCTCGCATTTTCGATTATAATAGCTGAGTGTTTGTGTCAAATTTCGTTTGACAGAATAATGTTCGGAAAAAACACGTACAAACAAAAGGAAATTGGATTTACGGACTAATATAGCCTATCGATTTTCCTGTTTAAGAAAAATGGTGCTGCAAAGACGGAGTTTCAAAATTGCCACGTTTGATTTTTCGCTTTGAACCTTATTGTGTTAGCTTTTCTCTGTGGCTCAAATAGTCAACGAAAAAAAAAAAAAATAAATAAACAGAATTTGTAGTATTATATTTTTTTTTTTTTTTTCAGTCCTTTCGACTCTTATGAGGTCGCACATCGGGAAGTATGTAAATACGAAATTTTAAAAGTGGTCGGAAAGCCACAATATTCGTGTTACGAATTGGATTATAACTAAATGTACAGGTATCGCAACGGAAAAGCCGTTTTGCCACTTCATAACCTACAACCATTCATGTTGCACAGAATGATATTCGAATTTCAAACGATGGCTGTGTAATGTTTAATCAGTTCTATACCAGTGTACTATTAGTTATCATTTTAAATTTAAGCAAACTATGGTGATAATATTTATTCCGTGCATAACTGGTTAAGTTTTCTAATAATTGTAACCAACTTTTGCACCGTTATAAATCCATCGTACGCTACGTAATATAATCGTGATATTATTATAGTCGTACAACAAACAGGTACAAGGTATCATTATAATCACCTAGTCAACGGTACATATTTGATTCATTTATTGAATCCGTTACACAAAGTAACCGTAGCGGAACATTTGCTTTTATTCATGTACGCGTGGTTCCCCTGGCAAAACCGTACTGCAGGTATTTTGATTTGTTGCGCTTTGGAGTTTTATAACATCGCAGTGACGAGTCAGAGGTAGAGAGAGGTTCGCTTGTGTTTACTTACAGAACTAATTGGTTTGCATAGGAGTGCTACACTTGTAGCCGAAAACAATAATACGGTATAACTGTTATTTAGTTTTAACCTTAACGCCTCGTATCCGTCAATACTCCAGACGAGTGTTCCGCGTGCAACGTAATGATGTTAAGTCGAGATGACGTCAGGTGGGTCCTTTACGTTTTCCTTCTTCGTTCCGCTGACACTTAACCATGTATCGTGTATTGGCTACGTATATGTCTTATCGTCCCGCGTACGGTTTGTTTTATTTTATTACGGTTCAATTTCTGCTCCGCGTACTGCGAGAACACGTGATATGTTGTTGAGCAATGATAATATTTCGTCATCCGTTATCATTGTTTCCTCTATGACATAATTGTTATAGGTAAACCGTAACAAGTCGTTATTCAACGCGTTTTCGGAAAGTCTGTGATTTATAATGAGTCATTATCTGCGATGATGTTGGGGGAGAGTGCGAAAATGAAACGGGAGTTAGGGAGAAACAATGTTATATCGATTGTGTTCATCTCAAAGTTTTACGGTCTATAATACATTTCAGCTATTGTTCGATGGAAATAATGAAACTATATTATTGTTTTATATTGTTCGTGATTATTCTATATCTACTACGGGAAGAGGTAATTTTTTTTCATTGGTTGTAAAAATGGTGCTATAAAACGATTATAGATACTCAAACTTTCGCGGTAAATATAATTAACTAGTGTATACGCAATTTCATCCGGCCATATCGATAGCCTATCGAAATCAGTAAAGTATTATTATCATTATCATTGAGAAAAAATATTAGTGCTCGATAATATATTGCTTTGAATTTAATTATGGTTAGTTCGGCGGAATAATAGGATGATTTTCGTAATATGATAATGGCAATTTTATATTTATTTTCTACTTGGAAAGCGATAAAAGCTAGAGAAAAACGTGCTCATGTTAAAAATGGGAAAACGGGAACAGTAATGACCGAAGCGAATCAAACAATAATAAGATAACACGAAAGGATTAAATGTATAATTTTACATTGTTACCAATTTATTAACATCAAAATTAACAAAGCGTTATCGTGTTTTGCTCAAATGATGAAATTCACAACAATATTATTGATTACTATTCAAAAAATAGTATTTTAATTTCTGTTGTGTTTGAAATTTTCAATAAAAATTATTTTATGGCCGTAAATAAATAATAGCTTAAAGTTTTTTACCTTTCAAAGAAAAAAAAATTGATTGCTTAACGTTGTACTAATATAACAGTTTAAATAACAGTTGTTTACGATTTAAAAAAAAAAAAAAAGATAATGAAAAAATAATTAAGTGTTAAATTTATCACCGGAAATTATTGATAAAATAATTTCAAATATAATCGACATATCGATACAAGTTTTTCGAGAAAAGTAAAAAGAACTTATCAAATACGTATTTCGTGCGTTTGCGATGAAAAATGTGAGCTGCAATAAGTACACGATACGTAATGCCCTACGATTATTTTCTGCGCACGACTCATCCTGTGGAGTGTGTAAACCATCGCGATTCATGTAGGTTCCCGAAGCCAAGCCAACCTAATTTATTGCACATCAAGATTCCCGGTTCGTTATTTCAACATGGCGTATCATTGGATATTTTTCCTTGATCGGATTTAGCCACGTTCATACCCCTGGTCATTCCATATATACCGAATATAATGCAATAATTTACTTTCCGACCAAAAAATTATATAAATTTCATCCCCATTACTACACCAGTCTACACCCATGCCAATAACGGAACATAACCACGATATTGCAATTGTTTAATCCAAAATCGATCAAAAATTGTCTAAACTATTTTTTTATTTTTGTATTGATCATATTCGACTTTTATCTTTTATTTTGTTTTTCTTATTTTTATTTTGTTATTTTATTCTTCTCAGCTCACCGGTCTATCGAGGACCATTGCTGCTTTCAAGAGGTATCGCTACCCATCTCTGTTGAAAGTCTATTCAAAGATCACATTGTGATCTATATCTTTCAAAATCTCAGGTTATTACTAGATCCACCGAGTTCTTGATCTTCCTAAGAACCTTGTTTTATTCAAGTTTTCTATAAATACTTTTTTTAATAATCGTCCATCTATTTTCCAAGTGTGTCCAAACTACTTTAATTGTTTGTTCCTAATACGCATGTTGTTTTTATTTTTAATTTTGTATTACTCTCCATCTCAGCACAAGTATATTCTTAATCGTGTAAATGATGTATCTATTGTTCTTTATGTAATTCATGATGATGATTATTGAATAAAGAAAAAAAAAATTATAATAACAATATTGGCCCAAGCCAATGGGCGCTGTCGTGACCACGCTCATAGGTGTAGATCAACGTCACTACTGTATTATTATTACAACACCCTGTTCTTTATTTATATGCCTAACCATCCTATGCAGGTTGCGAACTTATTTACATTGTGTTACATTTTATTATTTTTAAACCTTCCAGCACTACTGCTTTGTTGTCGGGATTTTATTACAGTTCTGAAATATTTCAAAAACATTTACACCGTGTAGCAGTATCTATGTATAGAGTGATTTTTCAAGCATGTTTATTTTTTTTTTTTGCTTTAGCTATGCATTTATACAAATTATAAATATTTGGCAATTTACATGTACTATAACATCTGTTTTTAATTGTGCTCCGTGAGAGTAATTTAGTGGTTTTGTGGATATATAAATTAAATTAAAATATTATAATTAGTTAAATTGTTATATTTATATAGATTGTATATAAGCAGACATGTGCATTCAGCTTTTTTCCAATCAAATCAAATATTGAAGTGTCGATAAAAAAAATTCTAAAACCAATACTGTTAATTACATCTAAACTTACTTGTTAATAAATAGTAAGTATCTATATTCGATATGGTATTTTCTATGAAATAAAACAAATATCTCGTATTTATGCGGCACATGTGAATTACAAAAAAATAATAATTAAAAAGCAAATCACCGATACATCATTTTTATGAGTTTTGTTTTAAAACTGACATTCCTGATTTTTGGAACTAAGTGGATATTTTTTAGATTCTTGAGGGCTCTGTGAACAAAAAAAGTTTAAGAACCGTAACGCTATAAAAATAAATTTTCTAATTTTTATTACCTCTCAAGAAATATCCTGTGGCAATAATATCTATTGTTTTTCAAACGGGAAAATCATTTTTATTATGCAAACAATTCTTAGGATTATTTGTCTGAAATTTTCGATATAGTACCTATATAGTCAATATTTGCATCAGTATTTTTGAAAATATTCATACAACAAACTTTGTGTGAATGGCGTGAAATATTTAAAATATTGACATTTTTGGCGTAGAGTATGATAAAACGATAAGACCTATTTATGACCAGTACTTATAGTTATTAATTTGTTTACACAAATGGAATATATATATGATGTATACCAAGGCATGCATTATATAATATATTTAAGTTCTAATTATTTTACGAAATTTTTTATTTGATCGACTTCGAAATAATTGGTTTGAATTTTGATTATATGCCATTAAGAATTCCAGATAATATAATTGAACAATTGTTCACGTAAACAAATCAGCGTTTCCATTTAAAAAAAACAAAAGTTTTAACAAAAGCATCTCATTTTCATAGATTGGAATTTAAATAAAAGCAAAGTTCAAGCACGAAAATGTGGTGAGCAAGCTTAAAAAAACACTCTATAAGCGTACATCTGGTGCAGCAGTGCGCGGATCGCAGCGTTATAAATAAATAGTTGCATATTCGGGGGAACTGTGAAATTTACCGAACCGCTAGATTTGTCCGTTTTAATTTGTTTATTTTCAATGCGTTCAATAGAAAAAGCTAGATGTTTGATGTAGAAAATTCGTTGAACATTTCTTAGAGTTTAATGCTTTGCCTACAATCATAATAACATATCCCTTCTGTCCGGTATAACGGATCATTTGGAAGTGCACGCGTCTTCTTCGGGCAGTGCTCGCTGTTTTCCGGTGATTACGTCGCCTGTCGATACCTGCATAACTGCATCGTGTACGCTCTACAGTTTAACTGAACAGATTCTCGTCCAAAAGTAAACCATATATCTGTTGCGAATATTTTCCCGATCCAACGACAATTCGATTCAAATGGCGGTAGTTTATTTCCATGTGAGAGTTCGAATATGATTGAAAAACGCGTTTTTTCGGCTGTTCTAAAACATTTTGGTAACATTTCACTACACGGAAATACGAACGTGAATAGCGATGTTTATTTATTTTGTATTGATTTTCATTTTATCCAGTTCTACGCTAAAATAAAAACTGGGATTCAGAGTTCTTGTGTATCATAAAACACGAAGCGTGTTCAAATGTTCTCACGTGCTATTTCAATTGAAATATGTACTATTTTATAATACTTTTGAAATCTTACAAAGATTTTTCTCATTTCTGATAAAGATTGCTTTGAATTTCCAATCCCTACTTCAATTTTGGCCATTTTTAATATGCGCGAAATATCTATTATTTTATACTCACCTAATTATATGTTTATATTAATTATATTTATGTAATTAATTGTTGTGTATACAATTCTTTTAATATCTTACCATAAAACTTTTTGGATAGCAAATCATACATTTAAAATTCTTTTGGCGCTGGGATTCAAATAATTTATGTGGTTTTTAATCTTTCTATAATGTTAAATATGATTTAAAATTTTACGTAATTGCATTATACAAACTATATATTGAATTTAAAGATTTTTTAAGAAAACATTTTAGTCACCATATCATATTATAGTATAGAATTGTGATAAGATTATATATATATATATATATATATATATATATATATATATATATATATATAGGTTACAATATTTTCTCATCATATTTGAATCAAACGTAAGTGAAATATTTATTTTTGAAGGAAAAAAAAAATCATTTTTTTTCTTTACTAATCGATGATGCAGCGTGCTGCCATATTATTTGGTAGATATCAATCTTCGTCAGGTAGAAAATTAATTTTGAAAATATCACGAACAACGATCATAAGTGATAACGACGGTACGTTTAAATCATTTCTAGAATTTCAAATTGTTAAACTTGGTAACATTTCCAACAATAATTCAGAAAACAATAGGTTCATTAATAACAATCCTACAATAACATTGTAAATCATGGTATATATACGTACATTAGAACCACGGTTATCAAAAATACAGAGACATTTTAAAAAAACAAACGAACTCCGTTTACAATTTCAGATGAAAATGTATTGATATAATAAATAATGTATTTAGTTACGACTTTTTATAATTCGTTTCTGTAAAAGATTCAATTTTTTCTTCTTCGTATACTCTGATCGCTTCTATACATAATTATAGTTCAATGAAAACGAAATTTAATGAGTTTTAATTAAGAAGTTTGTGATAATGCGATATAAATTGATTCAGGTATTACAAATGTTAACACTTTTTAGTATTTACAATAACGTTGTTGGGGCTTACACGTTTAAAAATTATAATACTCTCTTATCGTATCATATTGCGTATTTGTAAATCTCACAAAATGCAGCGACATGTTAAGAATTATGTCATTTAAATATAGTACGTGTTAAAAAAGAAAGAAATTAAAAACGAGAACCACTGGAGTTATTCCAAGAATTACCACTAGTTTAATGGTTTGTTCGTTTACACGAACATACAAAAAGTAAAAATAATGAAATATCACGAATGGCAAATCAATTTTTTTTCAATTATTTTAAAATTAACTTTGAAAGTGTCGTTGGATATGACTGAAATTTCAATTCTGTTTATATCTACAGTTTCAATATATTTACAGATTATTGAAAGTGATCCTTGTAAATGGTATAGGTCGTGTTGGTTTCGTCGTGAAAATAATGATTATACGGTTCAATATATTTACCAATCATCATATCTTAAAACTTATTGATTTGTAGAAAATGTATTTTTTATCATAACTAGAAAAGACGAAAAAGTGGGGAAGATTTTTAAATTTGGTGCTTAAATGCTGATGCATTAAAAAACATAACCATATAGGGCGAAGTAAGGTATTTTTGTGACATAGGTAATTTTATGATACTATTTATTGAACGTATAATGTGATTCCCTGTTATAAGATTGACTAGAAAATTATATTGATTCTTAAACACAGTAATTTTAAGGATCAATATAATTTTCAAGTCAATCGTGTAATAGAGAATCACATTATACTTTCAACAAATAGTACCATAAAATTGCCTATGTCACGAAAGTACCTTACTTCACCATACATCAAATTATGTTATTCTCAGGATCACTAAAAATAACTAATTAATTTGAAATAGAAGTTATTGAAGAAGAATTTAAAAAAATTAATAAATTTTATAATATATATAAAACTGATGTTAATGATTATTAATACATTCAGACTTTACAAGTCAATAGTTTATTATTTACTATAGTTTAGACCATTATATCATAGTATTCATTGTAAAATCAAAGTATGGTTAAATCTTGTTCTTGTCGTATCGGTCTTCATATTATTATTACAGTTTATTACAGATTATTACTGAGTTCAGTTATCTTAAAACAATTATTAAATAATTAATCTCTACAATTCCTGTAATGATTGTTAAGTACAATTGAAAGACATTATTAAGACGAATAAAATAATTTTTTTTTTCGGAAATTGACTGGGTATTAATATTTTAAAGGACTTTCGTTAATGATCATTTATCGGAATATTATCATTGAACTCAAAGAAATAATCTTGAGATGATTTAATTTCTATAAAAAAAACAAAATGAAAAAAAAATGCGTTTGAAGATCCTTTAGGAATTTATAATTCAAAGACATCATAATTATAATACACACTTTTTGAAATAAAATACTTTAAATTAATATCTATGTTACAAATATATTTCATAGTGTACTAATAATATTGTTGCAAAAGTTTATTTATAATCTAATGAAAATTATCATACTTATCTTATTAATTTTTTTAAATAAATATTATGAATTTGTACAATAGAATTTACAGTAATACAGTAATTTCAGAGTAGTAACATTATAAAATTAAACAATTTTCAAACCAAATTGTAAAATATAACGTTTTCCTGGTAAATTCATGTCTTCTATCTAATACAGGTTCATGGAATATTATACTATCGTCTTCTACGAAGATTGGTCATTGAAAAACCTAACTACAATATTGTTTTATAACTAACAACTCGATTCGGGAAGAATATTATAATAATAATATGAACAGTTGTACTAATATTATGCTTTGCCAAATCTCTATAGAAACTCGAATTTAAATGATAACAATAATCTCCAACCAACAATAACGTAGAAAGGGGTGTCCCTTAATTTAGAAAACAAAACAAATACCATAAACTATCAACATTTAGCTGAATTCGTTAAAATCTAACAACCTCTTCCTTTAACGAATTTAAATCTTTTATCAACCTTATAATTATTTCTATCATACCGAATTCTAAAAAATGAAATTAAAAAAATTAATAAATATTCCCTTTTTCTAGTCGAAAATTCATTAAATTCATACGTGTTAAATGAAAAAAACCTAAACACAATTATAATAGTAAGAAAAGTAAAAAAATATGATTCGCAATTATTTTTTATGGTCTAAATGATTAAAATGGTATCCGTCCAAAATATCGAAACAATAACCACGAATGTATAAATCGTGAATTAATAATGGCAAAAATAAAAACAGCAAATTTAAAAAAGAGGAATTTAGTGTAAAATTATATGCTATACCATTAACAATGTTATTATTATCATTAGTATTATGATTTGTAATCAATGAATGATGTCTTTTAGCACAGTCATTGAACTTTTTTTATCTCTGGTTATTCGTCAGAATTATACTGTTCTCATTTTAATTTTTCTAAATTTCGAATTTTCTCTATTACATTAATTTCGTTTCCATATATTAGAGTAGCTTCTTCCTAAAGAATATTTATTATATTATTAAAAATATTAATTATTAATAAAATAAGTTATAGTTTTTAGTTTTATAAATTTTGAAACTTATCCAAGTATCCAAGTACTATATTAAAATGTATAGTATTCAAAATAGAAATTACAAAAACTGCAGTTTCACTATTAAGCATTATCACTTATTTTAAAATTCGCTATTTTTGTTTTCAATATTATCAATTCGCGATTTTTATATTCGTGGTTTATTATTTTGCTATTTTGGCCAAAAACTGATTAAAACCAATGTTCTAGTTTTATAAATATATGTATATATATAATAAATGTAATATATGTATATAATGTATGCATCACACAAACACATTAATTGAGAACATGATGTTGATCTACAATTATAGAGTGTATTGTATAAAAGAGTTTATAATATTGTAATTATTATGTCACAGATCTATGAAATGTTCCCTAGAGCCTAAGCCAAATCTCCACTGAGACCATAAAACTTTTCTTTGGACATCAAATAATAACGTTTTAGGATATAATGTGGTATTTTAATGAAAAGAACTTAACATTAGGAGGTAGTTCAAATTAACCTTTGACTTTTTTAAACTCAAAATTAATTTTTTTTTTTAATTAAATTAATTTTTTGTCTATTATCACTGAAAATACATCAAAACAATGATCATCTCTAAGAAATGTACATGTCTTTATTTAAATTTTTCTATAACTTATAAGGAGACAACATGTTCTCGTACATCTATATCAATAGAATGCGCGACCAGTAATCGATATCAGCCATCAGCCTTGTTTATGATAAAAAGATAATTAAGACAGCGTGTCGGTCATCGGCGTTTGCGACCCACACGGTTGCATACTAAAACGTATGGCAACTACGATTGACGCTAATAATTGATCCTGGAACATTAAGATATAAAAGGGCAACTATTTGAACCGACTGACACTTTTTCCCTAGTATCGGATTATACCGTACCCCGATACATGTGACTACAGTTTACCTGTAGTATATACATTATCTAATGTACGGGCAATCCTGATAACATTTTCCCGCCGTTCAGCGGCCACCACTGCGATTATCACCACCCACCAACAGAGAGGATCAACATCATATCCAGCAATTGCAGGGAGTTAAGGAGCCGCCACCACCGGTCGAAGTGAGCTGTCGCCGTTCGAGCTGAGCAAGCCACCACCAGGCAGAGTGCCCGCTCGACATCCGCTGCCAGAGGTTCCTGATAAGACATTTCTTTGTTGACATCATGTCGAACATCACCGTGGTTTGTAATAATCGTGTTTCGCCGCAAGTCATTGTGGACGAGCAAATATTTCAACGCACCATAGGCTACGGATATTCAACGTAGCATACTATGAGTAGGTAGCATGTTGATATAGCTGTGTAAATCTCGCCGTACGTACACTGATATCACAATGTTGCAAGTCATACAATTTATGTTTCATGTTTGTGATCTTTATATAACCTCAAGAGCAGGGAATATTTATTAAATCCATATTATATTATAATTCAACTATTTTATAAAAAATGATCAATATTTTTTTTTAATAAAATTAACAAAATTAATAAAGCATAAAGACTTCAAGTTTTGTTACAAACTTTATTGGGGCCAACTGCTAAGTAAATACCATAGTTAGAGTACATCGGTTAAGTGTGTGTTCAAATCGGACTCAGTATTAAGCCAACATGAAAATCTTCATTTCCAATAGGAGCTTCCGATTTAGGCAAAAACTAAACACAGGATAAGCATAATAATGTAGATTTCGAATCCATTAACGAAGCAATGACAAACAAATTAATTTTATCTTCAATACATGATTTGTAGGCTGAGAAAATACCGTTGTGTAGATATTTCGCTTACATAAAAAACATTAATAAATATAAAAAATATAAAAAAACATTATGCCACAAAAATTTGGAGAAATGTCTAATATCGTTCATATAAAAATCCTTTTTAATAATCCGACTTAACCTCAAAAATAATTTGAAAAATACCAAATCCATCAATATCGAATTTTTATGAATTCATCTGAACCTCATAAAGTTTCTTTACAGAGAACAACTATGAACATTATCAAAAATAGATAAATTATATCATCTCATTATATTATCTAAAAAATTCTACAGCAATTGCTAGAAACAAAAACCTATATTGTTTGGAAATCATATTTTATAAAATATATGTCCATTCGTCATCCATAAAATATTACGTTAGTCCATATAATAACTTAAACTATTTATTTTATAAAAATAGTACGGGAAATAATTAAATAATTTGATCACAACCATAACACATTATTTGACAAAATATTACTATTTTTAACTATATAATAGTAGTTGATAATAATTAAATTGTCTACTAAAATATAAAGTGAAATATATAGTTGTAATAGCCGTTATATATTTGTTTGGTGTTTTGAATTTTTTTTATTGGTGAATATAAATTTAAATGGTTGAAACCATATTAAACTAAGGTGGTATCATATAACAATATGTTGTCATAATAAAATTAATTAATATCCTAACAACAATAGCATAAATTATTATTCTGAAAGTAAAATAATTGAATTCTTTTGATCATAGTTTGTAAAAAAATTAAATTGCTCTTCGAAGTTCAAAGATAAAACTAAAATACAATTCAGGTCATTGTTTACAGTGGATGATGATTTTATGTACAAAAAATTTAATTTCAAAATATTTGTTCTTTATTTATTGAGAATCTAATATTTTATTTTTATTCTTATATTAAATAAAAAAATATTATATTTATTTTTATTCTTAAAAAAGTTCTTAAAATATGAATTTCTTATATATATAACAAACATATTGACTATTCATAAGATAATATACAGAACCAGCTATAAGAATTAAGTGGGTCGAAAAAGTCTGAAATTCGCATGTGTTTGTCGGCCATTTGCAATCATGAATACACGGAAACCTTTGAAAATGACTAAAAAGTATGTCATATATCTTGAACTTTTTTATTTTTTGTTTTTTTAAAGAAAAAAATACCCTTTTAAGATGTTATTACTATATATAGTGACTAAAAGCAATCGAAAAAAAAACAGTAGTTAGTAGAAAAAATTAGAAATTCACACCTAATGCTTAATAATATAATACAAAACAATAATGTATAATCGAATATATGATACATTTTTAAATGTTTCCTGATAATTAAAATATTCTAAATACATATAATATTAATTTACTATATTTTTTTATATTTGTTTAAATTGTTGATAGTGAATATTAGTATTTTAAAAATAATAATAAATTATAAGAGTAAACCTAATTTAAAAATCTGAACACTGAAGTTAAAGTGTGAAAACATTCAGTGTTGTATATTGTTATAAGTGTAATATTGCAGTTTACGTACATCCTCATTGTGGACGTATATACAAAATATACTCGTAAAATTAACAATTAATAAACTTATTATATCTTTTTGTTACATAATTAAACTTTAAAAACATTTAATAAAACTGTGGATTTTACATCCGTGTCAAAATAAATGATGAAAAACACTAATTATTGCATAATTAAGAGACTGAGCAATTGCATTTCTGCAAAATAATTTCAAAAATAATACGTCCCCTGAAATTGAATCATAACTAAGTTTTTAATTACATTTAATTTCACAGTATTACGTTTTTGAATTTAATCGTCGTGAAAAGGACGAGTTTCATTAAGATGTTATTATTATTTTTTGCACCCGGTTTAGTAATAGCGAATAAATGTGCGCGATTTTTTATTACGTTACAAATAAAATTAGGAGATAAATTTGTTTATTAGTCGCTTCGTGATGGCAATGACTTATATGCGCACATTACCTGATTATCATACTTAGTTGAGAAATCCGACGAGAATTTGTGATCACATACACAATATACCAGTAGTTTCAAAACTTTATCGATATAAACTTCTACCATCCTGGATTAATTTTGTAGAAGGAAGAAAGATTATTGGATTTAAGTTTTTAGCAAATTTTTCATTTAATTAATATTATTCCTCGTAGATTAGTCTAAGACTTATGTTTATTTTTATTTGGAAAATAGAAAAAAAAATGAACCCAGTGGGGCTTCATTGATACGAGGCAAAACTCGAAAACTTAGAAAGATATATGTAGTTTTCTCCCGTTAAACGTGATCCCAATCACGATTATCGAAATAACAGGTATACAATCATAAGCGATGAAGAATTTTTAACGTTATTTCGTTTTAGAGTCCGTAATCTTGTCTCACTTTCAGTGCTCAATATGGAAATTATTGTTTTATACGATTCAATATGACTATACTTCAACATAGTCATTACCTATTCATCTTAATTCTTCTTTGGCTAATCTAATTGTCAAGTGACTACTAATATATTACGTACATAATTTAAGGACGTATGATCGGTTTCGGTATTCATCGTATTCGATCACGTTGTTTTCTTTATTGTATATCTGATTAATATGACATTACACGTTATATATATATAGATAAAACTATTCAATATCTCAGATTTAAAAATATATTATTTTTACGTTGGTAACACGAACAAGTGGTTACATTATACAGACTCAACAGGCGTTTTGTTTGCGTGTTATGGTTTTTGTTTGTGCAATAGCATAATGTATTCCTTTTTATATCCGTACTGTTTTGATTTTGGTTTTGATTTTGCTTAGAATATAATACTTGCGTTCAGAAACTATATTTGTTTATGTAACTTGAATTATGGTGATACATTCGTTATTGGTTTAATCACGAATGACTAAAAAGTACATATTTTTAATTTTTTTGAATAATTCACACCTGAAACATCAATAATAAGTTGTCTTTTGAAATCGCATTATCACATTAATATTAATAAGCTGTAAATTATATTTATTGAAATTATGTTGATGCATTAGATTCTTTAAGACTATAAAAAGTTCTTAAACCATACACTTTTTATAAATTAGCTTATATTAAGTAAAATGCCATATCTTTTATTACTTTTTTAATGAGACTAGTTGAATTATCATTTAACATTTTTGGTGACTTCAAGAAACTATTTTAACCACATGAAAGCATTTTATGTAAACTAAAATATTATAAACGTTTAACAAATATTAATGAGACATTTTACAAAAATTATGTCGTTACGTTTGTTTTTCAAGAATATTTCATTTAATCTTGTTACATTTAGATAATTTTGACGCATTATTGTTTATGTTTAAAATGTTCATATTTTAGTTTTTCTTAAAATTTTAGTATGGTTTAAACCTTAAAAACTTGTATTATAATAACTTATAACAAAACGTACTATGTTCAAAATTTAAAAAACCATATAAATCGAGAATAATAATGTACCTTATTAATTATTTTAAAAAAAAAAAAAAAGAAAATTGCAGATGTTAAGATCATATAGTTTGTAATATCACAAGATATTTATACTATCAGTATTGTTTATATATATATATATATATATATATATATATATACAATATACATATATTTACATTATTTATTTATTGTACATATTGAAGTATGTAATTGAATGTATGCATTTGAAAAATGTGAAATTTTTGTCAAGGTTTTCGATGTGTGATTCTACGGTGATTGCTTCGTTGATATTTTCTTACAATGTACAGATGCAATATTGTTTATGTTAGAGATGTTCGGTTATTGCGTGTTTTACTATTAGTTTCATTTTACTAGTATTGCAGGTAGGTGCTTATTCTGTCACCATTAAATCCATTAAATATACCTTGTCCAACCAATGTCCTATCGTTAAGTCGGTTTAACAATGATTTATTACTTTATCTGTTATAAAATTATGTAGACGAGAAAACTTTGCAAATGAACGATGTTCATCGAAATTTCACGAAATGGAAAAAGTGCTATTCAACTGTAAGTAGTATAATTATACTATTTGATTATTGTTAAAATTGAAAATTTTTTAAAGGTTTTACAGTATACATATAATGCCATTGGACACTTTTACTCAGCAGTTAAAAATAAAGAAGCACTATAAAAAGGAAATTATGTTCTAATGTAAAACTTGATTGAACAAACATAAATATAAAGTTTTATATAATGTTTTGGAAATACTTCACTGAACGTATTAATATTTTCAACAAAGGTGACCTCTTGTGATATATAATTAAATCACAATCGACAGGTTTTCACTAGATTGTAAACGTAAGCACCGCCAACTAGGTAAAACCGTAATTCAATTTAGTTGGGTTCCGATTCAACTTGGATTTACATAATCGGTTAAACTTATTATTCCCAGATGGCCAATAATAGTATTTGCTTTGTCACCGTGGTTGTTTCTTATTTGTGAATTTTCCGCAATTCAAGGATTTGAGTTTTCTTTATACAAACTGTCACATAACGTTTTCAATTAAAACGATATTTTTAATAAAAAAAAAAAAAAAATATATATTGAAATCTTAAACAATTAGTGGATAACAGTGAAAGAAAACTAGCATAATTTGTAATAACGATTTATTATAAAAATAATTATTTTGTTAGTTTTATTATAGAATCTACTGTTTTATTATTATTTAATCTCAATAAAAACGACATAAATGTATAAAAACTTCTATAATTAAAATATTTTGTGTGTCATTTTAAATAATTTAGATGCATTGACATTTTTAACTAGGTGTATAATGATATACTGGTTATTTATCCACTTTTATAAAAAATAAAGCAATTGCATTGTAACATTAGTTCTATCAATCAAAATATATTTCGTTAAGGGTGTTAAATTGAGTTTATTTACTTCAAGAATAAGAGAGCCGGAAATATTCTTTAAATGTTGGAGAAATTTAATTAAAAAAACTGTAAATATCTTATTTTATTAAAATAATTGGATTAAATTAATTTACAAATTATTATAAAGATTTGACTTTGATGTTATTTAGGGTAAGAATAAGTTTTATTCATAACAAATCTAAATAATACACACACCATTAAAACCATATGGCCTAGGGGACAGAGGTGCAGTAAAACCTTTGTACACAAAAAATAAAAAAATAATAATAAATAAATAATACAAAATTATCCATCATAATGATACATACACACGCAATATGTGTGTTATAGTTAAAGCTACACATTTATACATATATAGGTATATAGAATGAATGATGATTTATAATATATAATACGTATCAAATCGATCCCTCCATTTAGATCTCAACGTACAATATGTTTTCGTCAAATTCATAATAACTCATCATAAATTCTAAATAGAAATAAATAAAATTTCTACAATTACTGAAATTTTCTTATATATCTAACTCTTTTTAAATATTCAGTAATTATCCACAGCTGAGAAAAAAAAAATTATACTACTACAGAGATCTTCAAAACTATTTTGTCTCGTATCCAACTTTATATCTACAGTTATTCTTATGTAATTTTACCGTCTAGTAAATATCTAATGATTTATGATTACATTGGAATGTAAAAATGTTCGTGATTTTATCTATATAGAAACTTATATAAAGGTAATTTTTAGAATAACACGAATCAAAATTGTATATATTATTATTTTTAGTTCACTATTCGATTGCAGACTAAAACTCAATTATTTAAAATAAAAAAGGGAATGATTAATAAAAATAATCTAAGCATAATGTTACATTCTTTGTACTATGGTTGTAAAACGTTAGTGATTGACCTAAAATTAGATATTTTAGTTTATCACTTCTTATATTTTTTGGAGGTTTTTTTTATGGTAGTCATGAAAACAGAAAACAAATAAATTCCGAACTATTGTTGGAGAGTTATGATTTTAAAAACTAAATTTTATTTTTAAGTATGTATGGGTTTTTTATAAGCAAGGACAGTTTCATTTATACGTACAGAGTACAATTTGATATGATACATTGTTTTTGTTTTCTTCTAGTTTTTTTTTTAATTATCTAATTCATTACGAGATATATTTTTTGTTTATGTAATGAAATTAACATCATTATGATTTTCATTAAACATTTTTCTTTTTAGTCATTCATACATTTTGTACAAAATGTAGAACTCTTCTGAATAATTTTCATTTTCCACATCTTAAATTTGATTACGTTTTTACACACTTAAATTTATTTAGAACTATTATGTATAATATATATAAAATTAAAATTATGTTATATAACTTTATTTAAAAAAAACTTAATAATTAAATAAAGTTTTTTGGAAAAGTATTTTTAAAAAGATTTAGTTTTGATTTAAATTCTAATAATTATTTTAAACTGAGTTTTACATTTCCTTACCTTATGAAATATTCAATTCCATTCATCTTTTAAAATCTATTTCATAATTATCTTTTTTTTTTCTTTGGTTAAAACTGAAGATTGACTTTATATATTTATTACGCTTAATGTTTTATTAAAAAAAAATTGGCACAACTAGTAATTTTTTAGGGTTTATGACATAATCTCCTCTCTAAAATATGTAGTTAAATTAACCATACTTCATTATCACCATAAAACACATACGGAAATTAATTTTTTTTTCAAATTCAAAAATTAATCCTTGATTCGTCACTGATTTGCGGTACATTCAATTTGCATGCAGCAAATTTTTAAACACGCTATCATATACTGTTTACATAGAATAACAGATAAAATATCTTCAGATTTTTTTTTTTTTTTTTGATTTTTAAGGCATTTAATGAAGCTAATAGAAATAATTATAATTATAACTATGATTAAATGCTTATAGAAGATAATATTTAATAGTTATAAAATTAGGATAAACTATAAAACCAAAGCTATATATTTTCAATCATAGACACCATATGTGAATAACTGAAATATAAAAATATAAATTATTGACTCAGGGATAATTCCTGAACTACAAAATTATAATTAATTTTAGAGTTATGATTTTTGTTCTATATGTTATATTAAGTATGGAATCATTTTTGGATCTATTTGTGTATTTAATATTAAGTCTTAGATTATTATCTGAGTTGATATTCTTATTAAGTAAAGCATTTCCTAAATTTATTTAAAATAACAATATAGCGTATATTGTAACGTCTTGTAATTTTTTTTATATAAAATTATATTTACAATTAAAGATTGTAAAACAACAAGTTATATAGATAATATATAACATATGTATCGATAACAAATTTACTATAACAGTATCAATAATTGTAATGTTTACCTGATTAGTAATCATTAATACTGTACCAAACAAGCAAATATATTTTAGTATTAATTATTGTTATTTATACACATATTATTGAGTCAAACAGGTGAATTATTTTCATTATTATAATATTTGAGGTCGTGTCACTATATAGGTTCACTTATTAACTAGTTATTTACTAATATTTGTTTTGTTTACTTTGTTATACTTATTTATGTGTCAAAAGCGCTAAAAGTATATATTGTATATCTTATAACTTGCCATGTCACCATAGGCATATTTTAATACTATTTTATTGAAAATATATTTTTGTATTATTGTGGTCAAAGAAGAAAATCGTTATAGTTATATAATTATTATTGTAAAATTATAGTGCATTGGGGTTTTGATAAATCACATTTCTTTATTATTTTTCATTGGCGTCAGAGACCTGTCATCATTACTTTAGGAACTTGGCAAGTCAAAATTTTCGGTGACTTCATTGTGATATTGTGTTTGATAGCGATATACCATTTTATGTTGTTTTTCTATATACATTTTATATATTATATATATATATATATATATATATACATGAATAGTCTTAAAGGTCCAATAAACTAAAATATATATATATATATATTGTACATTTTGCTGTCTGTAATTTATCTAAACGTGTTTGTAATAATTACCGTTAATATAAAATCGTGCTTTGACTAAGTCTTTGATTTCAGTTCAAAACAAAATCAAAAAAAGAATATAAGAGCAAATTAATTCGTTAAGTCAAATTTTGATTTCATTAAATTTTCAACTGAAACTGAAGAAATTGATACAAAAGTAAAATTGATGAATGATCGTTTACATCTCATAGATTAAACATACACTCTTATGGAAGAAATGGAAGACCTCATTGATAATAATAAGAATGAAAAATACATCTTGGCGTGTACAAATTTATCAAGTTCAATTCAATCCATGAATCATATGATTATGTGCCGTTAACGTTCCAATCATTGATGGAAACATTGAGAGAGTTGTATGTTCTTAATTGACATATTTAATGTTTTATTTTATAATTATATCAGTCTATGCATTGTTTAACAGGCTCATAACCTAAGGATCATAGATACTAACTTCTGACTGTTTTCCATAATTGTAGTTTACTAGCAAGCGGCATTAAATAAATAAGTCGGGAAATATGATAATAAAGAATTTACCATATAAGAACACATACGAGTACTATTGCATTAACCTTAAATCCACTCTAAAAATGCCATCAAACTTCGAGAGTTACATAAAATAATTTTTCGTGAACGTGCCCCCAAAGCTCGTGACCAACCTGTGGTATGCAAGGCTTGTTACAAACATCTGTTGCCCATTGAGTTCTTTTAAGGCTGGTGAATAGCAAATTATATAAAAAATAATTCAACTGCGCTCATTTAAATTCATAAAATTCTTTCTTTTTAAATAAATTTTGGTAAATAATAATGGCACTGTTGCGTCTAATTTTGTTTTTTTGAAAAAAAAAAAAAATCAAATCTTATAAAGTAACACACCATAATTCAAAGCACGTGGAAGGGATTATTTTTTTTTTAATAAAATGACTGAAGAAAGAATGGGTAAGTGTGTAGGTTTTTTTAACAAACTAAAAATTATGTGTGTGAACAGTTTAAAAAAATGATAGTATAAAAATTAATAGCATTTATTTTAAATGAAAATAAAAATAATTTTTATTGATTACCCTTATTTGGAAAATTTTGTTAAAATACGAGTATATAACTTTCCTTCCTGTCCAAATATGATAAAATACACTATTCAATACTACCGTAAGATACTGTAATTAAAAGTGCACACATTTTAGTTAGTCAGCTGATGAGAAATTTCCGAGTTATTATCCAAAGTCAAATCTCAGTGCTCAAATATCAATACCCATCAAAAGTTTAATTGTCTGTGCTCATAATTAATATGCACAACTATGATGGCCATCTTCAGATATGCTATGCAGTAATATATTCTGGGTCTCAAATTAATTATATCTCACATGGCCTTTCAATTGCAATTAGGAATCACAGGTATTTAATTTCCTATATCTTAACCATGGCTTTATCAATTAATTTATTATATTATTTATTAAACTTTTATACATTGAATTAAAGTTAGAGATCGTCATTTTTTAAGGCATTTGCTACACTAAAATTATGAAATATTATTTACTTGTTATCAAAAAAAATTTAAATTGTATACAAATATTATTCTTTCGTTCTTTTATCAGTTAAAATGGTCACGTATGCGTTACAATGAGATTACAATTACTATACTATCACAAAAATGAGAGCTAAAAAATTAATAGTTCTATGATAAAATAAGTTTTTGAAAATCCCTATTTTTATTAAAAAAAGAAATATATATATTATCTTAAGCATTATTTCTAAAAGAAACTGTGATTAGTTTTCAATCGATAAATATTTAAGGTAATTGCCGAATTCCGTTCTTTGTGGATAAACTATGTTCGAATTCCGTTCCTATTGAGGAGTAACTATGTCTGATTTGCGTCCCAGCTATGTAGAAATTATAATAGTATATCTACCTATATCAGTTTTATAGAATTTAATTACCACTAACCTACATAATAGATATTAATATTAGGACTTATAACTTTATTGCATAATCGGTATTCTAACAATAGGATAATAGAAAATATTCAGCATCACGCAATCGTATTAAATCGTTTTAATATCGAAACGATGTAAGAAGCGTCAGTTATTCTTTAGAAATTCACGAGACTACATCGATTATTCTTTTTTCGTTTTTTTTTTTTTTTTTTTGTTTTCATTCGTCTATTCTTTTATTTATTGCAGTATGGATGGTATTTCATATGAAATAGTGGTGTTCACAGAAAATGTGAAGGAAAATATTATCATAGTTACTAACAGGTAGTAGGACGAAATTCGAACTCAATTGCTCCGCCCCTAGGACAGTATTCGGACATCAGTTATGGAACCATAGATAGCTTGGGACGGAATTCGGTACCAGCCATATTCAAAACTAATTAGGGAAAATGAACTTTTGACAAGAAACGAAATCGTATTCATAAGAATAAAGTCGCTGTACTTAAATGCAAGTAAATGTAAAAGCCAATGTAAATGTTAAATCTATAAATACATTGAGAAACTATGAAAATGCACGTATTAATTTATGATAGCGTTGAAAATATTGTATATAGTTTTGATTAAATTATTTTATTTGATTTGATTAGATTGATAAAGGTAGATTTGATTAATATAAATATTTGACTTGACACAAAATGAAAAAAAAGAACTAAAGTCAGAATAATTATTCTATAATCTTTAAAATTTTATGATCTACTTACTTTTATTCGTTATAATACATTTTACTTTTTTAAATTTTCGCCAAAACGCATACATTGAATTCACAATTATTACATTATTGCACTTTGAAAATAATTTTCAGTTGTAATTGTGAGCCTCCTACTCGACAGAAAACTCACCTGGGGTCCCTATCTCAAAAGCAAATGAAAACAACTTAACTCCTGTCTACACCTAATCAGACCTCTCCTCAAATCTAATATGAACTTATCCAACCGTCTACTTTTATACAAAAGTCTCCTACAACCAATATGGTCAAACGGTATAGTACTCTGGGGCACTGCCAAACCCTCAAACCTCAGGACAATTCAAGCGTTCCAATCCATCTGCCTCCGCATAGTCACTAAAGCCCCATGGTGCGTCATAAACGCAGCTCTACACGAATACTTCAATGTTCCATTCATCAACCAGACTGCAGCCAATTTCTATTCAAGACTCCACTTCAAAATGCAAAGCCACCCAAACCAACTTATATCTCAACTTCACTCTAATATACTTCCAGGTAACCCTACCCGACGCCTTAATCGGAAATGGTCCAGAGATCTTCTCAACACCCAAAATTAACTTAAAATTCATGTAAAGGTAGCTCTACTGTGAGCTTCCTTTTTCATCGTCCCATCACTGTCATTCCTCCATCAAATTTACTTATTGTACATATAATAATATAGAATGTAAATATTCAATAAACGATATTTTATATTTTAAAAAAAAAAAAAAGTTGTGATTTTCAGAAAATATTCAATTTATCCTGTACCAAATATTTTAAGGATATTGTGTAGTATAAGATTAGAGACTGTACCCCGATTATATTAAGAATTATTTAATTCAGTATTTTAAATTCATATTATTTTGTAATAAAAAAAAAATAAATATATTTCCTCAACACTTGCATGTACCACATTTGCCTATATGTTACGCCGTCGTAAATATTTGCTTTGCAGATGATTTCATTGACCATTGTTATACATTTTTAACAGTGATAAGTTATAATATCAGAGATGACATAATAAAAATAATTACAAAACACAAGGTTTTTATTTTATATTTCCTCTTTTCGGGGTGGTGAACAGTGTGCACCGAAAATATTATATCATTTTTCTTATGGTTTGATAAATATGGATCCATGTAACAGTTTTTATTTTTAATTTTATCTTTCTTATTCTCAGCATAAAATATTTAAGAAAATTATACATATATTAACATACATTTTGGTAACGTCATATTCTAATTAATTCATTAGTTCTTTATTCACATATAGAAATAATTTTTATTTTTCAAATTACAATAAACATTTTTTAGTAGATAAAATTACGAGTAATATTGTAATTTTTTTAATTAGCAGTATATTCATATACATATTATTCAGGTTTTTGTAAATATTCATCTATTTTGAATAAATATTTGTCCTGTGGTATCATTGGGTTATAATGTTGTTTTCATGTTATAGTTGGCAACAAGCCTGCATTAAAACACACGCCCATTTATTGAGTTATATAACTTGTGTGTACGGCATAATTACTCATGGTTTCGAATCTTTGAAATTCCTGTTAGTCTATCCAAAACGAATTTCGATTCTTAGATGAACACATGTTTTACAATTTAAAAAGTTGACATTCGATCTAATATGCATTGCATTTGAATGGTGTATTCGTATACGGGACCAATTTCTATTAATACAATATAAACATACCCATAGCTCTATGTGGTTTCCTACTTATCTAACACAACTTCTTTTGTATCACATGATTTTCTGTATTTTAATTTTTATACTGTTTTTATAACAAATCAAAAACATAAGAAAAATGTACACTTTGATTTATTTTATTAGACGAAAATTTTATTTTCTATAAAAATAATAATATAAAGTGCATTTACGATGTAAATCATAATTATTAAATAATGATTTGCTGAACATCATGACATGAATTTGACGATAATTTATCATATTAATATTTTTAAAAATCATGCGTATCTATATTTTGCCAACAGTGCCAACAGGGGTGTGTGTAATATAAATTTTCAATATAATATATTATATAAAATATATTATTACAATATATTATATTATAGGAATAGTAGGTAACTGTTATTTTTTCGGTATTTATTGTTTTTTTAATTCATAAGTTTTATGCAAATAATACTTTGTCTCAACATTTGGAAGTATAATTGTCCTGTTACAAAATAAAAAAAATAAAATATGCCATTTAAATTTATTTCAATTTGCATTCTTTATTTATTTCTTCTCTCCGAGTCCGATGAGTTATAACCAAAACGTGGGACCCGGTGAGCTTGTCAAACAAATTATTCCAATAAAAAAGTAAAACCAATGCGAGTTTCCATTAATATAAGTTTTAATGGTCACTAAAATAACCATCCCTTCATGTATATATAAATAAAAATAAAAGTACCTATTGTGAGTAGAAATTGTTCACAGAAAATAAATCAATACAGACAAAAATATCAGTTTTCATTTTTTAGGCATAACTTCGAATTGTCATTGCTGTGACAATAAATAAAACACGCAATAGTTGGTTGTTAGAGAATTTGTTTACGGCGTTGTTAATATAAGATTGTGTGCATTAACAATGCTTTAATTAGACCATTATATGTTATCTTATGCGTAATAATTTATCAAAAAAAAAATGTCTGTTAGTAAAGACAATATTTATTCATTTATAAACAGTTTAATGGACTTAGGTCCTTTATAATTGTGTATGAATATTAAAAAATAAAAAAATAAGATTACTATTAAGATTATTAAATATTGTATAATAAAACACAAAACATTGCATTTTAAACTAAAAAAATTATAGAATAGTTAAATAACTATTCACTATAACTTCAGTAATAATTGTATATTGAATTATATACTCGTAATTTAAGATTTTTTAACACGAAAAAACACGAAATAATTTAATATTTAATATAAATGTCAACATAATTGAAAAAAAGTGGATTATTTGCTTTACGTTTTCTTAGCAATGCAATTACTTTTTATCAGTACACATGAAAAATGCAATGTGAATTTTACTCCTCCTACGCTGTATAGTTTTTTCAATTGCAGAAAAAAATACAATCTCGTAGTTCTTTTTTTGATATGTACTTTTAAACTTACAAATTCCCATATAAGAATCCGTTTGTTCGAAGATAATAAAATATACTCGTATTTTAATATTATTGTCGTTGGGTCATATGCATGTCCATATTATTAAGTCGCCTACTTGAATTGAAGGTCTCTATCGATCGATGGATTTGTATGCCGATTGCACTGATATTTTATTAGAAAATGCAATAAAATTAAGTGTTTAATAGTCGTGACTTTATTAAACAATCGGAACGTTTCACATTTTTAATATTTATACACGTATACTAATTTTTGAATAATGTAGACAGAGGTGTTCAAAGGATATGGAAACGTATGACGGAAATATTAATAATAGAAAAGTTACTGAAGAGCTCTTGTAACCTGGGATATAGCTAAGGGCGGAGGATGAAGAGGGTCTCGTTTAGAAATTTATGATTGAAGTTTAAAACTGGAGTGCAAGGTAAAGGATATGAGAAAAAGTTTGAGGTGCATGGGCCAACCATTAATTCTATTCTACATTTGATTATTGCTTGTACCGTTTCTCCCACCATCCCATTCGCTCACCGGTTAGGTTACAGTAGAACTTTTGCATTATTATTATTAGTATTTCCATAGTGTACTCATCGTCGCACCGTAATGTTCCCAGAGCGCATATAAATTATTGCGTATACTATTATTTCGATGAATTTATTTTATTTTACACGTATATTATGAAATATAAATTTACGTTTGGAATAAACATTCTTACTTTATTCGAAATACGAAGGTATAGTGCACATTGTTACGAAGTCGATTTTTTCGTTTTCGAATTCATCATGCATATTATAATAAGACGTACAGTGTTGCTATTATATACGTGAAACGTTGAAAGATAAATTTCTCACACGATGATCCAATTATATTGAACCATTTTATTTCCAAATGAGAAATATAATTAATAATATTCGATTTTTATTGATTAATGTAATAAAATATTTCCATGAAATTTCAAAATGTATGAATGCTGGTTTTAATTATACTCTCGATGTTTCATTAAACATAAACTAGAAATATTATTTAGAAAAAACAAATTTGTCTAATCAAATAGTTTTTTTGATTTATAAAAAATAACTAGTAAAATGATTTTCGATGATTATTTTGCTTATAAAAGTTCATTAAGTTGAATAATTTATTCTGATATATTTGTTTTATGTTATCTAATTAATTTAATGTTTTTAATTTAACCGAACCACACTTTATAATTTGTATATGCCTAATTAGCTAAAACATAAATTATTACGTTTACGAATACAATGTGTTTACTCTGTAAACATTTTAAATTAATGATTAGTTACTTTCATATTTTAGATTTTAACAATCATAGTTTTATTTTCAACAATTATTATTAAATATATATTTAAAAAACATATAAGTTGAGTTATAAAACTCCATTAAATCAAAAAATATGGCTATGCAATTTCTATTAGTAAATAATTATAATTAAAGCTGGAAATTCATAGAAACAATATTTGAAAAACAATTTAAATGAAAAATAATATTTTGAATATAGATAATACTTTTTATGATTTACTATTAGATTAGACTTATAATATTTAAATATATATAAATAATCTCCAAAAATGTACTTAATATTTTTAATGTGTACCTAATAGATACATTTTTTACTATTAATTTAATATTTATTTATATTTTATAAAAAGTAATTCGTTACTATAAATGTTTCACTAGTTATTCGATAAAAGAAATTTATTTTTTAATTTATTTATTTTCTGAATTATTTAATTACGACTGAATTGTTTTTAAATAGCCATCTTGGGCATTAATGAGTAAATAAGTTAAAAATTAAGTTAAAATTTAAGTTGATTCAACTTACTAACTTATTTTATTTCAATACTAGTAAATCAGCTTAACTGAAATTAACGTATCACTTTTTAATTTATCCCAATTACGTTAATTTTGATTTTCACTAGTAGAAAAATATTTTTGTAAAATTTCGCGTTCGATAACAAGTTCATGGAATTTACAAAAATAAAATCTACCCATGAACTAACGAGTGCATTACATTTACCATGAAAGTGGCAGTAAATCTATATTACATAAACAGGTACTTATTATCATTGATTATAGAATACAATTAATATTAGAACTATTCCATAATTGACATTATTAATTATTATTAAATAAGAAAAGAAATTCAATAGCTGATCAAGATTTTGAGATGACTTATTTATTGAGATTCAATAGGTATTTTGATAACACCATTGTACATTGTATTTTTTTTATTTTATTTTTTGTTTCTAATAAAGTTAAATAATATTATATATTTATTTTTAATTTTCATACTGTTATAGAACATTAAAATGAATACTTTTTTTAAATTATATTTACATATGTGATTTGTATGAAAAATTAATAAAAAAAGAAAAACCATACATAAATTATCGTAAATTTGAACGTTAAAAAACAATCCAACGAAGAAACTTATATTTTTTTGCTCTAATTAGAGATAAATAGAAAATATTCTAAGATTTTTATGTATTTTCATTATCATTAATGTTAATTAAGATTTGTTATAAATTGTTAATATATATCACTTATATTAGAGCTCAATATAAATCATTTTTTTTTTCTATTGTAATTAACTTAAATTATTAAATGAACTTAAGTTAAATTAACGATATTTTTTAAATTAATCGATGTAGTTCTCATGATAATTAATTTAATTGTTAACTTAATTGAACATGAATTCAATTAACTTAACTTAACTGAGTTGAAAAATATTATTAAATTGCTCAGCCTTGCTAAATAGTTAAAATATTTGTCATTAAGTAGAACTAATTATAATTAAAAACTTTTGTGAAAAATGTATTTTATTAACATATAAATAACATTATAAGTTATTACTATAAATAATAATTAATAATAAACATTTAATATTTGAAAATTTTAGTAAATAGTTAAAAGTTAGATATCATACATATAGAGTAGAAAAATGTTAAAATTTTTTTTTTTTTAAATAAGTGGATAAATTAAAATATTTAACGGTTTAGATTTCTTGAATAATAATAACCAATTGTAAATATTGTAATTAACAAAAATAAATTAACTATTATTTTTACCAAAACCATACTAATGTATCATATCCGAATGGTTTAAATTAAATTTAAAATTTGAAAAACTTCAGAAGACATTTACAATTTGTATAGCTTGAACTGTATAATCTTATAAGTATTCGTAATGTAATGTTTACTGTGAAATTAATCAGTTTTATACAATTTTTATTTTTATTATTAAATTAATAGACAGTTAGAACATATAGTTGAATTCTTCTAAATGGTGACTACAATTATTTTGGTATATTTATAAAAAAATAACTATCATTTAAAAGATATCTTTAGTATTCTGATTCGTAATATGTGTATTATATGTGTAATATATGTATTATATTCGTAATATGTGTATATATATTTATATTTCTTTTATATTTTATCAAAATAACCATAGTATTTTGTAAAATACATAGACGTTGAACGAATGTTCTGTGAACATTTTTATTTTCATTTTTATTTATTTTTTTTGAATAATAATAATTTCGTATAAGATTTCAAATGCAACCGTCGAAATACTAAAAAATCCAAAAAATAACTTTTATACAGTACCAACTAAACGAAATTTATAATGGATTGATATTTATGTGAAAGTATAAAGGAACTTGTGTCGTAAAATAAGAGTACGTATATAATATAAAAATAATAATATGATCTCTGCTACGAATCTAAAATGTCACATTTAATTTTATTAAAAATATATGGTCGTTTTATTCATCTGTAAAACGACATCTGGTGTGATTGATTGATTTAATTTTATACGATATAATATTACTTATCCATGTTTATATTTTATTCTCGCGCATGAAACCGATATGATATTTATCGTAATTCTATATTTTCTGATCAATTTACCGCCGGACAGCTAAATAAAAACTAGGTGTCCGGTTGCGTTCACGGATGTGCTGCGCGATTCCTACAGACCGAGATGAAACAATCCACTGTATCGTTCGTTGAGCAAGTAAATGGAGAATTGCTTAGTTACACTCAGAAATCATTCCCTCGAGTATGTCAAAACGTCTCGAAAGTGCGACGAGAAAGGACATGCTAAACGGTCATAACGTAATCACGTGTATCACAGGAATATACGACTATATCTTTTACTGTTTCATAAAAACAGCTAAAAAAAGGATAGTTGCATGAGACTTTTTTTTTCTCACAATTTAAAATAAATATTTATCGGAAAACGATGTTTGATTATGTTTTTGATAAAACTTATTTATTACGAATTAAAATTACCACGATTTTTATTCAATTCATGATGTTTTAAATCATACGAGTATACAACCAGTCGAAAAACAAGTACAAAATTAAGTTAGGTATATAATAATATACAGTGGTAATTTTTTTATTATGCAGATTATGTTATGGTAACAATATTAATAACGATAGTGATATAATTGTCTAAAAAGTCTACATCCAATCGTAAAAAAAAATGTAACCAATCATACGAAATCGAATGCATGGTTCCGTTTAATAGAAATTATTTTGTGCATAAGCCTACTTAATACATTAACAAAGTAGACCTTAGTAAGCTGCTATAATCCAAAAGACCTCACTGTATTAAATATTTGTGGGGTTTTGGTAAGGGTTTTCAATGATATATTTATAATTTATATATTTTTTTTTTGTCTTTTAAAACATAATTACTTATTTTCTTAAATTAATTATTTAAATTTAATTAAATAAATATTTAATGTTGACGATAGTCAATTTTAAAAAATAATATCTATAAAATACATTTAGACTAATTGACTAACTGATTCACAACTACCTAGTTAGAACTGCTGAAATTATGATAACGACATTTTAGTTTTATGATTTAGGAACTCGTTATAAATAGATTTAAAATTCAATCATTTAGGGATTAAGAAGGGTAAAAAATGTAAAATATTATTTTGAAGTCGGATTTTTCTTAAACTTAGGATACATACCTACTCTATAACACAAATAATGAAATATCTATAATCTCAGTTTCTAAAATTCAACTCCTTAGGGATCAAAAAATGTAAAAGGGATTAAGAATTCAAAAGTTTTTTTTATAAAGTGGTAAAAAGGTCAAAAACATGATATTTGGTGGAATTTTGTTGAATCATGCCCAAGCCGATGCCATTGATGTTATAAGAATAAAATTTAGTCGCAATCAGATATTCATGATCCAGGTTTACGTGCCCAAGACCATTTCTTTGCGGTCACGAAAACTATCATATTTTATAACGCGCGTTATTATAAAACTATAAGCGTTTAACAGTATATTTTGCTAACCATACACTATATATATAGCATTAATGTGGTCTTTAAAGTTTTATAACTCTGAGGCCTAATATAACCAATTTAATAGAGCTTTTAGTATTCAAATATTCCCCCAACTTTAGCACAACTACGAGTTACCAGCAAGCATTTGCTTGGAAAAGTAAATTATGGTGAATACGGTACCATAGTTACGGTACCCTAACTATGGTATACGTCAACCGTAATGTACCAGTACTGAGCCAACATATAACTGTCATTACTAATTGTTCAGCGCTAGGGTTTAACATTTTAGCCAGTACTGTAACTGTACGGGCCAGTCAACTTTTGAATAGCGTGGGAGGCGCAGTATTTTGGCCGTTGCAAACACAAACGCAAACTATACAGTAATATTGAACATTTGTACAATGTACCTGCAGATTGTCAATTAATAATAATCATATGTATTTCATTTTTATTTTCAACTACGTCTGAGTAAAACCGGTTAATTTATGTGTACTTATACATCCCGTCCACATCCTAATCATAATGCAATCCATTCCAAAATATCTTGAGGTTATAAATAATATAAGGAAAGTTAAATATCCGTTAAGAACTATTCCTTGATGAAGACTGTTTAGTGCAGTGCCGAAAGTTTAGTTAGTAATCTATGCAATTATTAGCGATAATATAAAAAAAAAGGATAATTATGTGAAAACAGTTATATAACAATTCTGTTCATATGATTCGTTTTGGTTTATAAATATTAATTTACGTTACGGTTATAGTAGCGGTTCTCAAACTTTTTTGGGTCACGCAATTCCAACAACAAAATAATTTAATCGCGCTTCCAATAAATTAATAAAACATTTTTCACTATTGAAATATAAGCATAATATTTATTTTTTCTATTACAAACATTTTTAAAAATTATTATTACTATTAGTTAGTTTAATGTAAACAATGCCCTCGATTTGCCTATATTAATACTTTAATATTTGGAATCAACGCAGTTTTATGTAGTTTTAGTATTTTGAACGTATTTTTACATGCATCCATTTTTTTTTTTAACATCAACTATCGCTTTATTATGAAAGAGAAGATTTTTAAGTTAGTTAAGTAGAAACCATATAAATTGCTGATGGTAAATAAAGTTCTTGTACGATTGTATGATAGTCATTGAACAATACGAAGTACAACTTAATAAGAAGCAAAAAGATTTTCGATTGGAACACTTTTATGTATAATAAAATTGAATATTTTTCAGTTTGTTCAAGTTGTAATAATTTATTACTATGGTGATATTCACCACGCACTGTGACGCGTTCGGTTGTATAAGTAACTGTTTTTCGTATTTTTCCCCTTTTTATCCAATTATGCATACTATTATTATAATCACATTTTTGTTATTCTTGTTACGTATCGGTCGTGATATCGCTCCATCGGCTTTTCCAATCATCCATATTTTCGTTTTTTTGTTCGTTGTCTTGTCGTCGTTATGTTGAGCACAACAACTTTGTTCGTTCCCTTCTAGTAGCAATTTTTCTCAAAAACCACGTTTTGTGTTGTATTCCTCTGACAGCCATTTGGTAGCTTTCTTTCTTGTTGCCATATTAACATTTAATTGAATTTTAGATTAATTACCAGCGGCCATTGTGATTAACGTGTTTCTATTATTGTCGCTTTCGTGTGCTGCAAATGGAATTTGTATTTTCATCGATTTGTACTTTTTATTGTATTTTATGTATTATTTACGGAACCTCGATAGTATCGAGTCGATACGGTAGCGTATGTGTAAAACCAGTTGAACATCAAAACTGCTATGTAAATATTATTTGATCATATTTGTTGTTTTCGTGTAAATACCGACGGGTCTAGTCGCTGTGACCCACTATTATTTATTATTATTTTTATTATTATTACACAAAAATCTATTGTATGCCAATCAGGTAATTATATTTCAATTTTATATATCTGAAATTATGCCACTGTAGGGCCAACACACTTGTTTATATTGTTGTTATATTAATTTATTAAAAATTATTTGTTGCCATTCAGGGAAAACTATTACAATAATTGCATTCGTGTCATAAAGGTGACTGGTCCCCTCAGTCGTCCGTCATATTTCAGACAATAATCTCGCGACATTTCTTGTGTAGTAGAGGCAAATTTTATTTTTGTTGAATCGATATCGAATCAAACGGATGATAACTGTTGTGAAACCCATGGACGATGTTGTCCAAGGAACGTCTGTGTTGTTCCGACAAAACCGTTGGTACCGATGATAATATTATGACCGCCGCAACGTGAGCGGTCGAAGTGTAACGAACACGATTTAACCAACGCTACGGCCGTTCACCGCTGCATGCAGACCGTAGACAAACATTGTTCGATCTGATCTCCCGTTTCATACATAACTTTATATGTTGTGCATGACGTACAACATATTATACGACCTCACTTAATTTATTCCGTGTTTGATTATCCGTTCCGCAATCCGTGCAAACCACAAATATGTGATTCACAAATATATATACGTATACATTTATATGTATAAAATATGTACACCTAGTGAATAATAGAGCGATCACTTACCGGTACGTATTAGCGTGTTGGCCCAAGATACGCGCTATCTCCCACGAATGGTGTGTATTTAAGGCCATTTTCGTAATTAAGAATTTCGTGCCAAGACGTTCCTGCCCGACGTAATCCTACCGGGGCTTAATATAAAATGGCCGCACAAATTATTATCTGCTTATTTCACCGACTCATTCGGGTTTCGTTTCATTTCGGTCACGCAAATTTTCGAACTTGAACATCTTTCGCGATCTTAACAAGGGTTGCTCCTCTGTCCATGGCCGTTGTGTAGACCTCAACTTGTTCGTTTCACGTTTTGCAACAGTCGATTGCAACCGAAAGGAAATCTACTAGATGATGTTGCGACGATCGAAATCGGAACACTCGTTGTTGCGCGTCATCGCCGCACGGAGAGGAGCAGCTGTTACGGCTCTCACGATCCCATTATTGCGCTTATAAAAATAACCGTTGTCGGGAAATATTTGGTTAACTTTATACCGCACGCGCTACCGAGTATTGTTGTGTAAAAACATCTTTATCCTCGACGAATAAGTCATATGTTGTTGTACTTCGAGACGAATTCGAATTATCGAAATGTAACACGTAAAAACTCGTGGACCGAATTGAACACGCTTTTTGAACCACGTACGTTTGATTTTTAAAAGTATAATCTACCTCCTGCCTACCCAGGTGGATTTTTAAAGATGTATATGTAACTTCAAGTTCGGTCTTCCGAAGAGAAAAAAAATAAAAATAAATGATTCTTGTCGGCCAATGAAACATGCTATGAAAACTTAATTGGGTTACTATCTTAATCAAATTTGGAACGAATTCAATCCTTGCGATATTTCACATCCAAGTTCATATTTACTTGCATATTTTTTGTGTATTTACTGTAAGAAAAAAAAAAAAAAAAAACAAAGTGTACAATTTTATTTTAAAAATGGATTCTCTGAAATGTACAGTTATGTGCTGAGATTTGTATATTTTATTTGTCGTTCAGCAACGGCGGGAATTTATATAAACTTTGACGATTGATAATATTGTAAGCGCGCACTAATATAAAATTATTTTAATAATTGATTATTTTATTAGATATTAATGTTTTTATACGAAGCTAAGATATGTTACCGAAAAGCGTTTGAGGTAATATATTTTTATCTCATGACCAAGTTATACCGAAAAAATTAATTACCCGAAACTTGTGTTTCAGTTTTCATGAATTACGAAATATTTAGTGAATAAATCGAAAAGTCACTTGTTAAGTTTAACATGTCTGGAACTAGATTTGTTCTTAAAGTATTTCCACGATCCATGTCCAACACGACATAGTATCTTTAATGTTGCACTCGCCCTAATCATGTTTCATTTGTTTTACTCGCCTCCTTAGTAAAAACTACTTAATACCGATTTTTCATTTCCTTCCATGTCAACCTTGCGTGCCATTTAGAAATCGAATTTATTTCCCATACTATTTTCTTTGAGGTTGATTATTGGTTTGTAGAGACGAATAGAACAATAGCATATTAAACAAGCTTTTAATCGTATTAAAGGAAAAACCGAGGAAAAACTTTCTTTAAATTATATTTTTGAATATTATCATAAAATCGTTAAATATTAATGCGATTTTTTTTTTTTTTTTTTAATAAATGAACCGTAGAATTTAGTTAATTCAACAACTTTATTATTAGTTTTCATAATACTACAAACGTAGCGTATTATTACTTAATCTAAAATAATTTATTTTTAATTTTCCTATTAATTATTCGTTTTAACAAGCAATATAATAAGTTTTTTTTTTCACATAAAATAAAGCATTAAAATTTGTTTGTAACATCTACTCGTTTTCGTTTTATTAATCATAAACAATTTATGACATTTTTTTTTTAGTTCTATGTTAATATCTGAATAATAAAATTTAATTAAAAGCAATCACTTAATCGAACATTTATTATTTTATTCAAGTTTTTTAAATAACTAGTAATTTACTTTTTTTTTTAATATAAGATATGCTTTACTTGGTGCGCTATACTAATTTACTTGTAATTTCGAAAGATTGAAAATAATTGACAGAGCGCTAATGGCTAAAATTGTTTTAGAGCGTTACTGTCCTACACTTAGCTCACGAAAAATTGATAGACGTGCGACAGAACAATATAGTGCAAGCTTATATAAATCATAAAAACACGTACACCGTAAATATTTTGAATTAATGGACAACTTATTAAATATCATTCCAAATATAGGGTTGTAATCGAGTCGTTTTCTGCGATCACAATCGAAAATGCGTGAAATCGTCTTAGAAAAAATACGTCTGATTTTATCGTACTAGGAGCGGCTAGGTACGCTCATAATGGTTTGCATTTCATAGTCGAAGTAAACAGGGTTAACTCGAACTGAACAAATCCATAATAAATTATTTGTCCGGTCCAATTCCCTTGACTAGAAATTATTCGGATATACGTTGTCGCGAGAAGATCTGACCATGAATAGGGAACATGGTTGATTAACGATTTATAGTGAAAGTCGGCTCGAAGTGGAGGTTATACAGTCAATCTTCAATTACGCTAATCAGAGATATTTTGCCTAACAACAACGTCCGTTGCAGAAACTTTCGCCCGAACAAGTAGTCCAAATTCCAATGGAATACTATAACATATCCGTGCACTGAGTGGACAGGGCGTGGCAGTAACACGTACTGTTTGATTGATCGTCACAATATTTTAGAAATGAGCACTCGTGGACATCCCCTAGCAGACGGGACATGGTCCGCGCAAAAGGGATAACCAAACGGTTATTATGAAATAATTCTCTATAACCCTGGATGGTGAAAATTTAAGTAGTTATTTATATTTCGTTGAAAAATAAATAAATAAAACGAAAAAATGTCATCCATGGTAAGGCGTTTAATCGGTATAGCCTTGATTATTTTGGTCGAATTATTTCGTTGGCTTCTCATCAGTGAACAAAGTTGTCCACGATTGTGCGTGTACCGATCTGACCGATTATACTCCAGAATGAACGCGATCAATTGGATGCGTACAACATTTTGTCGTGTCGAAATATCAACGAATGTCGATTCAACGCGTTTTATTATACAATTATTATATCATCATCCGATAAAGCTATGGTTTTCTAGAAAAGCGGTGCTGTTATATAGCGACCGTAATGTAGCGTTAAGTGACGTCACTAAAACGTTCCTTATGTAATCCATCGGTGTAGGTTTCTTAGAGAATGTTGATGGTCACCGTAACGTCAAATAGTGGTGGTGCCAATTGCATGACGGCCGTCATAGCGGTGATAAACAGTCGTACAACGTTTTTTCGCGTGTAGCGGTGTACATTTATTTAATAAAATGTGTGGGAACGCGACTTGGACGAGAGAAAATAATGAACTATTAAATGATTTTGTAAAAGTTAATGAAGTTTTATACAATATAAAATGTAAAGAGTATAAACAAGCCCAGATGACGCACTAAAATTTTAAATGCAGTATCGCGATATTTGAACATCACACTCTCCTCCGAAGGATTTTTTCGTCTTATGATGACTCTTCATCCTCCAAACATACCAATAATGCTATGTCCAGATCGTCCATTTTCCACCAGTGCATGACCTACCGCTCGAGTGAGTATTGATTAACTACGATTGAATGCGGTCGCACCACTTTCTAGGAAACCACAGTTTGGTCACAGTAAAGACAGCCGTAAAATGACGGCCGCAACAACCGTAAAATGGCGGCCGCTAGATAACGGCACCGCTTTTCTTGGAAACAATAGCTTTAGAAAACATTACGTCCGAATCGTTAAACGTTCATCATGTGTTATGACAGACAAGCAACAGCGCACCAACACAAGACACTCGCCGGGCATTCGCAGAGACTTGAACATTACTATCTTATTAGTTATATTATTAGTATTATCAGTATTATTAGTACTCTTAGACATTCTATACATTTTTACAAAATTTGAATTATTTTACCATTGTATACCGAATATTTTTAATATATTTGTTGTTATCGGATAAATATAATAAAATGTGTCGAATTAACATTCATCAAAATGTAGTTTATGGGAAATTGCCCGCGTAGAAACGTTTTGCGCGTCCATTTGACGCGCGTCGTAATAGCCGCGACAAAATTATCAATCAGCAAGTTCCTTCAATCGTACATGTGACGTGACGCAACCGCACTTTGCGTGGTAAATAACAATAAGTATTATTTATAAAAATCATAAATTATTGTTGTACTAGTCATAGTTTAAAGCGTTCGGTGTTTTCTATTAATTTTTAAACGGTGTAGTGGAACGGTAAAACATAAGTGAATTTTTTGAAAATGTATGAACAACGTCTCTGAAACATAAAACATAAAACACAAGGACTGTTGTAAATAATTTTTAATTTTTTCCAACTCCTAACGCAATCAATATGAAACGATAACAATAACTGTAGGTGGCCATGTCGATTATACAAATTGATTTCACTCGCTGGAGTGTAAAAAAGTCAACGAGTAACGACAAAATTATGCTAGTCGTCAACTTCAATCACGGTTGAGTACGCGGATAGGTCTATTACTTTAAGTGAATTAAGTCACAGCGAGTAAATTCGCCAGTGACACTCGAGAGTAAATTCACCCAACGTAATCGAAGATTATGGAATAATTTTAAAACATCCTCATCAACATCAATAATTATTCCCGTAACAAATGTACTCTACGTTATTTAATGAGACATATTTTTGTAAAAACATGATTTGAAAAATTATCTTTCATCAGTATATTTAAAATTATCGATTCACTTAAAAACTAATACAAATCGTTATTTATATTTAAATCCGTATATCGTATAGGTTTATTTTTTTTTTTTTTTACACAAAACTAGTTATTTTCAGTATAAAGTCAGCGGATAATACTGTGTTAATGACTATGATCCTTTTTCTTCGTGTCAACGTTTTTCACCATTGGTAGTTTAAGGAATGCTGCTCACATATGATTACTTACATTAAAATATAGTTACATGATAGACGTCCGGTCAATTCGATAAAAGCAACAAAGTAGGTAATACAATAGAATACCGCGTTTAAATGTGTTGCAATGGGATATTTTTACCATCAAGTATTATTACCTTATTGCATCACGTTTTAAGTCATTAATATTTCTATTTGAAAACCATACGATGTACGAAGGGTATAGTAACAATATAATATGAACGATTGTATTTTGGATTCGTAATACAAGTGTTCTGACGAAAAATTCACGAAACCCCCGTATGTTTGTTTCTCATTAAAAAAATAAGATTTAATAAGAAGTGAATCAGAATTAAAAAGTATGCTAATTTGGAATATAAATCTATAGACATTTCACATTATTACTTCATAGAACATGGATAATTCCTTTTCAACAACAAAGGGGTTTATATCGAATCAACATAAGGCAACAATACACAAAACGTTGAACAAATATTCGTGTTATTCTTTTACGCATATTTTATGTTAAACGCACTGTAAAAAATTCGGATTACGCGAACCAACATCGTACGATACTGCATTGCAAATGATATTTAATGAAAACAATGAAAAATATATTTTATACATGTATTAAAACTGGATATTTATTGTTCCTTCCAAAGATTTCGAGACACTACACTGGGAAAATACTTTACGTTCAACAACGTGCTATATATAAAGAATTATTAAACAGACTACATTTTTCTGTTCATCCATAAGTATTAGTAACGTTCCTAATCCTTTTCTCGAACTATTATAATGTAAAACTTATTCATACGTGCATAAGTGATCATAATATTGTTTGAACTCCATTTGAATTGTTGAAATAACAAAACAACAGTAAAATATGGTGTTCATATGCTTTTTTTTTTTTTTTTTAACACACACAAAAACAGTTAATAAATAATTCACAGACTTCGTAAATATAATTTATATATAGCTTACGAAGTTGTATGATTTATTTTCGGGAATATTTTCAATATGTTATCGACTAAAATTATTATGGTGGGTGCAGGACGTGCCGCAAATATCCGACGGGTAACGTTTACAAGAATAACATCAAAAGGTTTTAAAAATAAATATCTAACACAGATTTATAGATTACGTGCTACCCGATTCGTTCTAAAGGGATCGGTAATGCTATAGTATTATAGTTGTTGATGTTGTACGTATTATATTTGCGTATTTTTAACGAAAATTGTATCCCTCTCACCGTTATTGCGAGCAAAAGATAAAAATAAAAAAATAATGTGAATAAAATAACGAGGCTTAGCTGTAAGTTTTTGCTTACACTAATACATTGATAGTTTTATACTTTAAATGATCGTGAACAACAGAAAAAGGTAAAAGTTCTTAGATGATCGTGGCATTGCCAAATGGATAACTGTTGTTCTTTATTTATCGACTTCAAAGGGTTTAAAAAGCTTATAGTTGATTAAATTTAAATTCGAAATCCAGGGCGATAATTTAAAATATCCATAAACCATGTTAAATTCACACGTACAATTAAATTTCTAAAATAGATATAATTACCCCTTTTAATTGTTTTTCACACTACCAACCACAAGCACAGAATCACTATTTCGTTCATTTTATTCTTGCAGGTACCTCTATTCCATGCGGTTTCTCTCCACAAACACACACACAAATAGTAACAATACCTTTATAAGATTAGAATTATTACCACTTAAAATATGACATCGCACACGTTCCCATCTTTTCCTCGGGCCACAACTATGCACATTGTATATGAACAACAATAAAACGTCGTATTTGAATAATTTGAATTTATAATTTATTAACCTGTTTCGAGTTCAAAAGCCTATATATCAAAACAATTGACAGATATGCTTTTACATGTACATTAATATATTTATAGTACAAGTGTGGCGTTATTATTATTGTTAGTATTATAAGAGCAGCAGGACAGTGTGAAAAAAACCTTTGAAAAATACGCATCTAAAATTGTTTATCCATTCCAGTTATTGACTCGATATAATATTATTATACTAACGATTAGGAAACGCTGGCACATCTGGAATCGTTGACAGGGGAGTTCGTTAAAATTGATCGACTAAAAAAGTTTTGTCATGTGACATTGTTCTTACTACAACATTTGTTGAACATAATATAGTGACATTGTTTACAATACCTATAGTTTTATGAAGGAGTATTATTAGGAGTTTTTGTATTCATTGTTTTGAGTTAAGACTAATCGTTTTATAAGAATAAAAAGCTGATTGAGAACTAAACTATAAAATACTCGGTCACACAACGTAATATATTTATTCGAGTTTTTATGAAATCCGTATTGTGAATGTTCAGTGATTACGAAAAAAAATACATAGTGTTTTTCATACAAGTTGATTTAAAATCACTGAATTTCTCTTATAAAAAAATGTTGTTTCCTTTAAACTTATTTTTTTTCACATAAAATACAGTTGTTTTTTCTTATTGAAAATTATATAATGAATTACAAACTATTTACTAGTCAAATAAAATGTTATTAAATATGAAAATAATGAAAATAATCAATTATATAACTTGCATAAATTGTCCATAACAATATGTCCTATAAAGTATTCCCATTACATGTAATACAATATTATTTAAAATCTTGTTTAGTCCCAAATTACAATAATGTTACGAAAATAATTATGACCGTAAATGACAGCGAAAAAATAAAAATAGCACTACCCTTACGGATTTATTAGATTATACCTACTACCATTATATTCAATTTTGTAATGAAATTATCTCGCTTCATTTAAAGTCGAATGTGTCTTTTCGAAGATCTACAGAACACGCATAGCGTTTTACTTAATTAAAGTCATAGTCGTTTTTTAATCACATTGTAAATATACCTTCTATAACGACGCATAGAAACTGTACCCTTCAAAAGCAACCTGAGAAATGAAATGATATATTGTTCACAGGGAAGTTTTGAAATTAATTAATGTTTATTTTAACATTCCTCCGCGTAAATTACTACGCTTTTGTGACGAATTATTTCTGATATATTTCAAGTATACGTAATACGTTCTTGTAGTTATAGCAACTATTAACAGTCTTTTTCGAAAAATATACTGGCAAACAGAATGACGATTAAAAATGTATCAGTAACCTGCACTTTTAATAATCGAAATTTTTTTTATTTATTTTTTTTTTTCTTGTACAATTATATTGCTGTTTACATCATTACCGGCTTATAATTTATATTCATTATAAATGGAAATATATAATCGAAGACGTTCGTCTTCATGTGATAGGTGCAGAAGAATTAACGGTATTTCCTCGATATATTGTGTACTCAAAAAAATCACACAACGATCTTGTTCGCGGTCAACGTTTATGTTTTATTAATAGACCGGAAATGATAACGGGTAATATCCTTTCGTGTAAGGGTTAAATTATTTATTTATTTATTATTTTTTAAGTGACATTTCAAAAAATTGAACACGGCGAGCTCTTTAAACTTATTACGATGCGAATTCAAATAAATACAAAAAAAAAGTTGAAATTCAATCATCTTTCAAATTGTTAATGATTGTACAAGTATATAAGTCTTAAACATTCGATAATGCCCAGATAATCCTGATACAATATTTTTTTTCATGGTCTTACGATGTTCATGATTATAAATAACCACTATATCTAAACACTAAATGTATGAAATCGGTCGGTAAAATTTACAGGTTAATAATATTAATATTTTGATAAAATATATATTATTTTTATTTAAAATCTCAAATTAAATGTCTTTTTGTTATAAAGAAAAAGTTTTTTTTTTTTTTATTGATACTCGAATATTATCCAAATACATTTTTCATCGTTATAGAAGGAATATAATATCTCATTGGCTCGCAAGTAAAGTGTGTTTTATTTTTGAAATAAATCATGCAATACAAGTATATGTGTTTTTATCATTACTATAAGTTTAGCTCAATTATCGGTTGTACATGTACAAAAAAAATGTACATGTTTTGAACAGCATTATTACGGGTGGTAAGTGAGTGTTCTTAGGTATTATGATTTTCGATTGCGATGCTGACAGTTCAACTTAAGTGAGTTCATCTTTTAACAATATACATTTCATCGTATACTTTCCAATTACTATGACAGTTTTAAACTAAGGTCGAAGAAGAAATGAAACAAAGTAAAATATTGAATTTTAAATAAGTGTTAGAGTTAATTTTCTAAAATATCCATAATTTTTGTTTCTTTAATTCAAGTTATTTTAATTATAATCACAATTATAATTTGAATAAGTAAATTACTAGTGTAATTTATAATTCTTATGTCATATGATAAATAATATTAAAATACAGGATTTCTATGACGTATCTGGTTTCAGGGTAATTTATATATAAAATGTTTTCTTCTTATTATTAATTTTTAGCATCGGTTACTGAAGCCATTACTTAATACATTTTATTTTACTCGTTTATGGTTACAGTTTGATTACAATAATATAAAAGGATTTCAAACATAACTTTTTCTTTGTTTATGTGCTCCCTTAAACATTTTTCTCTATTTCGATGCTTCCGATGAATGATATTATACATCTTAATGTAATTAAGAAAAAAAAAAAATAATATCGGAAACTCAAAATACAACATAATAATAATAATGTATATTAAATCTGTTTAAGTTAGTCAAAAATGTAAAGAGAATAATATTACCTAGAATCACTCAATTTAGTATTTTTTGACAATCAATACTTAAAATTAAATATAAATATACTGCATTTTTATAATAATAAGGCCTGTTTTTTTTGGTTTCACGGATTGGAATTTCAATTTATACAGTCAATGTTGTATACGAAGATAATAAATATTAGTGTGATAGAAACATTATGTGTTGGATTCTTTTGTTTTAGTAAAAAAATAAATTTCAAATAAAGAATTTATATTTTTCATTTTTAGAAAAATTCTAATAGCCGTATTTGTATTAAAATAATAAAAGTATATTTATCTTCTGAAAATATTCAATAATTAAATTACATATTTTTACGTGGTATTTATGTTTATGAAGTAAAGAAATAAAAAAATATGTGTATGCGTTTCAGATGAAAATAGTTTTGTTTTAACATAGAAATATCGTACAAATATATATATATATGTATACACTTATTATCTTATGCGTTTTATAGAAGTCTAGTGCTGTAGCGGTTAATTTCAGACACGAATACATAAATACTAGCTTTTTACAAACACAGTATTAGAATTTAGTGACGTGAGAACCGCAAGTAGCCGTATTAAAATCGGATTTAATCGGAATCCAAAACCAATACGACAAAACAAGAATAAGTCAAATTAGCGAGAAAAAAAGTAATGAAATATTTAATTTGAACGCGGAAAATAATTGGAAGAAGGATGAACATTATTATTCAGTGGCTCCGGAATCGGTGACGGGACGGAAACCGTTCGCAGATCGACGTTCCGAACTTTAAGATGCCGCGGTACGATACGGTATTTTCTTTGGTTAGGTTAGGTAATAACCTGTCTTGGTGGTATCGGAACTGAATCGTTGCCGATGAATCGAGTGAACTTCGAATCACGGCAATCAGTCGAGTGGTGGTCGTAGGCACGATGTCGATGGCGAAAATACGGTTTACTTCAGTCGGAGAAACGGCGGTATTCCAGTGGCGATTGGATCGGCGAAATTCTAACAGGCACAATCTTGCGATTTTTTTTTATCCTTTTGTTGTTGTTGAAACGCGTTGAACGGCACAACAATCGTTTCTTATACCGTAGATAAACGCGCGATAACGCAACACTGTTGTAGTTATTTGTAGTTATTTGCCTTCTTCTTCTCCTTTCGAACTTAAAGAGATTCTTCAACTAAAATAGCCTGTGTATCCCCGATCATCGTTTCGGGTTTATTCGAGACGTTGAAAGATCAACCGGCCAAGTCTGATAAGAACGATTGTAAATAGTATGCCTGAGGTCGGGAGGGTTGGTGTAACTAGAATAGAACTACTGCAATTGCATGATTACTTGGAAATGAATGGTACACGACGAAGACGACGATGAAGACGGAAACGAGGTGGTAAAAGGTTTCCGAAATAGCAAATGATGAAAATGAATATATAATTTAAAGAAAACCGTGTTGCTTCATGATTGAACGATGATGGATGACAGATGGATTGTGGTGCTACATTAGTGACCGACAAACGAAAAATACGAAAAACCATGGAAACCAAATAATATTTCATCAAACGGTCGATCACCGAACACGATATATATATATATATATATATTTAAAAAATAACTTACGACAGTGATAATTAAAAAATAATAACAACATATAAACACGTTAACATTTTATTTTATTAAATTTAATTTGGAGGGGGGGGGAAAGAACGGAAACTTGGAATCGGCTAAGCATGGTTTCGAAACCGTATACATTTGCGTAATGCAAATTTATTATACATATGTATTCACGGAAATGACGTTCGCTTTATCTTTAACAGCTTGGTAAGTTTTTGTGGAGAAATTCTACGGAATGACGGGACCGAAAAACCAACGGTCTCCACGTTGGGAGTTTCGTAAATGATGGGTCGACGTTGAGAGCTAATTTATTTTCGTTTTCTCATACAATGGGATAGTGATGTGTAAATGTCAATTCAACGTTGAGGTTTTGATGAGCGATGAATGTTTCATTTTTAATGCTCACACAGCTCAACATTGCCGTCCAAATCAGTAGAAATAATTTAATTAATTAAATAGAATCACATTCGACAGTGAACAACTACAGAAAATCGAGTATAATGTGTATATAAATATACATTTAAACCTAAAATCATATTAATTCAATAATTTTAAATCTTCTATAGAAAAAAAATGCACTCATTTAAAATCAATACACAATTAAATCTTAATTTTATGAAACAAATTATCTTTAGAGCAAAAACAATAAATTTGGGCTTATAATATTTGTACTCGATTGGTCACATTGTGAGACACGAAAATGAACTTATTTATAAAATAATAGAAAGGAAAATATAAAAAAAGAGAGACCGTGGACGTCCAAGAACTTTATTTGCCGAATAGATAATTTCCAATACATCAAGAACATAGGCGTGCGCACGGGGGTGGCTGGGTGGGCCCCCTCTGTGGACTCTGGCTTTTTCTTTAATAAATGTATATCTATACTATATAAGATATCGAATAGTTTTACATTTTACATGAATAAAGTAAAGCCAGTTTTAATCTCATAGTATAGAATTGATATCTGTGAATGAAAGTAATTAAGTTATTAGTTATTAATCAGACTAATCAGAACTTGCATATAATATAAAAATTGAAGATGTAATTGATACATTCAAAAACCTTACTTCCGTGGACAGAAGGATGGAGTTGTAAATAGTATAATAATATGTAAATAAGGATTTCTTAGATATAAATTGTGTAAATTTAAATAGTATTTAATTTTATATTTGCACATTGAATTAAATAAATAATTTATAAAATTTAAAATATTTAATTATACTAGTAGTCTTTAGTACAAGAATCTTTGGTTTACTTTTTTAAGGGGCCCCCTTCGGACAAAGTCTGCGCACGCCTATGATCAAGGTACATAGCATCTAAGAGGCTAGCTGGAAATAGGAAATAGTGAAGGGCGCATATTCGACTGCAAAATCAACCAAAAGGTTGAATACAAAAATAATGAGTGTTTGTATACTAGACTTCTTGGTAATAAACAATATCGCATTGACTATATGGTTTTGATTTCATAATACATGATTCGAAAAAAATTTACTGGTAAAAATTTGTGTTATAACATATTATAATATTCTATGCGATGTTAGTATTTGAATTTAAAAAAAAAAAAAAAAAAATTAAACGAATCCACATAACGTTGAAACTGTTTTATGAATCGTTCGGCATATTTGTATGTGATATTACCGTGATTCGTATAAATACGAGTATACATAACACCGTATGCGTATTGTACTTCAGATTATATGGGTACTCACATTCAATATATGGTTAAATTAATATTGTCTTTTCGTTTAATTTTGCTTACACCGTATAGTACCTACTGTTCAAAATCGCACAGCTGTTGACTAGAGATTTAGTGCAAAAAAGGATAAAAAGAAAAAAAAAAAAATAATGCAATACTACTACCGTGGTAATCGTGGTACATCGAATATACACCCAAGTTTAAAACATCTAGCCACGGGGTCCATTGTTAGAGGCGTAACAAATGTGTTATAAACTATACGGAATATAGCTACGTGCAGTTGCTTATCGATAAATAAACTTCTAAGTTTTATACATATTACCTTGGCGGTGGTGTAATACGGAGAATCAATGAAATGAGTTCTAAATAATATAAAATAGTATACGGACGCAGGCGCAGAATCGTTGTATGCATAGAACTGTTATTTATCAGATAACACCCGTAGATAGGGTGTGTAGGGTAGGTAAAAGACAGTTTTCAGAACCGGTGCCACAATACACCCTTTTATATTCTTCTGCACGGTCGTTTGTAAAACCGTCTTCAACACAACGCGATTATGTGGGTGATCGAAAATGTTATCGACTGGAATTACCCCGTTAAACATTGATGGGAATAATAAAATACATTGGGTGGAAGTCATCGAGGAAAATTAAAATGAATAAAAATAAAAACCGTTCAAATTCAATATCTGCTACAAGATAAAATAAAAAAATATATATGTATACATGTGCTTTTTTGGACTATTTTAAGTGTTTGTTTTGGCTTATTTTTTTTTTTTCAATGTTTTGTTTCAGTGTAGGTATTACTCCCTGCAGATGAACACTAAGTCTATCGTTCGCATAAATATCATTTATATTTTTATCGTTCTCTACAAAGTATTGTCTTCAACTATCTTTTCAATGCAATTTTTTTTTATTTATTATTAGATCTGTAAACAAGATTATAATATAGTGTACTTATTAACATAGTCGTAACTATTGAGCACCCACACTCTAATGTAAAAAGAGAAAATGATTAGTACAATAAAAAAAGTAAAATTATCTCGTCTATAATTTATGATACCATATATTATTGTTTATTAAATTTAAAAAATAATAATAATTATTATTTATGTTATAGAATAACCCCTGTGGGTGGGGGAAAGAATACATCCACGGTAGTCCATGCCCGTTGTAAAAGGCGACCAAAATGGACCTAACAATGAGCAGCAACATTGTTAGTATCAAGTAGAGATTCATCTTTACCTGAATAGCATCACTTAGTTATAAGTGATGTCATTGCGATACAGAAGGCAAAGGGAAACCACTGTATTAATTTTTCCAAACATTAAGCAATGAAGGACAACCATAAGAATAGGAAACAAGACAATGGGATTCGGAACCCGGAGTCCGGCAGGGGGAGACAGAGCATGGCTTCCCTGGTCGTCAACCAGCGAAATCCATGCCAAAAGATCAAAAGTAAAACAAATCCAACTAAAATTGGAACGTGGAACGTACGAATGTTGTTAAGGCCAGGAAGATTTGAAGAACTCAAACAGCAAATGAAACTAAATCAGCTTGATATTCTAGGAGTGTGTGAAACTAGATGGGGTGATAATGGAGATTTCTGGAGTGATGACTTCAGAATGATACATAGCGGAGATAAACAGGGAAAAAACGGAGTCGGAATACTATTAAACAAAGAATGGGGATTACAAGTAGAAAATACCTATCATGTAAATGATAGAATACTACTAATACAATTGAAGACATCCACAGTAAACATGATAGTCATTCAAGTATACTTTCCAACCTCGAATAGTGAAGACGATGAAATTGAACAAGTGTATGACTTGCTAGATGAACTGCTAGGAATAACTCGAGATAACGATAATGTAATTATTATGGGTGACTTCAATGCAGTAGTAGGAGAAGGACAAGACAATCAAATAATAGGCAAATATGGTTTAGGAACAAGAAACAGCAGGGGAGAAAGATTAGTCAATTTTTGTAAGCAGAACAATTTTTTAGTTACTAACACAATGTTTGAAGTACCGAAAAGAAGACGCTATACATGGGTAGCACCAGGGGATACTAATCGATACCAAATTGATTACTTACTAATAAAGAGTCGTTTCAAGAAGCAAATAATGACAAGTCATAGTTATCCTGGTGCAGAAATAGATAGCGACCATAATCTGGTAATGATGAAGTACAAAATAGCACCCATGAAAATTACAAAGCGACCCAAACGTAACATATGGAACGTAGAATAACTCAAAAATGAAAAAAACCAGACAAGAGTTCCAAAACAAAGTTAATAACAGACTGATAGCTGCTGGTATTGATCCCTCATGGGATGAAGTAATTAGCAATATTCGACAATCTGCTGTGGAATCAATTGGATTTAGGAAATTGAATCCAAGGAAACCATGGATCACAAATGAGATAATGGATTTAATAAAGTACCGCAATAAATTAAAGAAGACTGATGATGCAATGTATAGAATAGTAAAAAACCGTATCACCCAGAAGTGCAGAGATGAAAAGGAGAAATGGATGGATTTAACATGCGAAAATATTAAAATAAATATGACAGCAAATAGAATGGACAAAGCATATGGAATTATTAAAAAATTATCAAGACTACCGAAGCCATGAAGCAAAATTGTTAAAGACATGAATGGGAAATTGATTCTAGAAGAGGATGAAATAACGACAAGATGGAAGGAGTACATAAAAGATCTGTATAAAGGATTGAAAGGTGAAGATGACATGAATATTGAAAATATAACTGAATCAAACAAAGAGGACGTAGGGCCAATTATAACAAAAGACGAATTCGTTAAGGCTCTAAGAGAATTAAAACAAGGAAAAGCGGCAGGAGTAGATAAAATCCCAGCAGAATTATTAAAAAATATCGGAAAGAATACCGAACATAAGCTATATGAAATGACTGAGAAAATGTATAGGGATGGCAACATTTCGAAAGACTTTGCCAAAAGCAAAATTGTACTAATCCCAAAAAAAGGAAATTCCACAGAATGCAACAATTACAGAAAAATAAGTTTATTAACACACGCGTCAAAAATACTTCTTATCATAATAAAAAATAGAATTCAAATTAAGATCGAAAAAGAGCTCGATAAAGATCAATTTGGGTTTAGACAGGGAATTGGTACAAGAGAAACAATTTTAGCTATAAGGGTACTTACGGAAAGAAGGCTAAATGTAAATAGAAATACATTTATAACTTTCATTGACTTAGAGAAAGCCTTTGACACTGTCAACTGGGCACTATTGATGAACTCTATGATGAAAACACGAATAGACTGGAGGGATAGACGAATAATAATGTTACTATACAAAGAACAAGAGACCTTAATAGAGGTAGGAGAACATAGTACTACAGCAAAAATTAAAAGAGGGGTAAGACAAGGCTGTTCCTTATCTCCCTACTTATTCAATATATTCGTGGAAGAAATCATGGACAAGTATAAAAGAAACTCTAATGGAATAAGCATAAATGGAGAAAAGATCCGCTGCATACGATTTGCTGACGATATTGCTTTAGTATCTGAATCAGAAAAAGACATGCAAAAATCTTTAATCACCCTGACAAAAATACTACAGGAATACCAAATGAAAATTAATGCGAAAAAAACAAAAACAATGGTGGTGACTAAAGCAAAAGAAATCCCAGTAGTGAAAGTGGAAGTGAATAATCACTTAGTAGAACAAGTCCAACAATTTAAGTATCTAGGAAGTACGATTACAAGCGATGGTAAATGCTCAATAGAAATCAGACAAAGAATAGCTATGGCAAAGAGAGCATTTACACAAAAACGGCAGTTACTTACAAACAAAAAACTAAATATAAATATGAGGAAAAACTTTGTCAAATGTTATGTGTGGAGTGTACTATTGTACGGTTGTGAAACATGGACTATTAATGGACAAGACAAAAAGAAGTTAGAAGCCATAGAAATGTGGATATGGAGAAGACTGTTAAAAATCAGCTGGACAGAAAGGAAAAGTAACATAGATGTATTAGACCAAGTAGAAGAAAAAAGAATCTTATTAAACACCATAAAAGAAAGAAGTGGAAAAATGTTCGGTCATCTACTTAGGCATAATTTGTTTATGACAAACATATTTGAAGGACGAATAAACGGTTATAAAGGAAGAGGCAGACCGAGGAAAGCATACATAGAAGAAATGATAAAACAAGCTGGTTGTAGTCGATATACAGAAATGAAAAGATTGGCTTCTAATAGAGAAGAATGGAAAGCCAGATTTGCAACGACAAGGCAAGGCCTTTAGTAAAGAAGAAGAAGAGTTATAGAATAACATCGAATCATTTTTTTTTTTTTTAATCTGCACTTCACTCTGCGTTGAACCACCCTCACATATTTGTTTTTTAACCCCTAGCTTCAAATTTTTCAAATGTTTCAATTCAAACGATCTTATCTTAATTATGAAAACAGGCTAAGAACTGGAGTAACTAAAACAAAAGCAAACATGATGAAATGGAGATACCAGAAAGAACTGGATATACTATATGAATGTAGCGAAGACCAATCAGATTACCACTTATTACAGTGTATATTAGCTCCGCCAAGATGCTCGACCAACGACTTGGCTTTAGCCAACGAAAAAGCAATAGTAATGGCTAAAACAAAATATTTAAACATTTATTTTATATTTTATATTCATATTTTAACCTACTTATTTTTATATTACTTTATGTAGGTATTTATTTATTAATGTAATAGCATATAGCACCAACACCGGACACGATAAGAAGAAAAAAATTAATGGTTGTGTTTGAATGTAACATTTTAACCTGTAAATTGGCAGTACATAAATTATTACATCAATAAAATATTTATCGTTACATATTAATGAATTACTGTTTAACCTGTGTAAAAGGAACCTATCACGAGTTTTATAATTATATGGTATTCTGTTTGCGACATTGTAATTTGTATTTTAATGACGAAAGTTGTACCTACTACTGAGATTTTGAACATAAAAAGTTTATTGCCAGCAATCTATTAACGACAAAAAATATCCGACAGTAAATGAAAACTTTAAAATTATGAAAGTTAAGTTTGAAAAATGTGATGGCTAAAATATTTCGAGTAATCGGCACCTGTTTGCCTCGGAAAAAACTTTACGCATTAAGTAGTTTTCAATTTCCTATAAAAATCATGGCCAAAGTGAAAAACTAAGTTTCAATTTTATTATTAAGTCTAGTAAAAAGAAATGTGCTCTAAAAGTAAATGTAAAAATAGTCAATCCATTAAAATATTTTTCTTTTCCTTTTAAAGAACATGAATATACTACTTTCTATTCGTAGATTAATATAATTCGTTATAATGTGTAAATTATTTAATTAAAATTGGTGCATTTTTATCTTCAGTAACTCAATTATAATTATGAACAACGAGTTTTCTACGTGTTATAAACATACTGTGTCCAAACATTTTTAAATTTTTACGTTGTATTATATTTATTAACAAATTATTTTTCGACCAAGCCTTTAGTCTTTAGTTACTTGGTCTAATTTCATCGGAGGAAATAACCTTTGGACATGAACGTTTAAATCGAATATCGAATTTTCACATTGATGCTTGAACAAGTGAATTAAGCATTTCTTCAAAGAAAATGATTTATAATAATATAAACTTATTGTCATTGAAGATGAATTATATTTAAACCATCATCGTAATACTCGTTTCTTATTTGAGAATATCTAAGAAATTAAAGTTACAAAAACCCTTCTTATTAGCTAGCAAAATGTTTAACGTAAAATTTAACATGAGAAAAATATTAAATTTACAAGCGAGTAAAAATACCCGTCAAACTTAATTTTTTTTTTTTTTTTTAATCGGTTAATCGTTAATAACATTTATTATTAAATAAAATAGTCAAATATACATTATAAATGTTATATTATATCTTTGCAAAATAACTAAATTGTGATTGTATGCCATGCTATAATCGTGAGATTGATTTTTGCAAAACACTGGTGGACTGATTAATATTAAAGATGAAAAATAACAGAAACGATGTCTCGATCATGTTGATTGGATTGGTGTATTAATAGCATGGAACATGATACTAATATATTGTTTGCCTCATATATTAATAATAAGATAGTACATCAATATAATTTGACAGAAATATAGCTTTAGACAATTTTGGTATTTTGATTAATACAATATTGTTAAACATTGTCATACAAGTAAATTTTGTTGTGTTATTAGAAATTCGTACGGATAAAGTGCAAGAATAATAAATTCATAAATTATGAGTATTCCAAATTAAAATTTTTTCTGATATTATTTGAAACATTCAAGTGATACAGTTTAAGATAACTAATAATTTTGTACATTATTGGTATATTATGAACATATTACTTACAATTATAAAATCGATGAATAATATTTTTTTAGTTAAATAAGAACGTTGTTGGCAATTTACTATAAATATGTTATTATTTTATGAAGTTCAATTTGTTTTCAATAGTTCTGAAAACCTATATTAATATTTAACTATTCTAATTTAAAATTTAAATATTATATTAGTTTTCTATTGGTATAAGGTGCGTTATTGTGGTTGACAAACGTTATAGAACATTTTAACACGGCACTTTATATTATAATAATTATTTAATTGTTTATGGTATTTTAGTAATTAACAAATAATTTCATAAAACTGAATTTTAAACAAACAGCTATTAAAAATAATTAAAGCTTATTACAGTCATGACAAGTTTGTTTCAAAAGTAATTTGTTTCCCTCACCTATTATTTGTTGAATGTTAAAAAATTTTTTTTAGACTTTTTCTTTAAAGAGAATAATGCTACATTCAGTAAAATACATTAAGTTTTTTGTAATAAATGTATTTTTATATTTTCTTGAATCAAGTTTATTTTCTTACAGCATAACAAGTTTATTATTATTATTATTTTTTTAATAAATCCTTGCGTCATACCGAACCGGATGAAAATGTTTTCTTAATTGCTGTAATTAAAATCTTATTATATCACTGTATTCAATTTATTATAGTAGGTACATTTAATAAAATTGTTATATTACGTACCTAAACGTATTAATAAAGATTTAATTCTTCATTATTGTTTGCTATTTTTAAAATATTAATTTAAAAATATCTTTTGGATAAAAAAAAAAAAAAAAAAAAACCATCAAAAACATGTTATTTCATGGTAATTGTACTGAACAACATTACCGAAGGGCAAGCGAAACATAATGTAAAAACAATTATGGAGCGGAGTAACATTGCGTATCAGAAAAAGTTCGAAAAGTCGAATCCGGAAAAGAATATGAAAGTACATCACAGCAACAGTGGTAATAACTATAACATTATGGTAATGAAATGCGCAAGGAAATATGAAACGTACACGCGGTGTACGCATCGTTTTGCGTTTTCCGTAGATCGGACCCTTGTGCGCGGTCCCGTCAATCCGGCCGAGCGCGTTTCGGACGGCACTTATTGCGAACACGTAGTCGATATTTTTATTATTTTACTTTAACGCCCACTGCTGCCCAGCGTGCACCCGTCGTTCGCGCCGAGGCCAGAGCATCCGCCACGGCCAAGGGTAGCGGCAAAACGGTTGTGTTTCACGGCGAAACGTTGACGCGACCGACCGCGCTAAACGTCGGCTCAACGAAGACGTTCCGGCCGTGCGAAAAGCGTATGCGCGCGCGGCGTTCCCGCGGAAGTACATCGGACCGAATCGACCCGCAGCCGAGAAACATCTTCGTCCCGCGGTCCCTCCGAAAGCGCGAATTATTTCCGCGCGCGGACACCGCTTTCGTAAACGTCCCTTTTGCGAAACGCGCGCTTTGCGAAAGCGTTCGCGTCGCTGACTCGTTTAAATCGAGTTTTATCATTTTACACTTGGTTTAGACCGACCTTTCGCGTTCATCTTTACGATATTATTGTTGTTATTATTATTATTATTATTATTATTATTGGAAACATTCATTACAGTTTTGTGCTACGAATAATAATGAGTGTACGTCGCGCGTGGCAATGCCTTTATTTGGTCCTTGGAAGTTTCCAATCAATAAGAATTGTAATTTCGAAATTAGTGCCGGTAATTACGCGAACCCGTCCACCAACCAGAAACCAGTACAAACCGTTACGACTTTTACGTAACATTCGAAGAACTTCATACTGGTCGATTTCGGTTCATTTCTCTGACAATAATTTGCTTTTCGTTCGTTAATTTTTTTTATTTTTTTTTTATTAGAATTAGAAAATGTTTGTTTGTTTATAAAAAAAATGATTTATTTATTAACAGCATGATAAAACCATTTGTTCAACATAAATTCGTGTCAAAAAATATTATTTTTGACGATTTTATTTTTATTAACCATAGCTTTTAACTTTGGTGTCGATTTTGATCAAGTATATCATAAATATTCGTTTTTTATGTTTTTATACCAAAAGTAAAATATTACGTTTAACGTTGTTTTTATTGAAATGAATTAATTATAAACTATTCGACATTGTAGTTAATTAACTATATTGTCGAATAGTTTATAATTTTAAATATGACCGATCAGTCATTAAAGATTTTAATTTGCGCTTTTTAGTAGGTTATATTGTTATTTATTGCGCAATATGTATCGTGTTTTACGGCTTGGGAAGATCCGAAATGAATAATTATGAACGGCTTAGAAAAGTTTATTTTTATATTTTTAATAATTCTGATATTATGTATTCATGGTTTAATATCACGGCAATGTAATGGAATTATGTTGACGCTGGTATGTGACCTTTAGTTTCAGTTTTATGAAGAACACAGATCTGTTATATAATTAAAAGGGTAGTTTGAATAGAAACAACAGAGAAAATGTCGGGTTAAACGATGAAAATGTTCGATATTGTTTCTGTTAAATTTTAGTGGCGGAAAATAAGGATTATCACTGGTTTAACAGAGTATTACATTTATATTTAATGAATTATTTTTAAACCGATTTATGCTATAATGAAAATAAATCATTTGAACATTTCCATCAGTTTAATAAAATTTTAATATAACCGAGTTCTGTCGAACAAACATTTACTAATCCAACCAAACTTGGATGTGAGTCTAAAATTAGAACTATGAATAATTTAAAAGTTCAGGTTAACGTTGATAAATAAAAAAACAAAATAAAATTTGATTCTAGAAATATACGTGTCTTGTAATCGTTATTTTTAACAAAATATTAAAATAATTGTTGTAAGACATGAATATAACAATACATACATAAAATACATGACTTTTTTTTTATTATTAGTGACAAATTAAAGTTTTAATCCATTGGATTTAAATATTATTTCGAATCTGTGTAGATCGGATGGTTTTTTAAATAAAATGAAATTTTAAGCTATAAGATAGTTCAACTTATTTTAAACTTTTTCGACATTAAGTACTAAATGTATATTAATATCTAACCTAAATTTTTAATTCTCAACGGTATATGAAATGTAATTTGATAATCATAAATTAATTTTAAATTAATTAAAGAAAAAAATATATATTTATCTACCCTAGATAGTTTTATTTTCAGAGATTTAGCTTTTAATGTATTTCATTGAAATAGTAAATATATAAAATTAATATAAAATATAATCTAAGCTCTACTCGAAGTTATCTTTGCAATACGAAGCAAATCATTGCAACAAATTTAATATAATCTTCTCTACGTGTAACCTGGTTATGATTTAGCTGAAATTGTGGTCTGCTGTGTTGTAAGGGATATCCGTTTTTACCTTTATTGTTATATAATTTCCTTTTATTATTTTAAAGATTTTTGCAGGTTTATAGGTGGGTTTAATATTTCAAAAATCTATTGCTTTTGTTCTGTAATTTGCCACGAGTATCTTGAGTACATTATTTTTTTTATTTAAAGTTGGAAAACATAATTCCAGACATTTTAGGATTTTCAAATGTTTAATCGTATTATCTAAAATGTAATATCAATTATTTGAAAATTATATCCAAAAGAATATAAACAAATATATACATTATTTTGAAGTACAATATTATGTAATGAGTTGTTTAACGTTTATCAAGCATTTAATCTAATTTGGGTTACGACGCAATGTATATTTTAGATTTCCTTGGCATTATACGTGCATGTATTTGAAATTATGATTTTTGGTAAAACAGTTTATACTTGTACGTTTACAACATGTTTAATTTGAATATTATGTAGATATTATACTATTATGTTGTATTAATTAACTACATTTTTTTTCCAGGTCAACGGGAAATGGGGTCTGCCCCCGTTCGTTTGTGACTTCTACATAGCAATGGACGTGATTTGTAGCACATCATCCATATTTAATTTGGTGGCAATCAGTATAGACAGGTAGACAATTATTTATGTAAATATAAATCACACAACACTCGTAAAGCACGTAGTATAATAAAGTTATAATGGGTTACGATGAGGTAGAATAGTTAGTTCGTGATGTTATACCTCTCTGAACATTTAACGCAGAATATACTGTACGGGTACCGTAGGCACACATTCAGGAAGATATTTAAAGGTTTCTAAGATGATATCGTGTCCAATCACGAATTCAACTAAAATCACGTATTGAAAATTATAAAAGTCATATCGTAGTCTAACTTTCAGAGATCTATTATGCAGTGGGAATAACGAAAACTTTTTGAAAGTTTAAAGAGCTTAGGACCTTTTGTGTCCTCCTGTATGTGTTTGAAGTATACGTGAATCTATAAGTGACACACGGTTTAAATTGATTTTTATTTCTAACAACGCGGTCTCGTATAAGAAACCTCTTGAAAACCAATTGGAAGTCGCACGCTTAATATTCCGAACCGAAGCGTGAATCGATAGGGGACGCGATATGGCTCTCCGTTCACCGCCGTCGACGGCAAATCATTAATTCTGTAGTCAGATAAAGATCGAGATCGTTTGATAGCGGTGGTGGTGGTGGTGGTGGTGGTGGTGGTGGTATTAAGTCTAAAACAAAATATGCGTTAATATACCGTCTACAACGAGTTCGTTTGGACGTACGACCGCTCAGAACATAAAGTGACAGGGGGTACACGAGGGGATTTAGTTTCCTCAGCACACTTTCGGGACTCGAAAAATCTTCCTTTTTATATTTTCTTGGAAATTTCACTGGAACGCCTCATTCGTTTGAACGATATAATCGTACGAATTAAAAAAATATCAATTGATTTTAATTGATCAATTAAACAATTGATTTTAATTATTCAATGAATTTGTTTCATCTAACGGTTATCATATATCAGCGGTTGACCGTAGTTTCGAAAACCAATGCTTTACAGACGACAAATAACTAATTTCAAATATTGATTATGCACCACTGCATAAACATAGTGACCTAAGTAAACAGCCATTAAGTAATATGGTTTGGACAAGCATACGGGACCCTTAAAACGGTGTTGGGACTAAGTCATTTTTCGGCTTCCTAGAGCCCTGTGACTGCCATCACCGCCGCCCTTCGACCACGGTTCGGCGTGGTCGAAAACGACCGTATGTGTGCATTGTAACCGCGCACCGTTCTCGGTGAACCCGCGAGTAAAACCTTTAACGCGCCGAATCGTACTGCGAACAAAAAAAAAGCCGGGTATGGCCGTAATGCGTATTAATGATCGCCGTGGCTTTCTTGTTGACCATTCGAATCCAAACGCTACTACGCGCACCGTAGGCACTTATAAAGCAGTCGGCGAACCCCTCCGTGGTGGACCGTTTAACTTCTACACGGCAGAATGGTTTCGACTGTACGTAGCTTTTATCAATTTCGTTTGTTTTCCCATCCCTGTTCTCCACCTCTCCCCACCCCGAATTTCGCGCCAGTCAGCAGTGCACTCGAAAATCTGTGCTCCGGTCCGTAGTTTCAAATCTGGCCATGAGACACCACGGATCGCATTGTTTTCGCGCATAACATCGACAAACGCGCACAACTCGACCATGATCGTTGTTATAGCGATGCGATTCTATGGCGACCGATCGTAAATTATTGTACGAGTATCATATCCACTACGTTTAAACTAATAATATTTATATATATATATATATATAAAAGTTATGATAAGACGAAAATATACGCAATACTTATAGATATTGTAGGAGTAAAAGTTTTTACTTACATTATATTAAAATATTAATAATATTGATATTTTATATTATTCGCAACAACTGTGTAAAAAAAAAAAAAATACGTATGTAATCAAGTATTGTAATATATACACCGCTTTGTTACACATGTTTTACCACTGTAGACAATATATAAATAAAAATTCGCTCTAGAGGCTTAATTAATTATTATTATATTTTATAGAACCTCAATGTGAAACTAAAACTAAATTTATTCCATAATTTTGTTCTTTTTTGATCTCAAGTTCTTGCGATTTATTATTAAGATGAGTAGTTTCATACATTTTAGAAATAGTTTTGAAGTTGTTCATCGAACATTCAATCGAAATAATGATTCATGCATTTTTAACGCAAAGTTATAATTTGTAAACTATTTAATATCGTAAACAGTTTAACGAAAATAACATTTAAACGAATGCTATGTGATGATAACCAGTGTCAAGACCTTATTTATTAGTTACTGAAAATACTTTTAATAAATAAATAAATCCGGTTGCTATACATTATTCGATATAACTAGTTAGAATTGAATGTTAAATGTTAGAACTGTACTTTGTTGTTTACCATCATGTAATCATTACATTTTTTTTATCATTTTTTTTATGCCTTTATCTTACATTTTTGTAAAAATCAATCAAAACCTGACATCATTTAGGCATTTAATTAATTTTATTTAATTGAATATTATAGTTAATTGTTATTATATTTAGACAGTGATATAGTCGGACAATCATTAAAATATTATTCACTATTTATGTATAAAATTTGAGCTAAAAATGTATCTTATAATGATATAACTAATAATTATATACATTATAATGATTATGATATTTATGTATGTATAAGATAATTGAGGACCGTAAAATAAATGATTACTTAGCGTTCGAAGTTATCTTATATACTAAGTGTACTTAAAATGTGCGAAGACAAAAAAAATCTAAATTTCGAAACTTCTGTCGAACGGTTGGAGTTGATATTGGAAACAAATGCTTTTGACGAAATCATGGATTATACGCCGATTACATCAGTGACCTGTATTTGAATAAAAAGTACTTTTTATTGTGAAAAGCATACACTTCATTACCTCTTAAGCTCCTTTAAGAGAGACGTGGACGGACTGAGATATTACAGTTGAATAATTTTGTCGGAGAGGAAACGAAAAAAAAATGTAAAAAGAAGAGTTCAGATTTTAGTTAAAGTGTACATATATAATATATATGTGTGTGTGCGTGTGCGTGTAATAATATTTGTTATCATAATATATATGGATAAATTGTATAAATTTGCGAGGAAGTACACTGAATCAGGTTTGTATCCAGATAAGAAATGGATTTTCGAGCAATTATAATTTTAAATGAAAATACATCGTTAAAATATTGTATTCTATGGTAAACTTAATGCATTTTGCATTTTATTTAATTAGCCGACATTGCAATTGGCAATTGGTTAATCGAATTATAGTTGAAATTCAAACAACGTCGCTTGTTGATCAATCAAAGAATGCTCAAATAATGAGTTATTATCGTTAACAATGATGGCCGTATTTGTACTCAAATTCGGCGTATTCAGTAATGTAAGGGTTGTTGTATCAACCCCTCTCACTACATCACTCGTCTAGTGGGAGTGATATCAGAAGTACTCGGCTAAACGAAACTCATTGTTTCCCGAAATTCGTTTTTAGGTCGAGAGGTTTTTTTTTTTGATAAACATTTATACTACTACCGTTTCAATTGAGTTTATACTTAGAGATATGGTTCCACTTTCAGCTATCTGTAGGATGTTTTGAAAAGTATAGGCCATGAAAATCCAGTAAGATATAATGCTTTATCCGGATTAAAGTTGGGCAACTTAAATATCAGAAATATGATCTTTATAAATTAATATACAGTTACATACACAGAGCCGAGAAATTAGTTTTATAAATCGAATTAAAAATACAAGACTATATTTTTTTCAGTTAAAAAAGTTCATTTAATCATGTAGTAATAGACGACTGGAACAAGTTGTACACGATTACTTGATTATACATCTATATATATATATTATATTTTGATTAAACTTATTCATTAATCAATTATATTAATGAATATAAGTATTGTAACAAATTGACTATTAAAATTTCTTATAATTTAAAGCCGGTAAATTTAAACTGCATGTATTGTACAAGTTATGGAAGCCGTTGATTTATACGGATTATATATGTTTAATTTAATTCCTATAGTATAATAACAACTGATGCACCAACAAATAATTATTCAACAGTTAATTATTAATTTTTAATTAATTTCATTAGGCTAAATTTCTAAAGAGATTCGTTCAAAGTTTGAAAATGTATACTTATTACAAACTTATTAAATGCTATATTATATTTTGTATGTACAATTAGTATTACGCTACATAATCGTTGTAGGATAAATTAATTACAAGAAATAATGTTTGAATAGTCTTGTTTCTGTATGTACGATATATTTAATAAGATGTTTTTTTCGATTTAATATAGTATCAAAAAAATGATGTAATATTGATTTCTGAGTTATATTTTTTATGTGAATATCGTCATCGTGAAGGGTACATATTTTTATATGACATATAATATGTTGCTTTGATATCATATAAGATAATATGATGATATTCCTATATGCAAACCTTTAAACTAGACAAAATAAAATAACGTACACATAAAAAGATACTTAAACATATCATCTCGACCTACATATATTTGTTATTAATAATATTGTGGAACATTGAAGGAACCCAAAACTGACGAAAGATTAAATATCATTTGATGAAACATAGTGTTTGCCTAAAGAAAAAAGATGAATTTCTAAACAATCGCAAGAAATCAACGATAATCTTAGCGTTAAGATGTTTGTATATTTTTAGATGTTTAGGTATTTTGGAAATTAGGTATCTGAGTATTAAAATACTTGAATTTTTTCTGGTTGGAAATAAAAAAAATATTTAAAATAATGGCCTTGTAAAATGTAAATTAATATGTTTCATTTAAACTAAGCTTTAGTTTTTATGTATTCAATCGATATAAAAAAATATAATAAAATGGAAAATTGTTTATTGAACAAAGAAGAGCTGATTGTAAGGATTTAATAGAACGAAACCAATTTAATAGGATCTAGTAGGGTTAAGCATTTGAACATTATAAGATTAAAACCGTACGTCTTATACATTTGTTGTATTAATTTAGTTTGAACATGTAGACATGGATACGGGTTTGGATGTTAAATATTTTACTATTTGTTGAAGGCGTATCGTAAAGTAAGCATAGAATATTATTATTAAATGTATCTATAAAATTAGGATTGACAAATGTTGTAGTTAAATGTGACGAAAAGTTTTAGGCATAACACTAAACATATTTACATTCTTTTAAAATTCACCTACATTTTTATAAAAATCCGACACAGCATCGTGAAAAAATGCTGTTTTGTATCACGACTGTAAGCAAATAGTTATAAACAGTTTTAAATGTAACATGACTAAAAATTAATCATTTTTTCAGTTAATTTTAGTGAAATGATTCTTGCCTTTAGACACTTAGAACTCTATTACTGAAATCGTTTAAAAATTTTACTCTAAAAACATAATATATATCAAATAGTTTATTTAATATAATGAATGTGAGGAAAAAAGTGTTCATTGTAGATACCGAGTATAACAATAATAAAAAAAAGAGTAATATTTTAACAATGAAGAATATTTTTTTTCATATGTTTGTGATTGTATTTTTTCGTATTAAATATTTCGTGTAGTCTCTACAGTGTATTAAATTGTTCAAAAACTACACTTTGATTATTTTCGAGTTTGACGAAAGGATTTTATTCTATTTTTTTTTTTTTTCATATATATATTTATATGAAAAAGAAGAAAATAATATGTGGAATAAGAAACTATTATTTATTTTATATATACATCATTCATTAATTACTAATGCGTTGTATTGTTATTATTTATTTTCTATAAAATGAACAGAATATAGCACACATTCCATCCGTTATGAAACGGTAAAACGTTCGCAATAATTCTGATAAGCTATCAGTGATAACAGTTATTGTTTCAAAGAGATTATTTGAAACACTAATATGGGACTTTTTGTATTATTTTTTTGATAAAACATGGTGATTATAGAACGAATTCATTATTATATGTAGCTTGAATATTATAAAACTCCGATTTGTGTTTACGTGCAAATTAACTGAAATAACCTAATTTTAATGTTTGAAGTTTTTTTGATTTAAAACCCGCATTTCATATAAATCCAATGGGTCCATTCAATGTGGTCTAAAAATTGAATCCGTATAATTTCGTTAATCCCGGACATTTCAGCTTAAGAACCTTAATTTTGTTTTTAATTAATTAACCAGAGGGTTCCATTTAACTTAATAATATAATATAAAAATACCACATACACAATAAATATGTATGTATATAAAAAAAAAAAATTGAGGTTTTTTTAATTAAGGTTATCTGTTCCAAAAATTCTGTAAGTTTACAATAGGATACATATTTTACTCGATAATAATTATTATTCAAACATGGCCATAAAATTGTAATTTATATTATAAATTATAACTTTATATTTTCATTCCATGATTTATTTATTTATTTTATATAATATAATGCGTGGAATAATTATATTTTATAGTCAAGAGTATAGTAAAGAGTGTAGGAGTGTAATATTAATGATTTATTTTTGGATATTTAAATTTCTTATATTAATTTAAATTTTTAAAACTTCACCAAATACAAATTAAAATGTGTAAAAATGATAATATAAATAATATTATTGCATGGTTACGACACAAAAAGTTATTAGCTCATAATTAATGTTTAAAGTTATTTGATTTTTATAAAGTTAATCATTATTGAAACATCATAAATGGAGAATTTGCTTTACCATAAAGATAAAAGAAATAACGAGCCAGTGAAAACCGGTGACATTTAATTAGCTATATTAAATCGACCTATTGCTTTATACCATAGTGATGTTGAAAATTTAAATTATTATGTCTTTACCTATTATCTCTTTCTACTCGTATATAACAGTCTATAAATATAATATATTATAGTTATAGACTGTTATAGTATAGTATAGTCATAGGCGTGCGCACGAAGGACGTCGGGTGTGCCCGGCCATCCCCGATACATTGTAATAGAATCCTATGATCTTAGTGTAACAATAAAGGGTCCATATTTCAACTGACCTTGCTTAAATTAAATTTAGTTTACTCTAAAATATCTGGTAAAAAATAAATCATATTTCATAGTAGAAAAACTAATTTAAATTTTCAAATTTTCGTGAGAAAACTTATTTTTATAACATAACAGCTACAATCGACTGCAAGATAACATATCATAAATAATTAAAGTTATCTGAGAAGAATATACAAAATTCAAGGAAAACATATTGATTGGGACTAATATATCACACAATATTAAATAAAAATTAAATTTATGTTAATTTAATCATTTATTAAATATACCTATCGTTTCGTTCAGATAGAACGTATTGCTAGCACCTCCTGAAATGCAGGTCTACTCACGCCTATCAGTATAGTTATAGATTATAGTTTATAATAATCTATATATCTGTCTTAATTCATTAATATCCTCATTTATTAATTTATATAATGTAATATAAACCAAACACTCGTTATTTTAACTAAGACCATATATTTTTGGTACGTGTATTGTGACAAACAAAAAACTATATTGGTATTTAATTACTATTATTATTTTAATGAGTTCTAGAAAATTCAATTTGGGTATAAATAATAACTTTTCAAAATATAGTAACATTATCGGTTTACTAAATTAGTACTAATATTATACCTTGTCTACGAAACGTTACAAATAAATACATTTTCAAAACGTTTGGTCATCTGAAAATTTTATTAGGTTTTATAAAGTATTTTACCTAAAATGTAATTTAAGTTAATTTTTTCGGTTCTGTTCGAAAACTTGAGCAACATACTTGAAATAACAGTACATCATATTTTACTTAATTATCACTAAGTTCTACTTTTAAAGATGATTTATTTGAAATTATAATTGAAACTATACGAAACAGTTTTGATGAACAATGAAAATAAAGTAAATTAATTTTATATTCATTAAGAAAACATACATTACTCGTATTTTACCGTTTAACGTAATATTTATACCCAACAATACTTTTTATTCTCATACATATTTTAACTGTTTGATAAAAATTTTGCGATCTGAAAAGATTAATACTTCTATTAACTAATTTTAAGAAAACCATATATCTGTGTATTAGGTTTATTGGCACTTTAAACGTAAATACTTATAATATAATAATAGTTAACTCCTAGTACTCATCGTACACGGAAGAGATAAATAGTATAACTTAAAAACTAATTCAGAAAAGTCGAGAATATAAGTTTAAGATTGGAAAAAAAAACTATTAATTAAGGTTATGAGTTTTCTGTTTAAAAATATTTAACAGAATTTAAAGAATATCTTTCTAATAGTGGTGTTCTAAATCTAAGACGAATCTAGAAATCTAGTAAAAACAGTGATTATACTTTTATTTCAAAAGAGAATCAGTAAATACTATTTATTTCAAATATAAATAAAAAGATAAAGCATACGAATACTAAATGAGTACAGAAATTAATTGTCGTTTATTTGGCAATGGTTTGACGAGGAAAATCTTTGTCCTATTATTTTATTTTTTTTATTTATTCAAAATGTCGTTATATTATAAAGTTATATTATGTGTTTAATATAATGTTAATATGAAATGAAACGTTTTACTAAATGTTTCAATGTGTTGGGATAGTAACTAATAACTTTAAATTTCGAATGAGAAAGCCATTGTGTTGTAACGGATTTGATTTAAATTATGCGTAGTGAAAAACTATATATACTAGCTGACCCGACAAACGTTGTTTTGTCATATAAATTATTTCTAGAAAATATTTTGCTAGAAAAAAATAACTTATTTAATATAGGTGTGTAAGGATGTGGTATATAAGTGGATGAGATCTGGAATGCTGTGAACGGTGATGAAACATAAAAATGAAAAAATATCAAACATTTATTTTTTTAATAATTTATTAAAATTGATCCATTAAAATTATATATATCTCTAATTATAACAATATTAGTAAAAAAAAAAATATCAATCCCTTAATGCAACAGAGTGTACAATATTTTTTATTATTCCACCTTTCGCCAACACAAAAAAATTGGATGGTTCGAGAGCACGCCGCGTATAATTGTCCGTGTGAAAAACATGATGTGCTCAAATCTAAGCCACAGACAGACATCGTTTGGCCTTGAGACATATTTATAGTCATTGCAAATTTCAATCTAATTGGAAATTGAAGGCGTTTAAATTGTATTGGCACATTTGTGGGTATAATAGGGATTCACGGTAATAATATACTTTCACCTCGGAATTTGCTATTTAAAATGATGGCTTTGATAATATTTTTCATTCATGTTTTAATGATTAATCATGTGCCGTTGCATAACCATGGAGGGTTCAAATAACGAAGCAAAATAACCAGAGATCCAACCTTTAGATGTAAATTATGCGATAGTATGCCTAGTAAATCCAATGAGTTTAAATGAGTTTCTGATGGATAATTTACAACTTAAGTAGCATTGCAAACTGTATAAATAGATTTGTATAATACCAAGTATAAAATGGAACGTCCGAGGTGACGTTCCGGATCGGGAAAGAATATGAATGCACGTAGTTATAGATGATCACATTCCTCTATTTTGGTATAATACATAAATAAACATACAATATAAAAGGCTTAGTAAGGCGTCAGCGTGTTTCGACCAGACTTGAAAAAGTGGGTCGGAACAGTCGGTGGTGCTTGTGAGTGTTAGCCGGGTCCTAATATTACAATATCGGGTGTGTCATGCGTTACATACAGTTATGAATCTGGGGATTGACCGTCGCCGGTACAGATTTAATCAAGCGGTACCCCGGTGACGAGCTGAATCCGGGAAGGTCAACATGATTAAATGCCTCGGTATTTTGGGAGCGCTGAAAAGTAATGTTTTGGCGACGACGAGTTGTGGCCGAGTGTTGGTCCAATCGCCGTTGGTGCTAGAATAATTCCTCTGGATCTGTTTGGTGGGAAGGCTGGCAGTATTTCCAGGCAGCCTGGAGTTCAATGGCCGGAGGTAGTCCGTATCACGCTTGATGGGTAGCGGCTGGGCTTCCCGGGTCTTCGATCGTCAATTCCGACTTTGCTTCACATTCGGGCTTCGGGTCAGGCACCGTCCGTTGTCAGTCGATCGTTGAGTCCGTTAAATTATATTTTGGCAAATCATTTTTTTTTCATCACTGATGCTATGTAAAGTGCTAAATCCACAGACATTTTATCAGAGTGTAAAATGTTTCCCATATTTATACCTTTTAAAAATTGTTAATCTATTATTTATTTCATTCTGTAAATCAACAAAAGGCCTTTGAGTATTTACAATTTTATAAATAATTCTAAAAACTAGAACAAGGTTTGGAAAATCAAAGAATTATGTCAACATTCTAATTCAAAATTTGTTATATTATTACAAATCAAACAACCTAATACTTTATTTTTAACTTTTAAAATTCACATACGTTTTGTGTAAATAGAGCTAAAATAAACTATCGGCGGATGGCGATTATCGTTTAGATAAGCAATAAATGTACTTATGTATCGCGGTCGTTTGACGTTTATTATATATTTTACAGTGAACAATTCTGCAAAATGTTTAAATTTTACCAAAATATGGTAGGTACATTAAACATTTGTTTGAACCGGAACGATAAACGTATTTTTTTTACGAACCGAAACGCTAAAAAAAAATTTTTCGTAAACCGGAACTGCGTTTCGGTGCGTTCCGGTCCATTTCGAGTCCTGCTGTGTACATTGGGAAATATATGGTCAATGAGAGCATCTTGTGAATCAATGATTGTGTAGAAATCGGTCGGTAATTGTATGCATTCCGTTTAATCTGTAGTAATTTTCCCATCACCAATATCTAACAATTTTTTTGAGAATCTTCCGCACGCAGCTTTTTTTGATTGAATCGCAAGTATCGTAATCTTTTGCTCTCTATCTTTACATACATTTCGACCATGAATTGTTGACCAAGCCTCACGACATCGTAGAATAACGTTGTCCTGATCGCATTTAATCATCAACCGATATGCATATTAATCCTTCGAACTAACATTCTTGTTTGTTTTGGCACCTGTTGCAAGATATTGTTATTGAATGTTTATGCAATACCCGTCATTTAATACTAAAAATAAAATTAATAGTTTTTAAATAGTTTTTTTAATAGTATCATTTAATCATTAATTTTAAATTGCGCAGTTATCAACCGGGTCAAAAATTATTAAATTAAACTAGGTTATTAAACAATAGTACTTGAGAGTATATAAAATAGATAAAAACCTATTTGTAGACCTACCAAATGTATATACAAAATTTCATTAAAATCGGTTAAGCCGTTTTGAAGGAGTATGGTCACAAACCACAGTGACATGAGATTTTTATATATATAGATATTTATTATATTTTCTTTTCCTTCACTTTTCTCTCAACTATTTGGGGTCAGCCAACATTTATTTATTATGCAATATTGGAAAATTTTACATGCATGCGATTAATTGTATGAGATTCGTAGTAAATTTCTTGGAGATTACGAAAAAATGGTGAAAATAAAGTCTACATAGATAAAGAAGGATAAATCGTTGCCATGAGAATGCGATACATTCAATATTATTAATGCGGTGATGATAAACATGAAAAAGCTATACGTAGAGCTTAAAGTTTTAGGTAATTAAAGTAATCCATAGCCGTTTAAAATGTAAACGACTAAGTACGTCGTATACTCTTAAAATTATAGCACACATTTAAAGGAACAATCGACGTATTGTCACGAAATTCAATAACTATTTTGTATACATTAAAGAAGATGTATTATTAATGACAATCAAATATCGTTCTGGTTGATATAGATCAGAAAAAAAAAATGTTGAAACGTGTTAATTTTTTTTATTTTCTTACGAATATCTTATACTTTGCCTACCATAGTTAAACTGAAATAGGTCCTACGACTAAACAATACGAATCTCTTAAAGCGGTCACCATTCGATAGTTAATTTATTTAATAAATATTTAATTATTTTAGCTTTTGTACAAATATGTAGTATACGAAAACATTTCGAGTAATGTTTAAAAAATCTATTTGTATCCTACTGTATACGTGATAGTTGGACGTTATTTGCATGTACAGCTCTCGATGCTTTTCATAATACTTGTACAGGTGATATTTTACTTCTTGTCAGTTTTAAATTTATGCGATTACATTCAAAGTTGAAATGAAATCGGTCAAATTTCTAGTCGAATTATTCGTGACAACGGTTCAGTGTTTCCAACATGACGAATGTTACTACAAGTTCGTAGTTTTCTGTAAATGCCGGTAATAATACGGCAGTAAAACAGATTATTGTCGTTGTGTCGAGGGAAATTAAAAAAGTTCGACAGTTTGAATTATTCGAGATATTGACTTGTATAAAGTGCGACATCGCATGTGTCGAGATAATAGTTTCAATTGGTGGCGTATATGCATGCTGACATTGTTAGCACGTGCTTAAAGCTACACATTTTTAGAGGAAGCAAATGTTTTAAAATAAATGTTTTATTTTATTTGTTTTTATGATGGCCTTGACTGATTAGCGTACATAATATTTCCGTTGCAAATTTAATTTGTGAACACATCTAATAACAGTTTTATTCGTATGAAAGTTATAGTTAGTAGTAGCTATAACGGGCGTTACAACTAGTAGTGAACAAATAAATGTATGAAAAACATTTTCGTAAAGTGTAGACAATTTTCGAGACCAGTTTCTTTTAATGTCCTGTCGAAACGTTTCCTGTTTTTTTTTTTTTTTTTTGTCGTTGTTCTTATTCCTGCACGTATATGTATATATTTATTTATATACATGTATAATTGTCGGATATTGACACATTTGTCCGATCGCGTCGTCCTTATCGCGTATATAATGTTCAATACGCGTTGTCGCACGCACCGATTGATTTATCGCCAGTCTCGTGTACCATAATAACAAGAGCTAATAAATTACGGTGTTCCGCCACCACCACCCTTGCAGTACTATCGCTGTCATCCCCCGTTGCTCGACCCACAAGCAGGTTTGCCCACACTTATACCCGTGACAGGAAACGTACGCGTGTATAAATTTGACGGCGAATAATATATACGTCGTGCCGCACTTGGGATGGTGTATCGGTGCAGGGGTGGTAGTGCGGTGGTGACTCTGCGACGGGAGATCGTACACAATAGCGCGCGATTCTTCACGCGGTCGGCCGATATCAGATTTTGTTACGTTTTCTATTTATTTATTTCTTTTTTTTTTTATCATTTTTTTTCTTTCTTATTCTTATTTTTCGTTCGCCTTCGGACGTACGACGATCACCCGATTCGTGTGCGCACACATACACACGGACCAACAATTGTGCGTTTAAAAATGAGTTTTCGTCAAGTTATAAATGTACTGGCATTGGTATTCATTAGACGCGGGACATACGCCTTGACGAAAATGAAGTTATCGAATAATCAGCATCAGTGAATCGTAGGGCATTATAGGTTATGTACTGTAATCGTTGTGTAAATATAACGAAGCAAAATATATATAATCCAAATACCGCTCACTGATCGATATCTCTCAATAACTGTTAAACGTACGAACTTGAAATTTGGATTAGTGGTTCATCTGATACTCATTATGTGCAATAAGGAAGGATAATTAAAAAAAAAAAAAAAAACTTCTCGTTTGAGTGGAACACTTTATAACAATGATTCTCTGCCAAAACACGTAGTGTGGCACGGAGACTCATGGGTAAATCTAACCTGTCACCCGTTTTTTTTTCATCCGCTAATTATGTGTTTGATAGCGGTGTGTAGATATGAACTTTTACTAGAAGTTTATCGATGGAAATCATCTTGCACACGTCAACACTACGTATACCGAGTACTCGTAATAAGCCTCGATTGCATCTGGCGAATTTATTGGTCGATCATCAGAGAACAAAAATCGCGCGCGATTGAGCGTGTACCAACCAGTCCGATAACATTCCAGCTATTAAACTCGATCACTCGTTCGCTGGTGCATGTGACATATCACAATCGCACGTCGCGTGATAAATAATAATAAGAATTAATTATAAAAATTATAAATTATTGTTGTACTATTTAAATATATATTAAAAGAACCCGGTGTTTTCTATTAATTTTTAAACAACGAAGTGGAACGGTTAAAATATAATTGTTTTTTTTTTTTAAAAAATTACATCAATTGCTTTGGAACACAAAACATGCGGATTGCAGTAAGTTTTCATTATTTCCAACTCTTGACGCAATCAATGTGAAACGATAACACCACCTACGCGAACTACAGCCCCCGACATCTTGCGTCCACAACTAGTCGCAAGCGCATTAACGGTTTCGCTAGCCGAAGGGTAAAAAAATCAGCGAGTAGAGACAACAGTAATTTGGCCGTCAATTTCAATCGCGAACGAGTAAACGGGTAGCAGATATATTACGTTAAGTGAATTTTGTAGCTGCGAGTAATTCGCCGATGACTGGTGAGTAAAGTCGTCCGATGTAATCCAGTCTATAGCAACTATCCTTACAGGCTGCGGTACGAGAGAAACTGTTTTTCTACCAAGAACACCTTTTATTCTATCTGACAGCCATTCTCAATTTAAACGGCTACAGTTTCCCGTCAAAGTTTGATTTGCCATGACGATCAAAAAAGTGCAAGGGCAGTTCTTGAAAGTGGCAGAAGCGAATTAAAGGAGCGATTGTTTCTCTCTTGGCCAATAATACGTTGCCTGTCTCCGAGTAAGCTCTCTCCATATTCTAGAGATACTGATGTTTGAGGAAAAACCAAAACTATTTTTTACAAGAAGGTATAAAAAAAAAAATAAAAAAAAATAAATAAATAAATAAATAAGCATAATAACTGTCTTTCACTCAATAATATTACCCATAATATTCTTAAATAATATTGTAAATAGGAAAAAAACAAAAAAAAATAAAAAAAAATACCCACAGGTGAAGTCGAGTGATTCAGCCATTCATCGATATAAAAAAAAATTCAAATATCATTCAATCGATGACTGAGCAGTACAATCTCACTAAAGACGAAACGTATGAACTCGCTATTTGAAGTAGTAGTTGATTTTAAAAATTTTGTGTGTTGAACCGATTAGTTTTACGTTTGAATCGAATTTCACCGGCACACCGTGTCGTTCGGCACGGCGAATTTAAAACTAAATGTAAAACCCTAAGGCTATCCAAACGTGTCTAGAATAATGGAAATCGGTAATCCGATGGCTATTGCTGTTCCGTGTGAAGCACTTTGGTAATTCACCAAGTTAAAAGATATATATTTTTAAAAATCGAATTTTTCATGAATAACTATGACTTGTCCACTTACCAGTTTCGAGGGCGGGATATTCTCTGGACAACCCCCCCCCTCATGACAGAAATGCCTAAACACTCCATTGTCACGGTTGTCCGACGCACCGGAAATAAATCGCTCGTCGGCCGTTTGTCAACACGAGCGTGTTGCACGTGCATAAATACACGAACTTCTCAGTAGACAGCATACGACCACCGATTTCGTACGTTACCTCGGACCCGCGAAACGCCGGTGATGGCGTGGGCGGATTCCGGTATACGGTCGAGCGTAGCCGTCCAGATGTCGGAATCGACGTAAATTGATCGTTTGAAACGCCCTGCAATGCCACCGGGAACAAAACAAAACGGAATGAAACGAAAATAATAATAATAATAATGAAACAGAACAAAGTGTAACAATTAAAAACGATCAAACTCAGGTATAAGCACCGTATGCGTGAGCGCGCATTTGCGTTGTCAATTTTGCGTATTTCACGGCGATTTTCCAATGAAAAGTGTCGAAAAAATGGTATAATGGCCATTCCTTTTTTAATTAGTGATGAAAAGCGATTTTCCTATAAGCTTGATGACATGTTCCTATTGTGCTAAGGTATTTAGAAATTATACTCGTTACCTATGTATATATAGTACATGAACCAAAAACATTTTTGAAAAATTCTCCAGTCGTATTATGACATGTATTGTAATTTAATCGAATACGATAAATGACAATTTGGGAAATCGTACTCATGACAAGTGGCTATAAAATAAAAATAAAATTATTTGTCACAATTAAATTATTAATTTTTGGTTTTTTATAACAAATCCGAGATTTTTCATAAAAAAAGAATTACACTATTCCACTCCACTGATTTTTTAGGTTAATTCCATTAAACATTTTATATTTCTTAAGCTTTAATTTATTAATCAATTTTTTTTTTTTTAGATTACTAGTGATAGGTATCACTTACAAAAATATAACATTGACATTAGTATCATCAAGTAAACAATCAGTGTTCAGTATCCATATAGCTTTTAGAACATTTTTTAGTTTTAAAAAACTACTGTTCTCTTTTTTTAGATGTATCGGGTTTGTGTGTGTTTGTATATGATTATTTTTTATTGAAGTTGAATAAGCCGTTTCGATGGTAACACGATTTAAAGATAAGTAGTTCTGGTTAACGATTATCTCAAGAAGAATATTTTTGATGAGAACCAATTTTCAGAAATTACCAAAAGAAAAAAATATTAGAACCCAATATATAAACGTTATTTTTAAGTGTTTTTTTTATTTATTTTTTATTTTTATTTTTTTGTTTTTTCTCGTTAAAATAAAAAAAAAATAACGTTCCACCAAAATAACCCGATAAATTTGGATTAACGAGATCGATACTTAAAGACACTATCAAGTAAATTTTTAACTACTAATACATTTCCATATGATAAAATAGGTAATATTTAATAAAAATAATGGTTATCCACAACTAGTTTTAAGAATAGTGTAGTATGCTATTCAATTTATTAGCGGTTTATGCGCGAAACGAAAAAAGGTTTACATTTGGAGATCGCTATTAAAATATGTACTCTTCTTTTAATAACCTTTAGCCTGTGAAAAAATAAATAGAAACTCGATAGAATAATTGACGGCCAATGATTATTCTCCTTCACGAACACGTATACACGCGTTACACTTTCCGTCGAACACATCGTATAATAAATTGCAGTACGTTTTGGAGATGTACAAATCAGTGTAGATATGCAGGTATATAAATTACTCAAAAATGAAATGTTACATAATTTATGTAGTTATTGTTGATATAAATGTAGTAAATATCAAAGTACTGTAGAAAAAAAAAATAATAATAATAATCATAACGATTATTCAGAATTCGAGGGTTAGACAGTGGTGCACCTGTACACTATCGCTAGAAACATCTGTGTGAAGCTCAGAAAATGATAAACGACCACCGTCGCTCAAAGGACTTTGGAGGAAAAAAAAAACTACATACAAATATCGACGAGTCACGCAGAACAATTTTCAGACTTTAATCCATTCTTGATTTTTCTATATTTACTCAATCATTTTAAATTTGTGAACAACTTTTATTTTAGTTTTTTTTTCTTATAGTGAAAATCCGTCTACTTTATATTTTTAACTATTTATTTCCTACATTATTTCATGAAGTAAAAAATGTGCTTATTTCATACTCATTGATCAAAGCAATTGTTTTGAAAAATCGAATTTTACTTAACACCAAAAATGTACGAGCGAATAACAAATATATAATTATATTTTATTAACTGAGAAGTAGTTGTAATCAATTTACACATTTTAACAGTGCACAATTACACGTAATTGTCGGTTTCCAGTGTATTATAATTCAATTTTTACCATGACCTCAATAAAGTACAATTTTCCAAGTGATAAAATACTATAAAGGTTTTGAAATATTATAAATGTATACAACAATGGAGAAGTACATAACCATGAATGTTTGAATAAAGTAAGTGTATTCTATATACGAACATGGTAAGCGGTTGTAAACAAAATCATAGTGTTCAATGATCTCACAGTGACTTTATTTGAAAAAAAAAAAATAATAACAAAATCATTTAGCTTTTATAACGCAATTACAATAAAGTTATACTGATATAGTTTCATTTTCGATGATACTCAAATGCGGACATATACTATGCTGCAGAAAACGAGTGCATTACATATTTTTTTCGTCATTTATATCAAAATTATTACAGTCTTATTATTACAGGCTTACAGTCGTTTATATTTTGAACCAACCTTTTTTATTGTTTAAATATTACCAAAAGTAATGAATGTATAATTTATTGTATTAACCGTATAATATTTTAAAATTAAGTTGAATAAATAATTCTGTATTAACTAGATTAATATCATCTAAAATTTTCGTCAACATTTTATTAATGTTTAACAAACTAGAATCGGGTAGATGGATGAAAATAAAATGTTTAGGTTTTCTTTTGCAATTGAACTATATACATACTTTTATTAAGTTAACTTGTAAAAATCTATAGAAAAAAAAAAGTTTGAATAATCCCATACTATCTTATTTATTGATATCGAAAAATTTAAATATTCAAAACTAGATTTAATCGATGGAAATCAAAAAACTTAAAAAAAAAAAAAAATCATTGAACCTATTTTTTGAAATTGTAAGATATTTAAGAAAATATTTATGAAATTCTATTAATATATCTCCAAACATGAATATTCTAGCGGTAGAACATATAAAACCTTATAATTATTTAATAAACGAATAATATTTAAATCAAACATACCTATGCATGTTTTGAAGATTTAACAAATGTATTTGCAAATAATATACACTAATCTCAATTTTTGAACGTAACTCAAATTCAAATTACTACCGGTACCCCAAAATCTGCCCTATGAATCATCTTATTCACTAGGCTCTCGCTTATCTGCCATGCTCAATCTCGTATATTGCCATAAAAAAAAAAAAAAGGTGCTTAAGACACGTCATTCTAACCGATTCTAAACTGTGAAAACAATTTTAAGTTTAATTTTATCACATTAAATTGTACGCAAGATATATCACCAAACCCCTTTTTCTGTTGTGTCACACTTTTCAAAATATAAATAACGAATCATGATTTATCAATGCTATTGACTTAAGTTGTTCGGTAAGGCGATTTTCCCTTTTGAATAAATTATGATTATACGACATGAAAATAAAATATAATTTTAACATGAAAATTACTTAAAAAGAGAAAAAAAAAACTATTATGCCTTAACCTTTTTAACTCAAAGTTATTTACTTATAGTTTTCGGCATTATATTATTATAGTATAGGCAAAAATATATACCAATACACATTGGATTTGTTTATTATTTTTGCATTTTAAAGTGATTTTTAATTTAAATTTTGTGAACCACAATTGGTTATACATATATAAATCTATAAATTTCAATTAATGTTATCCAATTTGACTTTTCAAAATCTTTATACTATATTTTATTTTAAGTTAAGGTTTTTGGATTGCAATAGCTTTCATAGAATATACCCGCATAGTAAAACTTTTATTTCAATAAAATATCAGTATAATTTAAGTTATTTTAAAAAAAAAAAAAGAGAAAATTTAAAAAGTTTTCATTAACACCCTTTTATTGTATTGAAAACGAGTACTTTCGTAAAACATATAATTGAATACTCTATTCAATAAAATGGTATGATATTAATAAATACTCTTCATATTAATACAATTAAATCAATTTACGTTCTTAATGAGCTAAAATAAAAATACGCAATTATAAACTGGGATTTATTATTATAAAATGTTTATAAAATGCAAAAAAAACGATTATATGGAGTTTAAAATTTGAAAACTTGAAATCAATATTATATTAAATAGAGTATGATTATTTTTCTAAATTAGGTGTATAAAACTGATTAATTTATTTTGAATATAATGTACGATTATTTAAATATAAAATATCGAATTGAAATAATTTAAAAACTATTAAAATAATATCACAAAATGGCTTACAAGTATTATAATAAATATTAAAAATTGAGTATTATTATGCAATTATTACAATACGCAAAACAAATAATTGTATGTTAATAGTTATATAATTCAAAATAAAAATTTTGATTATTTAAATAATAATCTACCAAATAAACAACTGTTGAATGTTATTATTTATTATTATTATTTGTTTTGAAATGTCTCATTTTTATTAAACAAAAAGGCCCATAATAGTTGATTTTAAACGTTATTTTAATGCATAAAATGTACTCCGTGAACAATGATTTAAATTACATAAATACAACTAAGAAAAAAATATTTCATTAAATTATGTATATATTATTATATAATAATATAATTATATATTTATTCTTATATATTATTATACACATATAATATGCATGTATTATTCATTAGATACAGTTTTAAAATTACAAATACTGTTTTTATGTTTTAATATAGATTTTATACCTAAAAAAGCAAGTTCAAACCGTATGTTTGCTAATCAATAGGCACTATATAAATCTATAGGGAAAGTAATAAAATACATTATAAATTATTTGGACAGTGTCTGTTATTGTTTTCATTGTTGGCAAAATGAAACGTTTAAATAAATAAACATTAACTGTTTATTCGGTACAAAAACAAGAACTGTACAACGGGAATAATACATTTATTTTTCTCAGTGGTTGTCTTCTTTACACTTATACACTGTTGTAACATGTTCAGTTGAATACTTGTTCAACAAAACACTTACATATTAGTTGAACATGAAATCGCTGTGGGTAATAAAACGGATGTTTTGACTTGAAAAAAATATCAGTGTACAATATTTAGTCAAATTTTAGAACCTGGGAAGAAAAAGTATGGCTTAAAGTATAGAAATATTGTGAAAATATTAAAGTAACGCTGATTCAGTCCATTAGTTACATAGTTACAGTTGTTCATATTTTATCCATCGTATCTACTTCTTTAGTTCAATGAATCGATTTAAGTAATTAAGTATTATAAAACTTGTTTGAAAATATCTAAAATATTTTCAATGACTATTCGCGCATTCATTAGAAATTAATTTAAAATAACATTTTTATTTATACTACATTATTTTTATTTACAATCGCAAAATAAGTTATTAAAGTAGAAAATATTAATTTTAATTTAATGAATTTAATGTGAAAAAATTATTTTTTTTATTTTTAACGATTTGTATAATTTGGAGTGCAACTTATTTTTATTAAGTCTTTGAGATGATTATCTGTTAACAAAGATCTAAAATTGTTTTTAACTAATTTTATTTTTTAAAAAGCAGTTTCCCATACATACATTGAATTAAATGTTGTATATTGTTTTTTAACTAATAATTGTTGATTTGGGATATTTAGTTGAACAAAAATGTTTAATGCAGAACTGACTATTCGGGAACTAATTGCAGAGTTGGGCAAAAGGGTAAAAAACAAATCAAAATAAAGAATAAAAATAAAAGCATGAATAACTAATTTATTTATGAATAAAGAATATTTTTTTATTCTGAATAATTGTGATGTACTGAATAAAGAATACAATTATTCTGAATAGTTTTATTCGTGAATAAAACAATTGTTTAGAATAAATTTATTCGTTAAAATCATGAATGATATCAATTTTTTTTTTTAACTTGCGTATTATACTAATCGCAATCATATAGGCGTGGGTTATGCCCTATCAAGACCTAAATTTTGGTAACTAAACAGGTTTTTATCATAAAACTATTATAGAAATGTTATCACTTTTGGCGTTTTTACATAAAATTACCAAACAAATTTTTACGTGAATTTCACATTAACAACACTTAAATAATAATTTGTATTAATAATTATAAAAAATGATTGTTATAGTAACTGTAATAACGTATGTGTAACAAGAATAATAACATTTTTATATATATTATATATATTATTTAAATCTAAATAATGAGTCTATTAGTATTATACATCGTCATTTAGGATTTAAATTTATTATTTATATGATTATAGGGACTAACAAATAATAATACAAATTAAAATAATTAATAAAAATAAAAATCAATAATAAAATTAAGAATAAATCAACGAAGAACAATTTTTTATTCAAATAATCAATTGAATAATATTTTATTTGACTAATGCCCAACTCTGTCTGAATGAATTTCAAAATATAATGTAAAAACTATGTTAAATTTTTTAGTGAACCCCGGCACAAAATGTGTAGTCTCAAATTGGAAGTGCGCACTATTGGTTTGAGAAGTGTGTACCTTATAAATACTAATAAATAAAACTACTATGAAGGTGTTTTTTAGGTAGCCAGTTTAAGCAAGACAGTTGATGAGGACATAAATATATTTATTACATTTTAAATTATAAATTCCATATTAAAATAAATAATATGTAAATAGTTTTCAGATTTATACCAGACATTAGTATATTTTCGGTTTAAAAAATAATAACAGATTGTTAGTTATCTATGTATAATGTGCAATTTGATTAATAAAACATTTTTATTACTGAAAATTATAATTATATGGAAGTGGGATAGAAAAGGACTTTGTATCATATCATTGTACATTAAAAAATGTGGAGTATGAATTTTTATGAAAAATAGGGGCTGCTATAAACCTATAGGCGGTCTTTCAATTAAAATTTTTAGATGATTATTTTACATTATCTTTATCACGATTGAACCGTTGTTTGTCTTGCGGTGCTCGGGTCTGAAACAGTGCTAATTTCAGGTCCATCACACCGCAACGATAATGCATTTCCATGTGCACGGTTTGTAGTACTTGGACAACATGAGAATCGATTCTACGACTTTTCAGCTTTGCCCTGGCAGGACGTCGTCTAATGGCAGCATATCGGCGTGATTTCGCCCCTGGAAATGTACGATGCGATTTGTAAGAGTGATAGTCCATTAGACCCGAATGCTTTTCTACGCTTCTGACTTGGTTTCGGACAATCGAATTGATTTTAATCTCTCACTCTCCTCGCAGTTATCAATTAAAATAATGTATACTACTTCTCGTAGTTCGAATTGGGGTATACCACGACATCATTGTATCCAGATAATGTTTCGTGATATTGTTTTATTTATTTATTTTTCCATACAATTTTTGTTTTGTTTTTATTTTCATTCCGTTGAAATGTTCTTAGACAATGTTAGTTATTCACGATTACCTATTATACTAATAACCATGATCACGAGATTTTTGGTTTAGGCACACTTGATTAAATAGTATAATATTTTATATTCATTATACATAATTAATATCATATTAATATTTTTTTATAAGTGTAAATTAATGAATAATATTTTGATTCAAACTGCGATTCTATGTTGATTTCGATTTTACCTACCTTTTTAAAATGGAAAATAAATCGTTAAAATATAATTTTAAAACCGAAAAATCAGGCTGCGGTGGAAAAGATTTTCTTTATTTTCTATGATTAATTTATTCTTAACAAAAAAAAATAAAATTAAACTGCGCTAAATGTAAGTCTTAATTTTTTAAATTCTCACTATCTTTTGCTGAAAAATCTACAAATACGTATTATAATTATAATATAATCTAATTAATAACATAATTTAATCTTTATTTATAATACATCATATTTTTCGTTACTAATCGTTGAAATTGTACAACGCTTATAAAGTTCAGCAATATTTTAGCAATATGAGACCAGAAAATGTAAAATAATAATTTATTATTGCACTATCAACTGCTACATTAAAAAATCGTAATAATCGTAATACAATAAATGAAATCATTGATTTTACGTTATATGTATATATTTTTTAAGTCAAATGATGATCGTTTAATTGTTGACAGTATTTAAATACTTGATAAGAAAAAAATGATCGTACAACTGCGAACTGAACAAGGTCGAATAGATATTAATACATACATTTGTCGGTCCTCACATCAAAATATTGTCATCAGACCTTTGTCTTATTATTTTTATGCTTTGTTATTGTCGAGTTCATTACGAGATCACCGATAGATTGAAAACCAAATACATGTAATCTATTCAACCATTCTAACTAACGGTGTGGTGGATGTGTGAAAAACTATAATCCAATCGCGTTCGGTTTGAAAACGTAGGGGTTGAAAATATTGAAATAAATCAACGAAAACCTGTCTTTGCTATAGCATATATATATATATATATATATATATATATATATATATATATATATTTATATATGTGTATATTTATACTATTTACACAGAAATCGACTCTCCTTGAACTGGGCGAGAGCTCTAACCACGATGGCAGAAATCGCTGTACAAAACATTTGACTACTACAGGGATGGGTCATATTACTTTTAAGTATAGAAATTCGGTAAGTTTTTTCTTCTTTTCCTCTGTGTTTTATTTTTCTCGTCGGAGAATATTCAAACACATCTGTGTTACGGGAAAAGTAAATACTGCTGAACGGTAGGGAAATAATCCAATTGAAAAGAAGGTTAGAATACGGCGAAAAGAGAATGTGTCCTGTGCAGGCGTTTTGCGAAACTTTTTGAAACGTTTGTTTTGCACGGAGCGCTTTCTTTTACCAACGGAAAATACAATGTATATGTATCTATATGCATATATTGTGTATTGTTTAGTATATGCGACGATAGATCTGCACGAGGATGGTAACATGTAACTACAAATTTGCAATTTAAAACTCTTGTCGTTTCTCCTCTTCTCCCCCACGCACCACACCGTACTATCAGTCTATACATAATATATCGTCTTTTGTTTTTACCTTCATTTTTATTTTATATATTTATATCATACACACATAAATGCAATGTACACACATTTTCGGCAAAAGCGACAACGCTATACTAAACAAACAAAACCCCTTAAGGTTTCGGCAATATGTTTTTCACTCCTTCAAAACGTATTAATGCTTTGACTATCGTTTTCAATATAAACATATGTGTAACAACGAAATCAATGCTAGTTCATAACTATGCACCACATACATACATTTATATGTTACATATTAATGCGTTCTGATATCGTAATTAAGTCAATACGACTAATTATGGAGTAAAATGAATTGTAATATTTTTATTTTTACGTATTCAAATTACTATAATCTCAAATATTGATGGTTCATAATATGTTCACGAAAATGCATATCTGACAGTAAAAATAGTATATTTTTATGTATATTATGGAATTTGTTAAAATTCAATTTTTGTATATCTTAAATAGTCAGTTATCATGACATTTAGAATGAGAAATAAAAGGAATATTTAAAAATATAATCTGAAGAGTGTCTAATAATTATAAATAATATAATCATAAATATAATTAATTCGACTTAACTCATTGCAAAAACGAATAAATTTACATTGATTAATGAATATATTGATGATTGCTTTACTGTAATTTGCATATTGATCAATGTTCCATCAACTGACCGTTTATTGTGTTAATAATTGATTAAACTAAGATCTTAGTTAAACAATAAACGACTTATTATTATTGCTTCAAATATATTCTGAATTTAAAATGACGATTTCAATTAAGATAATTTAACAAGTTGGAATTCCAATCAAGGGTGATTTTGAAGTGCCTATTTACAAAAATTCATTTTTATAATATTCCTAAAATACATTTAGAAGGGGGAATAATTTTTATTTTAATTCGATCATCTTCGAGATTTAGCTTAAAATGCATTCATCGCTTTCCACTCAGAACCCAAAACATATAATTTCTTTTTGTTATGTTGTGTCATTTCATCAACAGATTAGATTTTAAAATTTGTTTAGCAAGGCGGTTCATTAATTATAATATAGTATATAAGGAAACTGTATAAATATTGCACGTATATAATATTCATCGCGATTTCTTTACGTTAGATCTGCAAATACTTCCTACATGTCTGACCATGTATTTTATTTTAATTTTTGCTACTCTTCTAATTATTACAAATAGATTTTTTATGGCTACGTATATAATTAAGTTTATAATAATACTAAATTATTATAAGTAATTAATAATTTGCTGCAGACGACTAGAAAATAAATGTAAAAAAAAAACCATTTTATCATAACTGTTTATTATATTATATTTATACATAGATAATAACTTACAATTATGATTAACACGGTTTTATGCAATTACAAATATTTTATTTATAATTACTTTTGATGTGAAAATATATACCAAAAAATGCAATATGATTAAAAATAACCAAAATACAACGTTGTTTATGGCATTTAATCTATTTCCCGCCGTTTGTTTTAACTACACAAGTCAATAGCTGTAAAATGTGTTACTTATTTATTTTGGAAATGGAAAAATAAAAATGTGATGAACAAACATTATAATTATATATATTATATTATAAAGCACATATTCTTTCAAAATTAATCATGCAATTGTTTTTCCGTTGTAGTTTAAAATCCGTTGCACATAAATTAATACTTATGGTTATATTAGATGCAATTAGTAGAGCTAAGATTCTAATATTTAATCATAATTTTTTTTTAAAATATCACATGAAACATTTCATTTTATGAAAAAAAAAAAAAAAACTGTAAATTGTAAATTGTAATTAAAAACTATAGTAGAAAATACAAAAAAAAACCTAATTATTTATAAATGGAAAATATAGAAATTATCCTTCCATAAAACATTATATAAATAATCATATATAATCATTTATATGGTAAAAACGTGTATAAAAAATAGTTTCAAAACTTTTTAATTACATACATTTCTTAATTTATATTTATTTAATATTTTATAGTAATTAATCATATTTATTGATATTTGGAAGAACTACGATTGTGATATTTAACCTTTATGTAGTATGGCTATTTGAAATCAAATAAAATAATTTGTATTATAATTTATAAATTATAAAAAATAGCCAATATTCTATACTTAGGTTTATAATAATTATTAGAAATATATTATTAGTATTATCATTATAGTTGGATATCTCATGGTGACGTTTTGAATTATAGAAAAAAATCACATTTTGAAGAATAAACATTTTACTTCAATATTTCAATTTGAAAGATTACAAGAAAGGTGTAAGTTTTAAGGTTTAAGTATTTCAAACTAAATACGTTTCATTTTCATTATCCTATGTGTTCTATAATATAAATATTTGGAATGGTATTCAAACTACTTGATGACCGTCGTATTTATTTCGGACGCTACATTTATTGAACCCATTTTGTTCAAAGGCTGATAATTATAAAACATTTTATTCATATACCAGCTATAAATTAATATATTATATTATTCCATCTCTATTGATCAATATTTCCGTTTTTATAATATTTAAGTCTTTAAATACCCTGTTATACAGTAGATTCTCGTTATGTTAAATCTCAAGGGGAACAGAAAAAAGTTCGATATATCGAGTTTTATTAAAAAATAAAAAATAAATAACATAAATGTATGTTGTATAATGTATATAAATAATAAATAATATGAATGCCTAAAATACATAATTTGAATGCTTAAAATACTGAAATGACTGAATAAATTTTTATTTTTTTTTTTAAATCTGTCATTAAAGTTTGCTTAATATTACTTCTTTCTGCCACGATGTCTTCCAAATTAGATAATGCAGAAAAATCCTTATCTTCCATACCTGCAGTAGACTCAACGAAATTCCTTAGTGTTTTTAAAGCACGTTTAGCTTGTTGAATTGTAACTTCAAAAATGACTTTCTCCTCATTTTGTAGTTCGCCTTCACTCTCGATGGTATTTTCGATGGCTTCTGATAAAATTTCATTATTTGTCCATGATCCACATACGTGTACATTATTGTCCATTTCCACCTAATGTGAAGAACTTCTGTCGTCTAGATTACGATGATCAGCAACAAAATTCCATTTATCATCACAAATATTAGTTGAGTTATCTAATGCAATTATATCACCGTCTTTAAAATCGGCTTTCATGAAGCAATTTAATATAGTCGGTGGTGTTACACTTCTCCAAGTATTATCAGACATTCAAGTATGTTTATAGAAAATGATTCGTTGTTATCGATATTATCGACTAACCATCTGCTTATTTCTCTTCTATAATACATTTTGAAATTTTGTATATCGTCTTGGTCCATGGACTGAAGTATAGATATTGTATTAGGCGGTGAAAAATGTACTTTAATGGAACTTAATTCAATATCATAATTATGAGCTGCACAATTATCTATGAATAGTAGAATTTTTTTTATTTTCTAGTTTCATTTTTCTATCAAAATTTAAAAGCCACTCACTTAATAATGACGAAGTCATCCAAGCCTTTTTATTTTACCTATATTCAACTGGTAAAGATTTAATTCCTTTAAAACACCTAGACTTCTTTGCTTTACCAAAGACAAATAATTTTTTGTTTTTCAGTTCCTGGCATATTTGCTCCTACCATAATTGTAATGCGCTCTTTACCGTATTCTCCACCCAAACATTCTTTTTTCTTTTAATATTAATGTTTTATCTGGTAAGCATTTTAAAAATAAGCCCGTTTTATCGACATTAAAAATATCATTAGAAGAATAACCTGCTAAGACATCAGGAAGATTTTTAATCCAATTTGAACAAAAATGTGTGTCCACTGAAGCTTTTTTCTCCACAAGCAATTCGAAAAACTACATCATGTCTTTTTTTCCAATTTGTAAGCCATCCACTACTAGCTTTAAGATTAGTGTACCCTAGTTGTTGTGCATATTCGTTTTTTTTTTTCAAGTACAATTTTTCCACTTATTGGTATGTTTTTATTTCGGCACTGAGTAAACAATTTTAGTAAAAATTTATCAATGTCCAAATAAGGAATCATCCTCATTTTTTTTCATATTTCCACATTTGAACTTTATTATTTTCTCTTTCTGTTTAATAATTGACGATTATGTGTTTGGTGGAATATTGAATTCATTGGCGATTTTACATTTTTTACGGTCACCTTTTTCAACTAACTGTATTAAATGAACTTTGTGCGAAATTGAAAGAACATTTAATTTACGCTTCTTTTCCATTTCACTACAAACGAACAAACGAACAAACAAACTACGAAATACTACAAACCTGACTGCCAACAGGCTAAATCACAATCGCTAAACTGCACAATGTATGCAATATACTGCACTAATGTACTGCACAATTCTTCTTTTAACCGTAATAAAAATATTATATGTGAATTCGAGATAACGAAAAACGATTAATTTTATATCGAATTATCTAGAGCAAAACATTATTAAGTGTAATAGTAGTTTCAAGGAGAATTCAAAGTAGTTCGAGAAAAATTCAAGATAGCGACGTTCGACATATTAAGAATCTACTGTATTTTAATATGTGTAAGTGATTACGAAAATATTGTTTGTTATCAGCGGAATATTAATTTTTTTATATTTCGGTAATATAGTTATACATATTTATTTCGATGGAATTCCTTGGATAAGAGTTATTGTGACATAATAATACTTCGTTCCTTATCAGAATTTAATTTCAAACTAAGTATTTTCGTTTTAAAAGTAAGCATTTTAGTCTTGACATATAATTTTAAACAATTTTATTACTTTTTTTTTATTTAATTTATTTTTTTTAATATTTAACATTATTATATTATTTATATATAATAATATTATTATTATTGTGATATAATAGCGAACAATATTTTCAAGTAGTTATACTAATATTTTCTGCAAAAAATAATGTGTGTTCTTCTCATTTAAAACTGAATACATTTTAGCTGTTACCATGGACAAAACAGATGAATTAAAAATAGATTCAAGCACAAATCATCATAAAATTTCACTTCTTAGTTGTAAGTTTTAGTTGTATTAATTTATTTTGAAAACGATTTGTTGCAATGCCATTATTGTTTTGTGCTATTTTTTTATTAAAGCATATAATTTCTTAGGTAAATTTTAGGATCGATTAGGACACAAGTTTGAAAAAATAAAAATTGCAAAACCAGTAATCAACAAATAATATTACAGTGAAATATCAGTTAGGAAAAATAAATAAATAAAAGTTTCAAGTTGTTATTACACTACAACAAGATTTGTTTCCTCCTGATGCTCCCGATGTATAAACGATAGTGAAGCACATATTTTATTATTAATGGATTATTTTGAGAAAATATCATATACAGAAACATTTACTATACATATGCATGGCTGGGATACGTTAAATTCACTGCAGTGTACAATAATAAAAAGTTTGTAACACAATAGGACAAAAAATGTTAAAGTTTCGAAAACCCCCAAGAAATTGTGTGTACCGTAGTAAACGATAAAAAGTGAAGATAAATGCCGAATTTTCGATGACGTATTTGAGATTATTTATATACATACATAATACACACACACGCATTTATGTATAAATGTATTATACGCTATAGAGGGTAGAGTAGACCACCAAAGCTATTGGTTTTACGTGGTTTCGTGTTTTTTCCTCTTTCTGAAAATACTTGAGAGCATATAGTAGTGCAAGCGTTCTACGACTTTCATATGCAGCATATATGACTGGATTGAAAGTACTACATCGTAAATAATATTGCGTTTTACTGTACGGAACTTTTGAATTTGTTTGGCAAACGGTTCAAAATGCCTTAGATCACGGTTAGGGCTTTTGCATTGAAATTAAATTTAACCGATTGCAATCAATGAATATTGATATCTACGCAGCAGAAAGACTGTCATAAATAATGTACATTGAATAATATTTCAAATATGATTTTTTATATTATAGAAAATGTTCTCATAATACTAGATATATATAAATAATAATTTTATTCTCCACAGTGTGTTAAATTGTTCAGATCAAATTACACATTACACTAATACGTTCAGTCGTATAATATTCATGATTCACATAAGAAAAGTGTCAGTTATACATGTCATTATTAATGGATGCATATTCAACATATTTGTTTTAAATATGTTAGAATATATATATATATTATGACGAAAAATTTGAATATAATATGAACATAATGATATGTGTTACAAACACCTGAATTACCTGGCGATGGCCAGAAGATATATTACAATTTTAGATTGGAGCAATTACTATTTCAATGTAAAAAAAAATTCTAGGCTGAAAAAAGCATGAAATCCTCGTATATTCTAGTGCTCTTTATTTTTTTGTATTTATTTAAACTACATTTGTTTTTGTATAACTGAATCTGTTATAGTTAATATTAGTTTACTCGTATTAAAGAAAATAATACGAGTACATATTCTAGGTACCTAAATCGTGAATAAATATGTAAACCTAGGCCATAATCTAAAACTGTTTCGAATCTTAAAAATACGATTTTGGAAAATCCTTTATTCGTGCATCTGCACTTGGTAATAATTATAATCCTCCAAAATTTCAAATGAATCGGTACAATGATTTTGACTTTATGCTTATCAGTCAGTGTACGAGTTGTATTTTGATTTTATATAAATTGAATCGTAAACCGTATGTATTGGTATTCGTGTAAGATAAGTACAACACGAAACAAGCAGGGTATTGATTTTTCGTACCATAAGCGTATGAAATAATAATGGAAAATGGTTTTGAAAATATTTTTTCTTGTAAAAATAAAATTTAACCAAACTTAATGATACATAACTCAAGTTTGACCTGTAAGATAAAACTTCATTCACAAACGAAATGCTCATAATAAATATCGATACGAATTTTATAAATTTAGACATCGAGCATGGAGCAATATTTTATAGAATAATAGGGTAGCATCTATTGGGTTGTACATTGATTCCAACGATTGATTCCAACCATACAACGTGCTATTGAAACACACTAATGAAATTGTAATTATGGACATAACCAAATCGCTTCCAATGTACAAAAATTTACTATGACTAGTAATGTAAAAACCATTATTTAAATTGAATAATATTAAATTTATTTGGATAAAATATAGATACCTAGTATTCTAAATTCTTGTTTATACGAACACAACGGATTTATTTTATATTCATTATATATTACTATTACAAACGCAGCGCACTACTTATGACTAGTGAAACTTATAAACCAACAATAATTTCGCGTCGTTACGTGTACGGTTTTGTTCAAATTAAGGATCACATTAATCCAATTGCTGTTGTTACTGATCATGTATCAATTTTCTTTTTTTTTTTAATAAATTCTTCAACATTTCTAACTATTGGTTTGATGCACATATTTTAAAAACGAAGAGATACATTTTTTTCACTATCTACAAACTTTAATATTATTATACTTTTATATTTGAAAACTATTATTTCTTACGTTTTCAAGTTCATGATTCTTATGTTTTTACGTTTTTGTCTTGCATCAGCACTTCCTTGTAAAAATTTATGTCGGCGAAGTGTTTTTTTTTTTTTTATATCCGATTAAATTTACAGCATTATTAATATTTTTTATAATCCCATTTTGTTTACTCCGCTTGTCTCACGCGGCCAAAACACGATATCATTATGCACTTAATGAAAATGGATTATCAACAACCATAAGACTCATAAGATATGAGCATCAATGCGTTTAAAGAAACATCGAGGAATTTCTAAATGAGTATTAAAATACTGAAAATATCGCTGGGTACATATCAGGTTCCGAAACAGGATCAGATGTTGAACTGAATAAGCCATGGGATCATTGGTGAACTTGGGTATTCGTATCACGTTTTACGATGTGAAACTAAGTGTGACGCGAAATAACACATTTTTGTCGAAAGCACAGAAAAAGAAAAATGAGCGCTAAGGGAGTAAGGTGGAAGGACTTCAGCGAAAAAATATAAAGATTTTAAGTACTTAATCTCACCTACGTAATATTATTCCGAAAGAAAAAAAAAAATAAAATAAAATAAAACAAAAATACTAAAACATAGAAAATGCTTGTTGAGATATATTTCTTTATTCTTATTATTCAGACATTTTAAAAACGTTGTCAATGTTAATTTACACAAAACGTGTACGGAGGTTTTTTTTCATTTACTTACCCCCACCCCACCCCACCGTCACGTTTTTCTCCATAATCATTAATTATGTGCATGGCTGAAATACGATCTGATAATTCGAACAAAACGCATCCCATCACGTTGTCACGACGCTGGCGGAACGCGATCGGCCGATACAAGTAAAACGTATAGGTATACCGACGACCGCTCGTCAGCTAAAATAGACTGTATTACATTATACTGCGCGCAGTGTGTTTAACACGTCTGAGAAAAAATCACGTCAAGTAAAGAACCTGCTGCGTTGAAAAATCTATTGAATTACGGAAAGCCATTTAAGAAGAAGGAACCATAAATAACATCCGCTCGAGTCGAATGTAATCCATCAAACACCGAACCATTTCATCCGAATCTACACGTTTGCAGTGTATACATTGTGTATGCACTCGTCGAATTATAATTGTCGGGCGCTAAGCATTCGATGTCATTACCAAAAACGATGTTAATAACCGTTGTTGGACCGCTTGAACGCGTGGACGGGCGCGCACACGTCCGACAGGTGTAAGTAGCCGTGCGAAGCCCTTTCGTGGCAGGGGACGTGATAGCAACAACAAGCACGTGAAAAACGTTTCACCTTTTGCCTCGGTGCAAGCCGTTCTGTTGCTGGATTACTTAAGGCTCGTGTGCAAATCAAAATCTTTAGAGGCCCCTTACCGTTTATACAGTTCCTCGATAGGGAATAAAAAAAAAAAAAATTGAATTCTTAGAGAGGGGATGGATTTTTTCGGTTTAAAATTTTGATTAAAACACGATACTTAATTTTTTATTTTGTATTTACTTTACAAGCCTTTTAGGTTATTAGCACCTTCAAATAAACTTTTCTAGCCTTCTCGATCTTCTGAATTCTCCAAATTCTTGGATTCATCAATCGCTTTAACATCCTTTGCCTTTCTGTCACTTAATACCTAAACAAATATGTTGATTTATCATTGAAATAAATAATTTACTCTAGACTGTTATAAGTGCTTAAGGTTCATTAAAAAATTTAACAATGTTATTAAATACGTATAGTTTACTAGAACATGTAATCATTGAAAACATTAAAGAAAATAAATATTATAATCGACACTTTATTTTTGTATCATTTTTTTTTTTTTTTCATAATATTTATAATACGATTTAACCACGAGAACATAATGCAATAACCTAGAAGAATGATGGGCTACGGGCATCGGTAAGGTTAGTAAATAACATTGGTTCCGTACAAATCAATTGTATATCGATGTATTAATGCCAGGCATTGAACCTCTCGAGTACCCATAATGTACCATGAGGTCCGGGGCCTCCAAGTAACGCACACTCTGTACGTCCGGTTTTTACTGTATTAGGTACACGAGCCACACAGTTTTCCATTCGGTTGCATTCACCGTGGGTACAAGGTATCGATTTGTAATAATTCGCCACGTGGATTTGGCCCTAGAGATTAGCGAAAGGCCGGATTATCTACGTTTCCCGTTATAAACGCAAAACATTTTTTATTCATTTTTCTCAGCGGTTACGAACCGAATACTCGACGGTGGATTAGTATACAGTGTTTATAACATAAATCTCATTGGTATCCGTTCCTACGTTTATTTGCCGTACACATATTCTAGTACCATATCATTCACGATGAGATTAAAGTTATGATGTTTGTTCGAATTTCGTGTACTGAATGCAGATTTAACACGATAGAGGACTAAAAAAAGATTTCAAACTATCAATAACTCCATAGTTCAATGTAGGAAATTAATAATTTTTTTTTTTTGTTAAAAATCAAGTAGAACTGTGAAGATGGTCATACTGTAATTTTTCAATAAACTCGTCTTACACGCACACATATTGATCAATATCTAATTATATATTTTTCGATGAATAAGCAAGCGAGTGGGTTTTAATAGAGTTCAACGATTTTTTAACTGAATATAATTTGGATAGTAAATAATTAATTAAGATTGTTCATAAAATATTAAGAACTATTTATTTTAATTAAACTCCTGATTATTTGTTTTAAGTGAATAAACAATGGATTGCTAGTGATAATAGTATATTCCATGCGGGTAAACATTTAAAGTGGTTTCTTTGGCACGAAAGAGTTGTGAAGTTGTGTAGACTTTAGGCATTGTTGCACAATTAGCGTATTAATTATACTTGAGAATATTTTACAGAAACTTGCGTAAGAAAATCATGTTTTATCTGCTAAGTCTTTATTTTCTTTTTTTCTTTCATATTCCTTAGAAAATGAATTTAAGAAATTAAAAATATATTTTACGCGGTGTAATTTATTATTATAATTACCATCTTACTTATGATAAATCACAATAAAATATTATAATTATTATTTTACTTATATTTTATTATTTCTTACAGTATATTTAATTTTATTATTTTATTTACCGACAAAATAATACTAATGTGTGTTATCCTCTCAAAATTATCCAATATGATTTTAACACATCTTATGCTCTACTTAAAGTACCTACATATAATATTTATTGTAAAATTTAAAAAAATAATTAAAAATAATCTAAATTTTGAATTCGATTAAGCCGTAATTAAAACTTATTTGTTAATCTATAAACATGAACATTATATACCTATCATGATATTAACATGAATACATAAAATATTATTTTGTAAATTATTTGAGCTTAGGCATACGAATAATATAAATGAAGTGTTTTCGTTAAAAAAATATTACAAATGATCTTGAGTATTCGGAGAAAGTGTTAAGTTTTTATTTCCTTTATTGTATTCTAAAGGTTTTGAATGGAAAAGTTAGAACATCAAATGCACAACAGTTCATATTTTACGGCCAATTTATCTCAATTCTAGCAATAATGGCCGCAACACTCATTAAAAAACAGCCATCATCATTTTTTAATTCTGAAATATAATACATGTTGAATGTTTAAGCAGATTAAAATATATTATTTTGGCCCGTTTTGATTTCGTTAATAAAATATTTGTTATTAATTTATTCCGTAAAAAGTAATTGTTCTTGGATAATTAATTATTTATATGTTATCTTTCGGAGTGTTTATGTTTTCTTTCCATAGTTTTCGTGTTCTAATTGAAAATCATTTCATTATGATGTAAAACAATTACGTTGCATTTCTTTATAACTATTAAAGTTACGGTACTAGAAATAGTGGTAGAATTATTTAACACCATAAAATGATAACTTTTATTATACTATAATTCCATTGTTTTCTAAAAACGAATTGCTAAATGATTTTATAATATATATATATTTCATAAAATGTATTCATCTAATGAAAAAATATACTTTATTTACGAAATAATACAATATTACTGAGTTTATAATTTTATCAAAATATGTAATTCAATCTTACGATAAAAAAAATGTTTTCAATCAATATTTTTAGCGATACCGTATTGCTTGGTTTAATTAAAATCCAATTCAAATAATACGACTCACTTATCTATCCTCACCCTTCAAACGGTGAATCATATTGACTTTGAAAATAAAATCCTTAAACTTGTATGATACTTGTGGTCGACTTGAGTTCCACGTACTGGAATGGTAAACTATTGTAACTATTTTAAAACTAGGGAACATAATTTTTCAATTCAACACTAGAATTCCCAACCGTACAAGTCAACCAGCAAAATCTATCTACTGCTAACAAATTTGATATCACTATACCGTCTTCACGGCAAAAAACAAGAACTACTAGAGTACTATTCTTGAGTGATCTAAAAATTATGTACAAAAATTGTGATCTTTTGAATTTCAAAACTTTTGGACTTTTATGTAAATTATGTTTCTGGACTTATTAATTGTAATTTAAAAATAAAGTAACATACATTTATAAAACAAAAGTAATCAAAAACTAAATGTTATTTTACCAGACGCAATTCAACAAAAATATTTGACTTTACCGTTACATTATTTATGTTTTAAATTGACTCGTGTCGTAACTTCGAACTCCATCAAACTTATTAACATATTTTTTGTTAAAATATAATTATAGATTAATAACTTAGGAATTCAGAGAATTCAATTAGTTTTTTAATGGAAAAAAAAAAATAGTAGCATTAATTCAAATAGTAGTGGATCTAGATGTTTTAATGTCAGTGACTGAAAACTTGTCAATCTTACCTGCCAGTTATTACTAGCCATTCTAAAATATGTCCATTGTTGAACGAGTTATCTATCTTTGACAATAAGCGAAAAAATAAAATAAAAATGTTTTAACGAGTTTTTACAGTTCAACACAAACTAAATTTGAATACAAACATTTCTTAGTGTATGAATACACTCATATCATTACTCAGCTACGTATCATTATCATCGTCGTACAACTTAATTCATCCGAGAACAAGTAATACGGTTTTCATTTTCTTTTCCTTAACGCAGAAATTATATTCAGTTGCATTTATGTGTGTGATTCTTCACATTTAATTTCGTAAAAAAAAAAAAGAAAAAAAAATATGAAGTTCAGATAATACTCCAAGTAGTGAGCGTTTATTTTTATTATTATTTTTTTTTCATTGTGACCCGAACCAAATGATATACCGTAGAATTATACCACATATATATTATGTATATGTATATAATAAAAAATATATTGAATGTATATACGATATTCGTAAATTTAATAAACACTAATCATAAAAAATTGGAAAAAAAAAACGTGTCGGATTTCGTATGAAATTCTTTGACACTATCGTACTACCACCGTATTGTATCGGGCGATAAGCTAGCGGGAACTGTCGAAATTAAAACGGAGGTGATACCAGATTGCAGAAAAGAGGATTTTACGCTCTTCGGCCGTCTGGACCCTAATTAAATATTTAATCTTCCCGCGGGCGTCACCCGATCTTTTTTGCTCCGTTAACACCGTCAATTCGAGGTGATCTATTAATTTTTTTTTTTTTTTACACATCTCGCAATGGTACGGCTGAAAAGCTGAAAAGCCGTCGCGTTCAGCCCCAGAAAGACGTTCATTGTAAAAATATTCCAGGCAACATATTCTTAGGCAAGTTCCATGATTAAATTATAGAGTGCATAAACTACATGATACATCTTCAAAAGCTTATTAGATTTAAGTAAAATTCGTCTTTCAGGAATTGTATAACGTTACATTTTGGTTGGACGAAGTATGGTTTTTGGTCGCGCACTCGTTAATGGCTTCGGAGGGGGAGGTGGAAGGGAAAAAAAACTACCCACTCAATCGAAATTAATTTTAAAATGTTGGATTTCTAGCTACACATTTGGGGATTTTTTACTCGACGTGATCGCGTCGAACGGATCCAGTACAAATAAACGCAGGTACAGTTTAAAATCTCAATAAATACCGGAACACATGTAGATGTGTTCGGAAATCAACCATCAAATTGTCTAGTTTTATTTTATTGCAGTGGTAAAGCTTGTATTGAAATACATGCTTCTTGCGTGACATGACGGTGAGTCAATTTCAAAATGTGTTCGTAATAAATCGTATGGAATTGAATATGATTTTCTATCAATGAATTTAACCGTTTTCATCAATTGAACATTATTCGTAAAACGAACGAACGTTTTTATAAAAATTGTAATTAAATTGATCAGATACGCATGGAACGGTGTAGGATTTTTGATGTATAATGTTGAGTGTATCTAATGTACGTCTTAAGTACATGTTGGCTATAGTTCGGAAACGGACCAGAGTAGTCTCGAATTTTGTGGAACAATCAAGACAGACAGGTACGTCTTATTATCAGATGTATTGTTTCAACTATTCTAAAACTAACCTACAGTTTTAGCTACCCCCTTATCTGGTGATGATAAACTACAAATTCACGTCGTCGTGACCTGGTACTCATAGTTTTATTTTAGACGGTTTGTCGGTTATATTATTAGTGTCCTGTTCAGTTTTTGTGTTTATGTTGGTTGTTGCCACGATTTGAATAAAATATAGTTTGTAATTATTACACATATGTATTTATGATTTTATTAACTCTTGTAATCTTTTCTCTTTGATGCGTATCAATAAACACGGTCCACTTTTTTTTATTAATATTTTATATCCGGCGACTGATGACGACCCGACCAATTTTGGATTCGGGACCTCACTCAAACAGAACGTTTTATCTTACCTTCGTATGCGTTTTAAAACGGATGAATAATGTTACGAAATTATAAAATATTTCTTCGATTGCGGAAATATCGGACTATAAGACTTCGGTTTTAATTACTATGGAATCGCAAATGTTTCAAAGATACTCGACGGATAGTAACATTATTGTTTTATTTTCATCCAATCGTTATGATTCGTGATGAATCGGAAGCACTGCTGTATTCTATTCGGGCACCATTTAGAGAACGTCAGTGTAGTCGTGTGTGTTGTTTGTGACCAGTAGTTTAAGCGTTTTGTTATTAGCTTCAAAACCAAAGCAAATCAGTCTAGGATCAAATATTAAAGGAAGTAAATGTACTTATTTTAATATTTGAATATCACAAAATAAATTAAATTAAAAAAATTATTAAATTATTTTAATACTTGATATTAATCCATTATTTGTGTTTTATTGTTCGTGTTTTTTATATTTTAAGTTTTGAGAGAATTATCAACTGTGCATTTGAAATTTTCATATTTTACGTACTTTGAACTCGCGTGAAAAGTTAAAATACTATACAAAAACCGACTGACAAAACACAGATAATACAGCCCTTCCATTTATTTTCGATAACAGGTTAGTTTGCTCTGATAATAAAGCCATCGAACCAATATTTTTACTACTGGACTCATCTTTGTTGTGCTGCACGTTTGCAAGTCGGAGATAACACAATTTTTGGGCGTAGGATCCTATTAACAAAATATGTCGGTATGAAACCAATTGTATCAAACGTGATTGATTTTTTCCGCGATCGGTTTTAAGCAGGTGACGCACCGCCGAGATCAGTTTTTCTTCGGTAACTAATGCAAAATAAAAGAATAGTCTGGATACAAACGTTTCTAAACGTAAATATGTGTAAAGGTTACGTTCCGATTTCTCACGTCCGTGTTGAGAACGAAAACAGACTTTTTGCTGACAAAAGTAACTTTAATGCACATTTTCCGTCCTCACTTACACCCTTTACGATCAGCATTAATTCCAGATGAAATCAATTATGAAGTATCTACCACGAAATTGGACGCAAAAACGCATTTCATTAAACGGGGAAATAATAGTGAGTTATGAAACCGTTGGTTTTTGAGAAACACGTACGCATAGTAGATATTTCGATAGTTTGTGATTTCTACTGTACGTGTGAAAATCCCGAAATCACTGAAATACGATTAGTATTGTATTAACAGTATGTGACAGTAAACTTGCAGTATCCCAGTAGTCATGATGATAACGTGAAAGCATCAGATATTATTTTTTACCAACTTCATTGTGATAATTATTTTTCTACGTGGAAATAGTACATATTATTATTCTCGACTGACAATAAATGTTATCATTTAATGTATATAATTCGGATGATTTGTCGTAAGATAAATTTAAAAAAAAGTGTAGTGATCATTTCATACTATTCTATTGGTTTTTTTTTTTTTTATGAAAAATATAAAATTAATCAATCCAATAGTCTAACTTTTACCACTCTTAACATCAACCAGAAATTATTGATATAGAAAAAAAATCAAAATTTTTTCATTTTATTTTGTAACATTCTTTTTGGGCTTTCAGTCCACGTTTAATGCTAAACATTTATGAATTAAAATAAGACTGACAATATGATATGAAAGGTTATATCACTTTGGGTAAATACTTAATTTTATTGGGTTGAACACAGATTATTTAATAATTATTTAATTTTTTTGTTTAAACATATCCAAAAAATATTTAATATTTATTATGATTGCTTGTTGGGTTGGATTATTGGAGTATAATTATATCAAAATAATTTTATATCGGAACAGTTTATTTTATAAAATAAATTTGTTCAATTTCAATAATACTAAAACAAATAATATAGGATGATTATGGATGTTTTTTTAAGTTGAACTGTTATTAAATTCATGTAATTCATATTCTGCGCTTATGCAGAATATATATATAGCATATTTATATAGTTGACTAAATAAATAGAATAGAATCGTTAGATAATTATGGGAACGTTTAATTTATAAATTTTTAACAAATATTCTAATGTTTATTACAATTTTGCAAATGAAATTCAAATATTCAACAGTAAATTGTAGCTAATTTAACTCACAGCACTTATCATTATCGTTATGTAATAATTAAGATAATATTATTATTTATATAAATACAAGAAAAAATAAATTCTGTAAACAAAAATCACGACTTAAATATATTTACCTATTGTTACATTTTTAAAAACTATATTTTAACTACGTTTAAACAGAAGTGCACAATCATTTTATATAATACTCAAAATATAAGTATACAGTATATACAGAATATAAAAGTTTAGATATTCTATTAAAAATAGTTGAGTTTACTTAGAAAATTTTTAAAATATTTAAGAACAATAATAAAAAATATATTATAAATTAAATATTTTTTTTTGTTCTACTTTAATGTCTCAGTGATCATTAATTTATAAGTTTTAAATAACCATTGTTTTTTCATTCAAATGTTTAAATGAGAATACACTTTTATATACACGTATATGCGGATAGGAAAATTTGAGTTGATACACAAATTAAAGTTGAAAAGACAAGTTGATTTATTGCACAGAGCAACAGGAAGAAATTATAAAAAAAAAAATTTAAAACTTTTCGGTAGTACTCTTGTCAAATCGGTCGGAGGTATAAATTTTATTTTTTTGTTTTTAATTATTGTATTAATTTTTCGAATTTCGTTGTTTTCGAGACTTATAGAAATGTAATCTCATTCGAGATAAATATATATAATATTTATTATATTATAATCTTTACCATATTATGCCTAGTGAAACATTGTACATAGTAAACATTGTATGCATATGTTTAAGTTTCAATGCCCGAGATAATAATTACATCATCATCGGTTATTCGAATATTGTGAAATTTAATCATTTATCATAAAGTTTCATATAGTTTTACGTGAAAACGGATTTTTTTCTCGTATAAACGATCACGAGATTACACAAAACTGTATTTATTCAATCGTATGACCTTCCTGTATTGATACATTGGAATTAATAATTATTATTTATTATGTAATGAGATTTAATTTAAAATAATACACAGATCACTACTGGATAAATTTTTGAATTATGTGAACATTTTATTCTATGAAAAAATATGATTTTAATTTGATCACGAATATTTATTCCGGATCAATTTATTAGGTTTCGAATAAATTGTTTTAAATTTTTTCATCACAAAGAAAATACAAAGGTGTCTTAAGATATCTCATTTTAATCCCTTCAATATTGTCTGCTCCTAATGTATTAGGAGCTAATTTTATTAGCTAATGTATTAGCTTATATATGATTTAAATATGTATGAAAATATATTATGTTTAAACTTGTCCATCAATATAAATATAAACATCTGAGTTAAAATGTCATAATGGTATAATGCATTTATTTACATTTATTTGAGTAATATAAGAGTTCGGTAAATAAAAATGATTAGGTATTATTTCGATTATTTTACATTGTTCACAAATAGCCATGGATACGATGTCTGGCATCGGATCAACTTGGACCTATACTGTCTGTGACTCGGTATACATTACAATAATTTCGTGGTGCATGTGTGGTGTTTAATAACCATTATTGCGCACAGGTAACTAAAAATGTATCTATATAAAGATAAAAGATAATTGGATACAATTTATTCAGATAGATATAAAAGGTAAAACACTATTTATCTGGATAAAAAAAAAGATAACATTTTTTTAAATTATATTAATTATAATTCTCACTTTTTTTGTATAAATTGATTCTTAAAAAATAAAATTGAATTAAAATTAACTTAGCTTTGATCTAAAAGGTACCTCAAATATAAATAATGAACAAAAAATATTTATATTTTGTACATTTTTGTATGGAAGTAAGTAATAAATAATAAGTACTTAGTTTAAAAAAAAATACATTATTTGTAGGTATATTATAAGAAGTATAAAACAATTATAATTTATATAATACTTATAACTAAGTAATATTTATAGTTAAAATATTTAAAAGTTAATTCAACCATTATATGTATTATTTAATTATCTTTTTTAGGAATCAAATAATATAAAAGTAACTAGAAAGTATAAATTAAATAGTCTTTATTAAATATGTAAACAATTCTTAAAAATAATACTCATAGGTACCATTTGAATAATATAATTAAACATTTATTGCGGTAACACAACTTTTAAAATAATAGTAAATAATTACAACAGAGTCTCGATAAGCCGAACACAGGTTAATCCAAAAGACGCGGTAATCCAAATGAGCTTGAGAATTATCGCATCGCTTTATTAATACATATGTATGTGCATTATAGTAATAGTAAATATATACATTTTAAATAACAAGGTTCATATTATGTTATAAATATTATATTAATTGGCTGTATATACACACATATATAATTATAATAATTTTTTGTATTCATTGTTTTTTTTAAATGACGAGTTTTTGCATGATTTATATAGATAAAAATAAATTTCATAATTTAAATTACAATAAAATTTATGTTTTTTTACTAAGCCATAGGTAATCCGAACGACCCCTTTCCCCAATATCGTTCGGATTATTGAGAGACTCTACTGTATAAAATCAATAAATTAATTATATTAATAAAGTTTTCATTCATATTAAATTTGTATTAGTTTTTAACTTTTAAGTTCAATTTTATGAATTTTTTAATAAATCTATACGTATTTATTTATTTAGATTAATCACGAATCGTAATTTTTTATTTGCTCATAGTAACCTAACCTGACACAAAGATAATAATTTATTTCCACAGGCAAAATCGGGTAATTTAGATAGTACTCGTATATACATAGTATATGTTGTGTAGTGTATAAATACGCCGAGGCATAATACGGCACGAATTTCACGTATGATAGTACGAGTATATTATTAACATTGTGTGGCGTTTACCGAATATTTGAGCAAAGACTAAAAATGCGTTATTCAAAATATTACTGTATTACGTGTAGGAAAGAAAACAAAGTTAAGCTTAAGTGGCTGAAGACCCTCTCTTTTACCTTAGGTATTTAAAATATTTTAAAGATTACCCTAATTTTCAACTTATTTATTTAAGTAAAGAGAAGAAATTCTATACTTACGAAATGTATTATATTGCTTATAGACATTTGCGATTGACAATTGTGATTATTTATATAGTCCTTGATAGTCCTAACTCATAAGAATAAAGACAAAAGATGGGTTAATTAATTTGTTAATGAATTGTGATCTTATTTTCAATTGCTAAATATTGTGCATTCTCGCATATGTTATTATATAAATAACCGTGATTTATAATATATTATATATTATTTAAATTTTTTGTCATTATTTTATATGTATAAATGATTATTATTTTACAACCTTGACTTAATGCCTATAATTTTGTATACTTGATGTGCACTTCTTCATTCCCTTTTTTAATTTCTAGATTTGTGTCTGGTTAGGTATACATATTATGTTATTATATTCATATGGAGTTTAAAGCATAAGTATCTAAGTTATTAAGGCACTGTTATCAGTACATGAAAAAGAGCATTTGAGACTGTATGGTGAAAAAAAAACTGTAAAAACAAAGAATATTGGCGGGGTCCATGTATATGTTGTTGTGTATATGTATTATAGAAACGGTTATCTCGTCGTTGTCGACCCTTTTTCTATTTTTTTACTTACTTGATTTTTTCCTCTTCCGACACGTCATCAGATAACAAATGGACTTCATTCTTCTTTTACCTTATTTACGATAACTCATTATTATTATTATTATTATTATTATTTTTTTTTTTTTTGTGCCAGTGCTACCGGTCAAAAACAGTTGTCGGGGGCTTTTGCAGTCACGGGGTTGCGGCTTTGACGGTTATTGTTGTAAATGTATGAGTGCAGTAGAGCAAACGAGTGCATTGAGTGAGAGTCACCATTTTCTGAGGGTGGTCGCCTACCCTTAGCTCTCGGTGAAAACGATTCACCTTCGACAGTGTTAGTTTTACAAGTAGTCACATACACGTCCGGCGTCGACAAAACCTTATTCGATCTAGTGTGATCGGTGTTCGAGGCGGCGTTTTATATTATATTTTATAACGACATTGAAAGGACAACTACACAGCACGTCAACAACGATGGTCAGGATGTTTCGAATGGGTCGCCTTCGATCCACCATTCCCGATCGCAAAAACTCGTCCTTTTCTTTCGGACCATTTTCCGTCCACACTCGAACGTCCTGAAATGTGACAAGGTCGTTTGCGGCACCATGAGCACAGTATAAAATCGTTATACCTCGCAACGCATGGTATTAATGCCCGGAAAAGCAGCGTTTCAATTGTTGTTTGAGAAATATCGTTTTTAATTTACAATTGATTATCATAACGAGACATAATAGAGAAATCACTCGGAGGGAGAGGGAAGATTATGGTATTGCTATTTACATCGTTAAATATTTCAATTACCGGCACGGAATTTAAGTGTAGACATTTTTAAAAGATAGCGACTATTATTATCAAACACAATTAAAACCGTTTAACTATTATAATGTAAATAGTAATAAGTTTGTTCTCTCGCGCCATCTCTTTCGTTTTAGCGAAACGACCGCGGACCGATCACCTGGCGATTATTGTTAAAATCCCTCACGAGACGGTAATGTTTTACTAATTATTATAACATGTTGTATTGCTTATCAACATTATTATCAATATATTACCTATGCATTTTGCAATGTATATTTATTAATGTATTTGCAACGTTTTGCGAACACCACCAATTGTTTTATGTATGACTTTGAATTAACATTATATTATGTAAATTAACGTGATATGAAATTAAAAATAACATGTTCTGTTCGTGTTTCGATTTGTGGCAAACTCGGCTCTAACATTTTTTGTATACACATTAATGTATTTGAAACCATTTCGAAATGAATCATCTGCGTGTTGAGAGTATACTTACAAGAACTATTTAAGCACGTACTTAATAATGTATTCGTATCAAAACAGTACGAAACGTAGTGTTGTATTTTTTATCGATATCATTGGTTTTGAGTTTTTCAACAAGGAAAAACAAGGAAAAAATCGAAAAAGCGATCTATACGGTGTGCGAAAATAGCGCTTTTTGATTTTAATACTCTATTCGTGCAACATAAATATATTGAATTTTTCGTAAGCCTTAATGTAGTTATAACGAGGCATTAGTATATTTTGTTATACAGTTCTCTAAGGGCTTGTAACGACCGCTTTATGAGTCTAACATACATCTACATATTTATGATACCAATATATTCGTTTTTTTTTTTCTATCCATGAATAAAATAATGCGAAATTCATTAAGAAGTGTAGTAATTATAGTTCCAAATAAACATAAATAATTAAAGCTTGAATAACTAATTAAATTAAAATTAGTTTTCAATATCACTTTAACAATAAACGTAACATTTTCCAAAAAACTATTATTAAGTCGATTTGATGTTAATTTAAAATTTAAATTGAAAATATGTAGAAATATATTTATTAATTTTATAAATAAAACGAAAAAAAAAAAAAATAAAAAAAAAAATTATTACCAAAATATTTTTCTGAGTATAAATTCAATCTCTAAAAAATGTAGAGACTTACTAATAAAATAGCAGGTAAATCGATAAACACAAATACAGTTTTATTTTATCTAAAACTGTATTTGTTTTTATCGATTTATCTAAATACTACCTAAATATAAGTTTTTTTTTTTTTTTTTTAAAAAAATTAAATATAACTACATAAATAGATCATTCTTCTAACGCTTTAAATATTATATTTTATTTACGTGCTGTTATTGTTATTATTATTGTACAATTTATATAATATATATGGTTCTAGAAGTATAGACTACTAGTATATATATATATATATATATATATATATATGTTGAGTTGGCAATAAATAGACTACGAATTGTCCGAACAAAAATCACACACAGTTATCTGATGAACAATGGAGAACCTCAAATGTGCCAAACTCGTGGAGTCCTATTGAGTATCAAGCACATACTAACCGAATGCCAAAACTACGAGTTTCACAGAAAAAAAAGGCTAATCTTCCTGAACAAGATTACATGTCACTCAACGACTGCCGAAATTCCACGAAAAAAACAATCAAATACATTGCATCAACAAAATTAATAAGTAAAATGTAGACTAGACAATGCCCCGCTGACTATTGCTGCGGCGGGTTATTTTTAATAAAAAAATCAATAAAAATATATACTAATTTTGAAAAATCGAATTCACAAAATATTGTACGCACTCGTGAACACGGATCTCGAGTCGATGTTCCACCGAGAACGTCGGTCATTATATTACTCTACGCACGTGCCACCAATGCTGATGGATGTTGATAATCGAGACGAGTGAGCTCGTTTCGCACTCCGCCCTGCATTATTATGTTTTGACTTGAAACTGTTGTTTTGAACTAAGCGACGAAAACAGTTTGTAAATAATCCATCACCCGACTTTAATAATGTCGACAACATATTGCAATATGGCTCATATGGTTCGAGTTGATATGAAAAAAATTTGTTCGAAACGACAACAGGATGGTAGGTGTTCTCCAGTGTGTTGTGCTTTTTTTGCGTTCCGTTCGTCGAAACTTTAAATACGCAACTGTCTGTGCTGGTTCGACATTAAATTTTTTTCATTATAAACGTTTTGAAAAATGTTCCAGAGCGCTGAGCAAATAATACCATAGTGTTTTAATTATTTCGAACATTTTACTCTCCGGTAATATATTGGAATGTTGTTGTGGAAACTTGGACAGTTTTAACTATATCCGCACGAGCAATATCGTAGTGTTATGAGATTTGAAATTGCACATTCGTAGTACACACGAATGGTAACAGTGGAAACCCTTCTTTTTTTTTTCTTACATACTTAATCAACATTGCAATAGTTGGTGGAAAAACGTCCGATTCCATTTGTACATAATTCTTGAGTACAATATGATACGAGAAACGAGAGAATTCGTAAAACAAACTCGTATGATTTCCAAACCTCTGGCCCGCGTGTGGTACGATTGGTGCTCCGTATGTGACTGAAACCTAATAAAAGAAAACATGTATTATTGTCGGTTACACGTGTTACCTCTCCAGTCATTATTTATTCTTTTTGACGCGATCTTTGGGGGGATCACAATTACTTAATAAACTTTTACGTGTGTAAGTTCATTTTTTTCCCCGACGGTCTTTAGAGATAAATACTCATGCGCACGCACACCCACGTGTCAAAGACAGGCCACACGATCGGACAAAAGACCCAAACCGTATTACTTGTACGTTTATTATTATTTCATAACCAAAGGATCTGTTTTGTGAACGCTGCTACGATACCCTTTTCCATAGGCCAATTCAAAAAACACTTATACACATAGATTATAATTAATTGAAAAAAATATTTGTTAAAAAAAAATAAAGTCATTAAACGGTTTTAATTTTGAACTACTACGATATGATCAATGCGCTATAAATGCACGTTAGTATTATTAATATCGAATGTAGTATAATTTGAATAAACATTAAAAATTAAAAATATTATTATTTCCTACAAAAAAAAAAAAAAAAAAATAATAAAAAAAATACGCGTATTAATTTTGGTATGTGAATGATGAATGCCAACCATTGTTGACTCAAACAGAAATAAAAATGAAAACCATCGTTCTCGGGGTTAATTAGTCTTTGGACGTATCATAACATTATTCGTGGTTTATTTTTTGAGAAACAATGTTAGTTTTTTTAAAGAACACAATCATTAAAATAATTTTAAATTTAAAATATTGATATCGTGATTCATAAAAATGCGTAAAATTATGCGTGGTGTTATAAAAATAATTTAAACGACCGATTTTAAAATATTTATTGTTTATACGATGATTGTAAGGCTTAATGGTTAAAAGTAACTACGGTAATGAGGTCCCGAAGACATTTGTTTGGATAACGGGAGAATAAATTAGTATAACGGCTATTTCTGAAGCTATTATTTTTCGGATAAGAACGAATTTTCGGAGTGTGATCGTGTGTGCAAGACATGATAAGACCAATGCATATTTGGTAAAAGGACAATGTAGTTTCTCACGACGGTGTTACATTTAAAGGGAAACAACAAGCACCTCTATAGAATTGTAATTGAGTTTTATCGATTTTTTTTATTTATTTATTTTTATTTCAAAATATTATATCTTATACGTTGTATACTTCATAATGACCTGTGATCTACAACGTAGTTGTAGTAAAACTACAACGAATGATAATTTATCGCCGTAGTTTAGTGTCTAAGAATATACGGCTCATACTTGTATTTTGAAGTAATTAATTATTTAAAATTTAATATTTATACTCGTATATACGAGTACAATATGATCACGATTTTAGGTACCACTAAATATCTCAACTTGGTGATCTTGTATCGAAATTAATAACATATGCTTGATGTAATCCATTTATTTTTAATGTTAACCCTATTTATTATTTATTTATTTTTTATAAGGACATTTAAAAACTGTGGTTTATGCAGATGTATTTTTCAGTCTGCAGGGGTTAAAAAACAAAATACAGGTAACATTTGACGTTATTGGAAAAGATGAAATCAAAGCAGAACATCAACTAAATGTTTTTTTTTTAATGCTTGAATCATGTTTAAAAAATAAAGGAAAGAACTTGGAACAATTCATCGTATGAATTTACAAAATTAATTATTTTCCGTATTATAAATGATTACTACTAATATTATTATTACTATTAATACTACTGTGATTATTAAGATTCGTTTTTATTATTTTAATTATAAGAAATATCATACTAAGAATAAAGTTTAATTAATTTAACACTTGTTATAAAGATTTAGTGATTTAGGTAAAAATGACGTAAAAAACGAATTATGTATAACTTAAAATTTTAACATACTTACATAATATCATATTTTTATTTTTCTATTACGCCAAATTAAGATGCTTACAAACAAAACATTTGACATCACTTCAGTAGGTTTAGTTATTTATACTGACAATATTGCTATATATAATATTATACAGTTATATCCAAGCAACGTCATTGTATTAGCCTCAAAGAGTTATTGACGCGCATCAATGTGCATACGATCGGATTAATGTTATTGACCACATACCGTTTATAAGATCATACTTAATCAGTATTCTATATCAATGTACAATATCATGCTCGCCTCCCCTTTTGTTCCATTAAAAAAAAAAAAAAAAATCCGTTTATTACCTAATGTTCTTTTCGTCCTTTTACGATACAATTACAACTCTTGTACCACTGTTTCTAATTGGATCATCCATGTTGTGCGCAGCTATATGTTTCGATTTTAAATTTAAAAAAAAAATCTAAGAGACACTTCTACTATCCTCAACATTTTGTAAAAGTGTCAAAATGAACAGTCGAGTTTTTCCAAATTTTTTTTTTAGCTTGACGTACTTTCTCACAACTCACGCCTATTCATTAAAAGAAGACTGACTGTATACACGTGCTTGCTCCCGTAAGACAAGGTTCTCGAGAGAATTTTATGTCTTACCCCTCGTGCGGATTCCGTTATAATTTATTATTAACATCGGTGGCGTGCACCGTAAAGCGTTCTTTCGCATCGTTTAGAATATAATTAAAACGCTCTTTGAAACGATTAAAACGAATTTCGCATTTACCACACATATAATGCGTTGATATAATGGTTGATTATCATTTATCAATTAAATTTATAGTTACGCATTGGTTATGGTCAGACTGAACGTGGTAGTGAAAAGAGAAACAAAAACACCTTGGTCGAAAGTTTACAACATGCGTTCCGCTAGCCTTGTGAAATAATAATACTAATATGTTCAAAGAGAGGTAGTTTTCCAATTTTCAATTGACTTTTTAAGAAAAGATAATATCATTCGAAAATTGAAATTTTCAAAACTGTTATTTCGTCATTGCATGCCGTTTACATGAATTTGATGCAATTATTTTGGCATATATTTCTCCGCTATCTATTTGTTTTCACAATACATTGTGGTTATCAAATCGTCACGTTCATAATATCCATTACAAAATGGTTCTAAATGAATCCAGTCCCTAATTTTATGCCTGTTAAGTGAATCCACAAAATACAACGTACCAAGGATATTTTAACCAGTACACGCTGGTAAACGTACGAAACACGATAATAGGCATATGATTACAACGCATCATATGATCATATTGTAAAGGCCCGAAAATTATTAACACAAGGTTATCGTCAGAGCCCCGGTCTTAATTGTAGGATGCAAAAATATCGATTTGTTATAAACATTCAAATTGTTAAACAGACTTATCAAATCAAGGCCCGGAGGATTTTCAAGTGTTCTGCTGTTGGCTTACGCTTAAAGTAAAAGACCAACAAGTCGATAACGTAGTCGAGTTGGGGGAAGGGTATAGATTAGGATGAAAATGAGAATAATAATGATAGTCGTAATAATGAAATAAAAACAACGGAGATGCGAATCGTCACCGCGGGGTTTCTTGTGCCGCGACGAGTCCAAAAGGATAATCTAACTAACGTCGCTAATGACACGACGTGTTTGGATTACCAACTAATTTCTGTACATTTACGGTACGGAAAATTCACACACTACCAACACACGTCCTCTTATACAGACTCAAATACACACACGCTCACACACACACACTTGTGCATATACGGGTGCAACTGAAACAAGGCTGTATATTGTAGTCTTAAATTGTATTGTTAAATCAGGATTAATCGTCGAAGCCCCTTAAATAATCGCTGGAAAAAATAAAAATAATACTTTTTAATTTTCCTACCGATCGCCAATGTCTGCGACTGTACGTTATCACGTTTTAATGGTGGGGGGAGGAACTCTACACGCGAAAAAATGCATATTATTATATACGATCATCACGATTTCAAGTACCGTTAAATATCTCGGCTGGGTAATCTTGTACCCAAATTCATATTTCGGATTCCTGAAATATACATTTTTTTAATTTTAACCCTTACTGTATACACATGTACCATACAACTTTTCCTTTTTTTAAGAGCAGTGCTAGTTTTTTTTTTTACATAATCGGATAGGTTATTTTCTTAAAAAAATGTCTTTATAAAAATTTTTTTTCTATTATCTAAACTGACCAAACGGGAATAAGTGCAAACAATATTTCCCATAGCCATTGAACTCGTCAAATAATATGGCCTAAATTTGCAGGCGACGAGAAGTTTATTTTTCCTTCATTTCAACATCTCAAAATCGTTCCCCCGCAAACGCACATAATTATTGAAATAATAATGCGAATGGTCGGGAGTGAAAAATCAATAAGCTACCGCAACGGAAAAGTTCTCGGTGGGTTGAAAAACGAAAATAAGCAGCGTTATAATAACATGTGCACACGGGAGAAGGAAAAACGAGTGCAAGCGCACGTCGAATGAATCGCGAATGGAAAATGAAATCGTTGGGAAAACACAACCGGTGGAACATCGTACGATATGAATGCAAGGAAAATACGGTCAAACTAAGAGGACGTACCTATGCCGTACGCAATGTATGGGATCGGGGTGGTCAACGGATGTAGAATCTACACTGTAGATCTATGCCGACCAACGGGTGTACATAAAAAAAAAAGTGACGCGTGGAACATAAATTTAAAATAAGAAATAATATAATAAGATATAAATTATACAAGGACAAAAGATCGGAGCGTAGCAATGGTAATAATAATAATAATAATAATACGTGTGTGCTGTGGTGGCGCACAAATGACGAGTTATGTGCGATGGACAATTTGAATAAGAAGCGCGCGACGAGTAATGTAATCGAATGGAAATATAAAATATCGATCCGCCTTGGGACAAAAATCTCACTGATATTATGCTATTATACTACGTACTAACTACTAACTCGTATAATTGCTATTTAGCTATCATACGCGTTGCAATGTAACAGACCGCCAACATCAGACTCCGTACTGGCTATTGCCTAGGTGCTTCATGGATTTCAAAGACAGTTAAGGGTGGTCATTGGGAGGAGGGTGCTCGAAGGAATTTTTAAAGAAAAATGTTTTCCCTAATTTAGTTCCAAATCTGTAGACATGTTTTCATAAACATATTTAAGATATTTCAAAGGTTTTATACTTAACCGTTGTGAATCAACATAGGATTAAAACGTTGGTGAAAAACTATTTGTAATTTAATCAGTTAAATCGCCATGATGAGATTCGAATTGGCACCTCAGTTAAAATCAATTTTTAATATGGAATAATTATTTTATAAATAAGTGTAATAAACTGTAATATATATAGTATTGTTAAATATTCGAATACTTGTGTTAAATACTTCTTGGTATTTCAAATAATTTTAAAATACTTTTAGACTAATGTATTTTAAATGCTCAAACAATATTTTTTTCTTTATATTTTTATTCTATAATACTAACTAAATTTTTCCGTTCTAGCGTTCTGTTCTGAATTATAGTTATTAATATTTTCATAATATAATTGTTTAGATTTTGTTTTAAGAATATAATTTTATTATTGTTTTAAATTCTAAGGATTTGTAAATTAAGTTTCATCAAGTCAGCAGATATCATAATGATTGAGACCCCTGATTGACTATAGTCAATGTTTTTTGATATTGCATTTACCATGATTAGATAAATATTGTTTAATTAATATACCTACCTATCAGAATATATGAGATATATGCGTAATTAACTTTTAATTTTTTAAGTATGTATAGTTTGTATTTTAATTCAAACATTTATCAATAAGTTTAAGCACCATTCTGTTTCCGAATAATGTATAAATATTTAAAAATCAACTTGTTAAACTAAACAAAAAGCAAGTATTTTTTTAAGTATTGCGTTTATATTTAAACACTCTAAATAATAAGTACTTGAATACGAATTATATATACAAATCTCACTAATTACTAGAATACGTATTCCAAATACATTTGAAAAATATTATTAACAATACTATAAATGTCTATACATACATAACATTTCTTCCCTTTGTGAGTGTATGAATCCTTAAGTGGAATAATAGTATCACCTAATTGTTTACTATAATGATACTGTGCATTCCACGTGATGCTGTGGCATAGCTGTGCTCGTGATTAGCACTGTAACCGTTGGGTTGCTAATACAAAGGAATACCGCCGAAACGTTTTGGTCTCAACCGACGCATCGTCAATCATTTAGACACCATTATCGTGTGATCAGTAAGATACTATATTCACTGTTTTTAACTATCATTCCGTGCCTGATTTTTTTTTCCTCGGGGTTGAATCATTTGTCTTTCGATTATCGTTCTATATATGTATTTTGAAACGAATGGAAATGAATCATTCGTTATTTGCAAATGGATCACACGTGACGATATCTGTTAAAAACGTAATGTGGCAAACATTTCGCTATGAAAATACGCACGTGAATTTATTGAGTATAGATAAAGTGTATGTTCATGCTCATGTAATATTATAAAAAAAGAAAGATTTATTTTAATTATTTATTTATTTTTTATTAATATATTAAAATGAGTCAAGAGAATTTTATTATACAGTCCAGTTGCGATAACTCGAAGTTAAAAGGGGATGAAAATTAACTTCGAGATATGTATTATTTGAGGCATCTAACTAATTTATAGGGGAATAATTTTCTAGGAGAATAAAACAAAATTTTAGTTGTCAAGTTTTTCGAGTTATCGAGATTCGAGTTATTGCGACTCGAATGTATTTGTGAAGTACGGCAGGTTTCAAATTAAAGATTTGACGTCAAGTATTACAAAGTCAATAAGATTAAAACTGAATATGAAAATATAAAGAAAGGATAACATTGAGAAAATTTGGTAGTTTTACATAGAAATAATTTATTTTAATGAAATTAATGATTATAAATTTGATACGAAAATTTAAACATTTTCTGCGATTTTGTGTTCTGTGTGTGAATTTTGATTTTTGATGACTTCTGTGTAAGATTTGGTTTTAAAATAAGTATTGGAATTAAGGCCTTAGGTTGAAAGGACTCTTGGAACAATTTTTTTCGAAGCTGTTATATAAACTGCAAATTATTTGAAGTTAGTAATGTGGTCCTTGGTGTATGGAACTTATTTGGTGGCATCGTGGCATTCTTTGGAGAACTCGATAGTGAAAAGGTGGTTTAAACTACATTAAACGCATATAAGTTCGTGGTAACAATAATTCAGTATTTTTTTTTTGTACGATTGACAGTTGTAATATTGTGTCACCACGTCTTTTTCATGTAGTTTCTGAATCGATACCTTAGTATTAAGTAGTGACGAGGATTTTCTTGTTATTTTCTTGTGTTAAAATATCCAAAAAAAATAAAGGGAGATGCACGAGTGGAAAATAACATTAGTTTTGTGTAACTGATCAATAATTTTATTAATTTTAAGGTGATCTGCAGGTTGTACGATAAGGTATGACGACGTTAAAATAAGAGTAAAACCATTCAAATTGGTAATGTTGGTTAAGACTATTGCAAGCGAAGTAGTATGAAATGTTTTTGATGAAAATGGGCGAAGACGAAGACCTCATGTCGCTATCTGTGTAAAATGACTACAAGATCGTACTTAAGTTTGGTTAAGATCATAATAGTTGCTGTCATTAGTTTCATCGGTGGAGAGTGGAGCGAAGCGGACTTGTGTAAAGTATACATTGGATTTTTAGACATTTTGACTTGGAAAATTTAGTTCAGGTTGACAAATCCCTTTTCGTGGATTTTAGTGTGTGCGGCAAAGCGAGGTTAGTTTTCTAAGTGGTGTTGATCATAATGACGTTTTTCAATTGAAACACATAGTTAATATTTTTTCGTTTTTATTATTATTATTATTATTATTATTATTGTTATTTTGGCTCTTTCAGGGCATTTAAGCTCATTGCTACTTAAACAATTCTGTGCGTCTTTATCATTTGCCATAAATTCTCTATTCAGTACTACCAGACCTCTAAGATCTCCATTAACTCGGTTTTTCCAACGTTGTCATGGTCTACCTTTCAGTCGACTTTTATTAGGTTTTCACTTCATGGAATTCCATATAAGTAGGTCCTCAGCCCTCCATTCATGTTCGGTTCATTTTAATCTCTGGCTTTTGAGTGTGGTCACTGTATTAGTCTCGTTGAAAAAAGTTATAAGTTCATTATTTTATCGTATTTCGTATCTGTCTTTCTCATTTATCTTTGGTCCAAATATTCTTCACTAGATTTTGCTTTCAAATATAAATACATTTTTATCATCTGACTTGGTAGACGTTAATGCTCATGTTTATAGTTAATATTGATCATAATAATTATTAACGAGCGATAATGGAGCCATAGCTATAATAGTATAATATGATGTATGTGTGTTCACGATGAACAAGTTACGGATGAATTTAAGAAGTTCAACTTTTCGAGTAGCGGCGTGTAACGTAAATGATGGATTATTGCTGTATTGTCTGCAGCGATAGTAGTAATAATAATAATAATAATAATAATAATAAAAATTCACCGCCTACTTGTAAAACATTGAAAAATAATTCACAACTTATTATTATCATAATAATAACTACTGTTACTGCTGTGTTCCGACAAGCTAGTTATTAATACGCTCGAAGTACACGCGTTTTTTTGCAAAGGGTACTTTAAAAATTATTTTGCAATTGATCTATTTACCGACGTGAAGTGAAGTGTAGAACAAACGAAATGTATTATTTAATACACTTTAAGTATTTGTATATATACACTAGGTACCTATAAAATATATATATATATATATTATGTAAGAGTTGAATAGATAGTAAGAAAATAATATATATATATATTACCTTCGTACGATATATTATTATTATTTTATTCTGTTAGACGGTATATAAATTGGCTGATAATACTCCGCAGACGTGCTTTGAACGATTTTTGAAATAAAAAACTAAACTATGAGTAATATGTATTGACGTTTTAATGACGGTATCGGTAAATGTTTGTAGTATATTATTTTCGAATGTCTAGAAGCGTTAAACGTAATAAATACTCGTACGCCGCAAGTCGTGCACGTCGTCAACGTAAGGAGAAATGGAGAGTGATGAATACGATTTTTTATCTCGTACGTCATTTTGTCGTCATTGTCATCATATCAAATGATAATAATAAAAAATGGTAGAATAATCTAACGGTTACTCGTTTTTTATTCGTGTACGAAACCACACTTTAAGCGATACTAAGTGTCAGACATCGCGGATAATTCCGTTTTAATATTATCTCGTGGTTTACGAAACAATACTACAGTCATTATTTATTGTCTTCACTAGTCAGAAAGAGGGAAGGAAAGAGAAATCACGGTCCGTTAATCCGATACGATGAGCTACAGATTAATAAACAATAATGTAAAGATTAATTTAACTTATCGTAAAAAAGTTCAATGCAAGTAAGAAAATGATTTGAAAAAATTCTAAAAATCTCGGAGCTCACTGTGACGAATCACTAGGGAATGTTGGCGATGACGTTTCGGTGATAAACCATTCCGGTGACATGCTATTATAATTTAAAACTTTACGTTGGCAAAGCCAAAATCTTCTAGTACCCTCAACACTAACTTTATCCGAAACATTTGTGACACCGTCGTACGAAAAAAAAAGTTTCTATCTTATTTGTCTTAAGGATCATTGCATGCAAAATTTTGAAATAAAAAGTTTAAAAGTTAAAATATCAAACATCTGATAAACATTTTGTGATAATCGATAATATTTGATGGTTCGAGATTTATTTCAATACTCGTACAATCGTGTACACGACCATTCGCCGAATCGCCAGATCGATAAAGGCATAATGTTGAAATGACGTCGCCAAACGTTGTTCCGTTCCTTCGAATCACAGCATTACATCGTAGTATGAAATTATAAATATTTTTTCTTATCGATGAAAATGAGTATAACAAATTAAATTACATTCACTAGGTACAACAACAACAAAAAAAAAAAAAAAAAAAAACAAATTCCAATATTTCAGTTATATCACGGCTCATCCAGAACTTGTTAAGTGTTAATCGTTTTATTTGCCTCACCAGGTAACGTGCTCGGTAAAAATTTAACGGGCTTATGTGCAGCTGAACCGTATTGGTGCCCAATCCGCGGCACACGGGTCACATTTGGGTCATTACAATTATTTTAAAATAAAACAAAATGTTAATAAAAAAGGTAAAATTATTATAAAATAAGATTTTTTTTTTTTTTTTTTTAATATATTATTGTTATTTTCGAGCATTTTCAAATAAATATTTCATGATATAACCGGTGCACATAAAATAACGTACTAATCAAATTGATGTTTATATACAACGTGTACCTCAATCTGTAATCTTTTCAGTAGTGAGTAAAATATTTGAAAAAAAATTCACTACGTACCTACACACACACCTATTGTATACCTATTATATGTAACGAAATAACATTATTAGATTAGTGTTGATATTGTCCGTACTCATACATATTTGGAGGCCCGCTCTAAGATAATCGTTTATCGTTAATGGTCCGCCGAGGAAAAGAAGGTTGAACATTCTGCTGTACCGCATCACGCGTCTCACCGGGTGTTTGTTATCATCCGAACGGCGGTCTTGCAGGAATTCGGTTGCACACCCAACGGAATCCGACTTTTTAACGTGGTTTTATCGATTACAGCCGATTTACACGTACGGAATAAATTACCGCGTTAGCGACGGTGACGGGGTCAGGTGCGGTATAACAACTGCAGAAAAGTTAGTAACCGTACGAGATGGACAACGTGTCCGCACACGCTAATGATCAAACGGAGAACGATTGGTGGAGGTTAGAGGACTAGGTGATTCCGGAATACGCACTTGCGTTATATCATTATTATTATTATTATTATTATTATTATTATTATTATCATTATCCTTATAATAATTCGTATTTATTCGACATGGTTGATTGTTGTACGAGTATGTGAATGGATGTCCCGGTCGCCTTTGGTAGAAAATCGCTCAAAACAATGTGTACACACATTTACATGTTGCTCGCGCTATTCCCTCGTCAGCGATTACACAATTGTATAATAGTCCTACGCCACCGCCGCCACCGAACCGGTCGGAATGGAAACGTAGACGTGCGTATACGTACCGCGCGCAAGGATTAAGCAGTTGATAACATTATAATGTGAAATGCACTTAACCAGAAGTTTCTGCCTAATCATTTACGGATTTCATTCCCGAACATCCGTCGGAACAACAGTAGTATAATATGCTCCTGATGTAATCGGGACGCACACAAAGCCGGCTCACAATGACGAACCCATCATATGATGAGAGTTACCAAATGTATTCCGGGAAAGTTTCGTTAACGTGTGTTTGAATGATGAATTGGAAAAAACGTTTTAACACTTAAATAATACAGTACTAATAATAACAGTAATAAAATTAAACAGAAATTAGTCAAGCTCCCGAACTCGACTTTGTATATGGACACCTGATGATGGACTTTTAATTCGAAACCGGTCGTACATAGCAAATATAAAACACTCCAGGTTAGGAGTAAAAATAATTAAGAGTAAAAAGAAAGATAACATTTATCCCTACACATATACTATTTGTTTATAGAATATAATAAATATGCTATTTTAAACACGTTTTTCACCTTTTCCGCCACGATAATTACTAAAACATCATTATTTCACGTATCCTTCCGCTGAATTCCAAGAGTTTTTAGGGAAAAAATGTATATTTTATTATCCTTACAATGTTTGTTAGTTCTGAGGTTGTTGTACACCGAATTATGCTAAAATATTTTAAATACTTGTAACGGTTCGTGTTATATGGGATTGAAATTGAACTATCGAGTGAACGAAATGCGCATACCATTCGAACTGCAAGTATAATTTTTATAACTCTGTTGTTCGACGATATTAGTACATTGTTTTACACTGTTGTTTAGAATTTATTTTTTTTTTTAATTTCGGTTATCATCTAACAATCAAACGTCAATAACTATGGCGTCTTATGTTTTAATTTCTAATAAATTATTAGTTCCTGGTAACTTATTACTGTAACTCAGTAAAGGTAAAGCTTCTTAAAAAATTATAATATTGTAATTATTTAGTTTTGCATTAAATTTTAAATGATAAATGTAATTAAAATTTGAGTAAACACAAAAATTGTAATATTATTATGTTTTAATCAAAAATTTAATGCAAAAATAATTACAAAATGGTTGAAAAAATTAAATTAAATTTTTCATCAAAAACTTTTCTTTTACTTTTATCGTAGATGGACATAACCTAAAACAGCATCATTATTTAAGTAGGTAAACAAAATATTTACAACACATATATGGTTGTAAAAAATAAGTACTATACCTACATTGAATATCGTAACCTTTTCATCATTTTAATTTAAAAAAATTAGTTTTTTTCAAACAATAAAATGCTGTTGTGTATACATTTTATTTTTCTTTGATATTACAAATCATAAATTGAAGTTTATAAATGGAAATGCACATACGAGTATTTCTTGGTTCTTGTAATTAATATTTAAATTACGTTTATATTTTTTTTCATCGTAATCACTATAAAATCAATGAAAATAAAACCAAAAGTATAACCTATTAAAATAGTAGTTTACAATGTAATCTAAAATTAAATATTATTTTTTTTAAAACTTATATATATATATATATATATATGTAAGTGTGTGTTTTAATATTTGTCTTTGAAATGATAAATATTCTCCTTATAATGATTTTTTTTTTTTTAATATGTTGACAATATACACATATTTCGTAAATCCTTGAACGTATCTAATTCATTTGTTCCGCTTCTCGATATGATAACATGTATCTGACACCAAGCTGCTTTGCTAGCAAATAACAGGAAATTGTAAAAATATACTTTGCTTACTTTAAAATAACTGTTGTGTGTGTGCCGCGTCGAGGTTCTTATTCGTTGTAAAAAAATTTTGTACGTGTATATTTTGAAAAAAATGTATTAACTTTCTAAGAAAATTGTAAAAATGGCACCAATTGGAACTAATGAACACAATACGTAAGAAAATGTAATATCTCATAATAACATAAAGAGCAATCAAATTAAAAAAAAAATAAAATAAGTTTGTTATACGTCCAAATAATAAAGATGATAACACTGTAGAACATTTGTTTTATTTTTTTTTTCGACTCTTACAGCGTGATTTTACTCAGAGATGGATTGTTAAAGCAGGTCTGATAACATCTGAATCGAATAATGAAAACGAAAACACGGTACGAAATGATACGACTAAATATCAGTGATTACACGAGAATAATGTTCTTATAACGGTTAAACACGTCGATTTAATATTAGTGAATAATTGCAGAAGCGTATCTGGGTAGTGTGTCTGTCCGTTTTTTTTCAGACTAATTGATCTTGTTTTAATGACCTGTCGGTTCGGACACTTTTTACGCCTGTTCCTTCCCGTCCCATCGTCCTCCTTTCCGTCCCATCGCTATTAAAAGTATAATCGTACGCATTAAGCAGACGGCGGCGGGTGAAAAAAAATTAAAATGGAATAAAAACCGTTTACGCATATACACGTATGTATATATATTAGATGCGGGCGGACGAGTGTGTACACGTATAAATCTGCGGTAACAAATTGAAGTAAGGCCAAGGGATTTCGAGGTTAACGCATTTATATTGTTTATACACATAACAGTGACGAGAAGACGGCGGCGGTTCGTGGGCAAATCCGGACGAGATTTATTTCACGAAAATCACTTTTGCCCGTGACCATCATCACTGTTCCGTGCGGCAGTCGGTTGCGCGTGTACACGCGCGTTCACACAAACACAAGTCTGCGAATCACCACTGATGCGCGCGCAGCATTAAAACGAAAAACCGAAAAGAAAAAAAAAAAATAATAAAGATAAAGAATATATTTAAATTACAGTCGCCGGTAGACGGTATCGGAGCACTGAGAGTCGGCGCACCTAGGACCCCTCCGTCCCGAACAACGTTCAATCCTCTACGGCTTACTGCGTACGGGAGGGACGATGAACGGAAACGGTGGTTGAATATTTCCATATCCGGTGTACCGCTGTTCAAACCGCGTACTGACATATGTTACTGAGACTTCCGTAGTGCACTCGATACGTGCGCTGGCGGAGATTGAATCACATATTTTCCGGCCAACTTAAAAATGCGAACTAATACCGTGACGCTGATCGCGCTTTTTCCGATGAAAACACTATTGGACGGCATCGGCTTCAGAAGATCGTCCGTTCGCCCTGATATCCAAGCGTGCTGCTTCCACGGCGTCGTAATGACCTGGACTCCTTTATTTTCATTTCCTGTCCTTTATCGTCCTTATCATATCACGATAACTCGAGCGTAGTGCGATGGTGCGGTGCTGAACTCTCCGATTGTCATGCAAAACATATCAACAGTATTGTAAAGGATACTCTTTAAAAGTATCCAAATACAGATACAGATACAGGTTTTAAAAATTATTTGAATACTTGATAAACAAATTAATATTTTAGTACGAATATAGATAGTACAAATACAAACAAGTATTCATAAATAATTTTAAATACTTAAAAAATATCATATAATTCTGTACGTGGTCAACTAGGACCGAATTTCGTCTTCAGCTACCACTGAATTCCGTCCCAGCTATAATGACCCCATACATTTATCAATTAAATAAAAATATATGTATAGGTATGGAATTTGACAATAATGTATTTTTTTTTTTTGTCAAAATAAAAGATAAAATTCGAAAAAGAACAGTTTTTGAATGATAAAATTATGTATTGGCAAAGTGACAATTTAAATCAATATCATTTTTGTATCAGGTTTTATCCAAGTTTTTTTTCGGGTGATTTCTAAAATCTAAAAAATATGTTTTTTTTCTTTTAGGTTTGCATAAATTAAATAAGTTATTTTGTTCTTAACATACGATTTTTTCTGTCTTATTCAAGCCATATGTAATATAACTTAAATAAATTGGTTTGTACCCGGAATTTTGTTTTCGAAATAGCCTGTAAAATTAAAATAAAAAATTTTTTTTTAAACATTCCAGCAATGATACCTGTCCTATGTAGTAGAGGAAAAGGGACGGAATTCGGACTTCGATTTTGCCCTTAGAAATGGTCTGGGATGGGGTAACTGTATTCTAAAGTATAAAAAGGAGGCAATCTAATTTATTTTCACCCCTGTGTCATTTTAAAGTTATTAATTAATAAATGAAAATAACTAAAAAGGTATGTTCTTAATACAAAATTAACTATTTACATTATCTATTGTTAATTAATAATATAATAATAAAATTAAAATAAAACATGTAAAATATATGGTACTAACATATAAGTCTAAAAATGTAATCCTTCATAAATAATTCATTAAACTTTAAGAACATTATTCTTTCAAAATTATCATCAGTCATTTGACCTCATTTATTTAATAGAACTACTTATCCAGTTAGACAAAGTCATTTTGAAACTAACTACTGGACAAAGGTATATATTGTTATCAAAGTCATTTCTGGAGAATTTAAGGATGTAGTCCAATTGAAAAAATAATGTTTCCCCTTTATCAAAATTATAAATATTAAAAGGTATGCCAGACATTTTTTGAATACATTATAAATGAACCAACAACTTATTTTAATAAATTTAACACTTTACTTTTCTTTTTTTTTTTTTTTACTATCAATATATTATAGTCATAATAGTGTATAATAAGGATTCTTAATCTTTTAAGATTTATACCCCTTCATACTAATTTAGTATCACGTCCCCCCATAATAAAATCCAATAATGTTTAGTGGATATATATTGATCTACCTATTTTAATATATATATATATATATATATATATATATATATATCATGATTATAATGTTGGTTATTATTCATAACTTATTAAATTAGTATGATAATATGAAAATCTATAAAGTTTTTATTAAATATTGAACGGGTTTATTTTTTAGGAAAAAAAATGTTATTATAATTTAAAATTATTAAAACAAATGGTATCATTTTTTTTCTTAAAAATTAAATTAATTATTATTAAATAGATACAGATTAATGAGAGGATTGACAATGCTTAGTTTCAATTAATTGTGACATAATAATGTCTGGGAGCCTTCAGATTAAGAAACCGTGGCATATAATGAAGTAGACTTCAAATAGAGTCTCAGGTTCTGGTATTTGGAATAGTTCTGTTTAGAATTAATCTATCAGGCAATTTTTTACAATACGTCACGTATAAATATTGTTTTATTTATACAGCACAAATAAATCGCTGATAAATTTTATTAATATAAAATAAATATATAATTGTTAAATTAATTTATTATTTTATTGTTGTAAAATTAATATAACATTTTTAAAAAAGTATTTGAAAATTGTATTTGATTTTAAATACAGATACTCTGGAAAAGAATTTAAAATAACTCATCCAAGTATTTTTTTAAAAATTATTAAAAATACGAATTTGAATGCTCGAAAAGTATCTTACAAAACGAAATATTATAATTATTAATAAGACCATCACATCGCCCAGTCTTGCTTATAACTATAGCCGTTTTTAATTCGGAGTTACAGAAACTCAATTACTAACTTATTTATACATATTTGTTTGTTGATGCAAGTTAAAGTTAGGCTTGGATTAATTTTATTATTGATCGGATCAAAGAGCTTAATAATCCTATTTTATATAATAGGAACTGTAGGTAACTTGGTCGGTTTCAGTATTGCACTGTTTTCATTTTATTCGATCGTCGAACGCACAACGAACATTTTGCAGTGCCGGTGATATCGAGTTGATGAACTGTTTGGATTCCGATTTCGGGTTGTCACTGCAGTGTCCCACGTGATTTGTTCGTTTCGATCTAGACCATTGCCGCACGTCCCGAGGTTGACTTATTATAATGATACGATGCCGCGTGTTTCGATCGGTAACGGAAAAACCAATAAATCCTACGGGCACGGGGCCTAAGGCCGTGTGCACTAATGCGCGATTCGCGCGGTACAACAAGTGGATTGTGCTGTTTCGAAATCAAAAATAAAATCGTATCGGCCGGAGTCACAAAAACAGTAGCTGAGCGTAATCAATCGGTAAAATACAGAAGAGGAAAAAAACGAGGAAAACAATCGCGTCGCTACGCACTCTCGGACAAGTATTAAACTCGACACACGAGCACTTCGCTATGTACTTACACGTATGTTTAACGGTGCACGTAACTGCCGTTTTACGAACGTTCGTGCGGTAGGAAAAAAATCGCCGATCCGGGACACCGAAGACACGCCGTGGCCACCGCTATTGTTTTTCGCAATACCTGTGCGTGACGACGACTCCGTACTGGCCGCGACGGCGAGTCCGAGGTCGGTGGGCGGCGGGTTGCGGCCGGCCGGTGTTGTTTATGCATTCCGCAACAAATGCCTCTTCTTATTTTGCATAACGATCATTATACGCCCGCTGGCACCGCGAACACCTACGCCGCCGCCGCCGCCGGAGCAAAGGGAAAGATTGAAAACATTTTTCACTTGCGTTTCTTTCGCTAATCGAGAAAACTCAGTAGCAATGGATGTCACGGAGTCATTTTTTATACGGCCAACCCAGACCATAATAAATAACTTTTTCCGACAGGTTTCTCTCCCTCCCTCCGCTCGGGCCCTCCCACTATCCCCGTCCCGCTTTCGTCCCCGTCTCGGTCCCTCGCGCGTGCGATTCCCACCACCGCTTCCCCCGCCAGTGCGGTGCGCGCGCCTACGGTTGACACAGTGTCTCGGAGGTCTTAAGCACTGGGCCATGTATCAAATTTTTCATAATAATAATAATAATAATAATATATAACTTCATATGTGTCGGGTTTTCCTCTCGAACGAGACCGCGCCCGAGTGTATACGAGCACGTGTACTACTATTATTATTATATAGCTGTCTGCAATCTTATCGTGATCAATTTACACGGCTGGAAAACGCAGACACCCCCTCGAACGTCCGCGGCGAAAGCGAGCGTGGCCCACTCTGGACGAGGGCGAAATGTAATATTGCACTTCCCACGTGGCTGTACGTTGCAGTACAACGATGATATTGTATTCTGGACAACCACGTGTAAAGGTCGCATAACGGAACATTTTATAACGGTTTTGAATAACGACATTTTTCGTGTAAAACCAAACGGTGGATTCTTAATCCGTATGGTATTGTTATGAAATCAAAATTAATTTTCGGATTGCGCTACAATGCAATTCGTGTAGCTGTTACGCCATTAACAGTAGAACGATATGCGTCGAGACGTCGACCGATCTTTATAGATTATTGACGTTATGGTTTTTAGTTGTTTACGTGTTTTGTGAAAAAAAAAAAAAATACGTTACAACCATAGGTTGCAGAAACGTATTACTTACTTAAACGTATTACGTACTTGGAAGTTACGATTTTTTGTATAGTTTATTATGAATATTAAATGGTGCGTTCTCTACACATCCATGTACTGTTTTTGGCTAAATACCACGAACCGTTTCGGTAATTTATGACTAGGTACGATAATAATACAATATTAACAAAGAATAATAATGTAGTATAAAAACTACTGTCGCGGCGTAACGAGTAACGATTTACGTAACACGTAACTTTGTTGGAAGACGACGATTTTTTTCCACCCGTGATACTATGTTATGACATTTTTACGACTAAGGGTATACATATATGTTTATTAATTTATTTTGGCTTGTGTACACATATACATATAAGATATACATAACTTATGTTGGTCGGAAGTCTAGATGAAATTCGCGTTCGACCCCCTCGAACCGCGCAGCGTGCACATCGATGTAGATTGAAACGTATCAAAGTTTAACGATAAGTCCGTGGCTCAGTGATCACGAGGAATCTCGGTTTGTATATAGTATGCAACTCCGACGTATGTAACGTAATATGATTATTAAGTTTTCGGTACCATTCGTACGACCGCTTTCGAAACGAAATTCGTGGTCATGTCAGTTGGAAAACTCATCGATACTAAATAGAAATTGGTTAGTAAGATATAATATAATATAGTGGTACAAATGCGATCAACATGTGGAATGTAATAATGTAACATGTGCCGTGTATGCGATGTAATGTATATAGTTATCAAGACCATTTGCAGTAGGAAAACCTTATAACAAGGCAGCTTTGACGTGAAACTGGTGGAAGAACAATACACTCCCATGATGACCGATCAAAGTACATATTTTATTCGTAATAATATTTATATACGGTATGTTCGGAGAAATAGGAGGAGGTTAAGTAATAGAAATGTATACGTACTGGTCGTATTTCGGTATTCATAGAAAACTTCGAAAAAATTAACATCCAAAACTCGTAAAGGCGAGATAGAGATATTTTACCGAAACTCTATTGCGCATTTCCGAGGAGGATCTTAGGAAACGAAGAAAAAACGTAGGTAAAATGATTCATTTACAAGAGCAAAGTCCATTTCGTATGACTCGAAATTCTATGTATAGTGTATATTCGAATTGAAACGTTTCCATAAGTAAAGAGTTTTGCTTTTAGTTATCAGAAGGTGGTAATATATTGGAGAGATGGGATTGAATTAAAACGCATACTTTGGCAGATTTTACGCTGGTTAGTAGATTTTAATATAATTGGCCGTAAGGCGTAGACCGGTAGATAAAATTCCATCGTCCGACGACTTACTTCGGATGAGTGCCCGTTTATTGGATACAACCGCCGATAGTATTTATTTTTTATTTTTTGCATAACTCGGACACAGCTTTAATACGAATTCGTATGGCACGGAACGATACAGGTTGTTGTTGGACAAACGCACAGTATCCCAGCACATTTTGGCCGAACCATCGACATTTATTGCACTCGGCTGATTATCCTGTGTTCCCCGGACCGAGCATAAGAGTGATAACCTATGTAGGCGTCGATCAACAACAGATTCGGGTCAATGACGTCGCTGAGCAGAAAATTTCGATGGAGACTACTACGCAAGTAACCGCGACTTCAATGAGTAACAATCACTGTGGGGAACCAAAATATAATTAAGAGACTCAGTCATTCAAATATTTTTAATCTCGTGGTCGATGGTTGTCGGTTTCCTTGTTTTCTAGGCTATTGCACGAATGTTATCAATTATTTCAACAACAATTCGTGAAGTTGAAAATTGTGTAGAAAAATATTGAATCCTTTGTTCATCATAATACATTTAGAAGAAACATTTGACTAAGTATTTAATGTGTCGTTCTTCAATTTAACTGTATTAAAAGAATTAATATTTACAGAAATATTTCCATCGGTATATCGTGTTAGGCCACCTGACATGGAATTTTATAAACTTAAAAATAATAAAAAATTATACCTATTAAAACTATTTATTTTAATCGAATGGATTTTGAAACTTTGAAAAAAAGGTAACATTCCTATATTGTTTGCATTTGTTTGATTAGCGATTCGTGTTTGAAATTGTCTTTAATAAGATTATAAATATAATTTCTAGCTCCCAAACTTTTCAAAATTACTCTCAAACAAATTTTAAGTTAAGTCCAGAAGTATAGATAAGAAAATGATAATTTGTTTCAAAAATGCTTATAAGTTACTAAATGGTCATTTGTTTTCCATAATTCATAAAATACATTTAGACAAATTAATTCATTAAAATTCGTCAAAATTAGTGTTTCATTATAATTTTATTTAATAAAATACTAAAAAGTAAAATGCAAATAAATAATTCATAATTGATTGATACTCGTCAATTATTAAATAAATAAATAAACAAATAATATACATATGTAGTGTATATACGTATAGAAATAATTAAATAAAAGCTTAGTCTGGAGTATTATGATATTTGTAAAGTACGATCGATTTCTAATTGAAAATTCATCATTAGGATATACGAATTTAATAACTCTTGATTGCGATTTTATTTTTCATACTCAGTTTTAATTTCATTAACTTTGTATATATCTGATGATGAATTTTTATTTGGAAACCGATCGTACTTTACAAATATAATAATACTCTAGACCAGGTATAGCAAATCTATGGCACCCAAAAATGTTTACTATTATATATTATATAATATATAATATTATAGGACCTATAATATAATATAATATAAAAAATTAACAAATCAATATTATTATTATTATTATAATTATGTACCTGAACTAACCTTTTTATACTAATACATTAATTATGCAATCCAATTATAATATAACAAAATATAATATTTTTAATATTTTTTTCATGGCATGCTTTATATATAAAAAAAAAAAAAAAGGTAATTTTGGGCAAGCAGTATTCAAAAGGTTTGCCATCCCTGCTCTAGATAAAGATTTTATTTATTTATTTCTATATACGAACATTTTATTTATTTGTTTATTTATATAATGGTTTTATCATTAACCGTAAAATAATGATAATATAAATACATACATCACGATTAATCTTCTTAATTGTAAATTTCAAAGTGATTATAATTATAACCAAAAATTATGAAATTATATTTAAAATTAATTTACTAACAATCTGTAGGATTTCTATTCGACTATTTTAGCTATTAAATCAAGAAAATAGATTTACATTTAATTACAAATTAATTGATTTTTTTTGTCTGTCTTGTTTATCTGAAAATTAAATTCTCATTGTTGTAAATTGTATTTGTTTTAATTGTTGTACAAATTTAGAACGTTGTTCTTTAGCTATACTAAATATAATTAAATATAAACTTCATCAATTATTAATGTAAATTTGACAACGACGATTGAAGGACCAATCACAGCATTGACGCAAATTTAAATTTAATCTAAACAGTCTTATAGTAATCAAAACAATAAAAATAAATATTAAGGTTTAACAATAAACCGATTGCAGCTAAATCAATATTTGTATAATTAAAAAAAAAATGTATAAATATACTAGCTAACCTGGTAAATGTTGTGAGTTGCACTTTAAATTATTAAATAAATCATATGCATGATATTATAAATCCAACGAGAGTCATACACACAGTAATACATATCACATGGGAAAATATAACCAATATTTTTATCTAGATTAAAGACAAATAAAATGTCTGAAGGTTTATTTAATTTAAAGATACATAAAAGATAAACTTTAAGTAATCTAGATGAAATAAAAAGATAATTATTGAAAACAACATTAAATGTCTAATGCTTAGCTTTTTGTATAATACATGTGTGCCTTTGGGTTCCATAGAATATTTTTATTTTCTTATATAAGTTTATAGATAAATACTAAAAAATAATTAAAATTATTATTTATTACTTTTTAGAAGTTAGTTCTTATAAATGCAATTTTTAAAATATAAAATTTGATTACTCACTTTATGATCAATAAAATTATCAATTGAATGGTTGTATACTTTAATTAATTTAAACCAAATTGTCTATTTCATGACCAAATTACTGTTGGTCTGTTTGTTTAATTTAATTAAATCATTAAGAATAATTAAATAAATGAGACAAGATTTCGTTTACGTTTATAGATAGTTATATTTCCATGAAATCTGGATCAACCGTAGTTTTGTCTTCTAATGTGTATAAAAGTCCACAATTTTTAGTTAAATGAGAAGAACGAGCATACTTTTCCATATTATATTTTTTAGTATTAAAATTACTTTTAACTATTCAAATATATAAGTGAATTATCTCGTTACATATAATGGTTACATCTGCTACTTTTTCCTTCCCTCGAAGTAAACATTTTAATAAAAAAATAAAAATATGCTTAGTTAACGCTTTAGTATTTTACACTATGCATAGAGTTGTATGCATATTCGAATAATCGAGTTATTCGAATATTCGAAAATTCGAATATCAGTATTCGATGCTACAATACCTATTATTATTATTAAACGTTTTGTGTTGCGTGAAAACTTTAACGAACAATTTTCGTTACGTATTGTATTGTAGCATCGAATACTAATTTTCGAATGGTCGAATATTCAAATATTCGAATTATATATGCTAGACCTATTCGAATTCAAATATTCGAATAATCGAATACTTGAATAACTCCCATCACTGATACATAGTTAGGAATAATTTATGCAAATAAATGCTGATATACAAAAAACGTTCGTCTGGTTCAACGAATTTAATTTCCTGGTTAATTTTAATGATTTTACCAATATTCGTTTGAAGAACATACATTATTTTCGATTATTAATAATAAACAATTAAATTATTGTTATTATAACCCCAAAATAGTTAACATAATTTTAATAATTATTTTATGATTAAAAAAATTGTGAATCGAATGTAGAAAAGGGTGGGTAAATAACAAAACCATATTTTAACAAAACATAAAAAATTAATTATAATGAGTAAATAAACCAAGAGTTTTCTTAATTTAATATGTATTATTTATCGAAAAAATAAAATCAAAAAGATAAGTACCCTTATAATATAAGATATTCTGTTTTTTTCTAGATAAAAGATTAAATATTATTTTTACGTTATCTAGGTTATATTTTAGATAATTTTATCTAGGTTGTCACAACGCTGATCTTAAGACTCACACTATAATCGGAGCCATCACACTTATCATTATGAGTATCTTCAAGGTATATTTATATAATTTATTTTCCCCACTGCAGTTATGTACTACTTTTGCCTAAACTATACGCCGTCTTTAGCAGTAATAATTTTCTTTAATAAATATTGGACTAAAAAAGTGGAAAATTAAAACGAATGACTACAAATCAGTTAAATTCAACTTTAACCTAAGTCAAAATGAATACGTTCAACTCTAAATAAACAATAAACCAATCCAAATCCAGCCCTCAACTAAAACTTAATATTTAGGAATTATTCTTGACAAGAGTCTCACAAGGGCCCATCACACCAAGTCCAAACTCAAACAGGAAAATACACGACTGCATCTTCTTAAACCTCTTTTTAAATCTAAAATGAATCCCAAATTCAAATTTCTTATCGACAAAGATATAATTTGACCGGTGTGGTTATATGACTTACACATTTGGAGTCCTGTTAAACTATCTAATATACCTCCTATCCAAGACTTCCAGTTTATTAGTCTCAGGCATATAATTGAAGCTCATTGGTACATTACAAACAGATCCCTTCATAAAGACGTTAAAATACCTACCATGAAAGAACTGGTAAAGACACATTATAAGAGTTTTCCAGTAAATTAATAAGCCACTCATATCTTCTCATCCGTAATACGTTTTCCTTATCTCTCCCCGAAAATATTATTCATCTTCAAATATTAATATAATTATAATTATTTTGCAAGCAGTGATCGAAATAACTCTACATAGCTTTATTAATATTCTAAACGGACATGTATGTAACAATTGGTTCGTCAATAAATCTATAGTTTAAATAATTAAAAACACTTGAATTAGAATTTAGTTTGTAATGAAATATTATATAAACGCCTAAGGTTAAAAATATATTGTATGGATCTGAAACTCTTAACCTTTTATAAGCCCGTTTCAAAATAATATTTTAAACCACGGACCGAATTGACGAGTTTAACCGAGCTTACGAGTGAAAAAGTATGATTTTAATAACTAATTACAATCAAATCATGACGGAACTCTAGCATGCGTGTGATGGAGTTAAGGGGAAAAGTTATGAACAAATAGCGTAGATGTTTAAAAATAATTACAAAAAAAAACTATAGGACGATTGTCTAAAATTCCGCACAATATTTTGTAGGTTCTATTTTTACTACTATTTGAGCCTATGAAAAGGGAAATATTTCTTATCAAAAAATATTGTATTACAACGTTATCATTGAAAAAATAATAAATATCGTGGAAAAAAACGCATTACAGTAGACAGTCATTTTCGATAACCGAGGAAACGGTTTATATTATGATTTAAAACCATTCAAAATATAATGATAAATATTATATTTTTCAGTGCCTAGTTTAATTTTATGACGTTGTGCGCTAAAAAATTCAGCATCGCGAGAAGTATTTAAACAGTATAAATAATTTTCCGCTACCTACTTAATATAACCTCTCAAATTTGACAACGTTTTTGTAACTCAGACTTTCTTTTGAACACTAATTTTTCTATTAATTTTCGTTTCACCGGATAAAAAATGTATATGTGCAGGATAAGCAATAGGTGTAACAATACCATCTATATTTTATTCACATACAACAATGCTTAGTGATGTGCGTTTAATAATAACACCACATCAATTATTTGTTTTCGAACTTATTAAAGCTAATGATACGAAAAAAAAAATTACAATATATTAAAGAATATATTTATATTTTTGAAAAATAAATAGAAAATGAATTGCAAAATAATAACAATTATTTTATTATTATATACGAGAATAACAGAAAGTTAACTCATACTTATCATTTTAATACCGTAGTAAATATTGAATGAAATTGAATGCACCTATATATTACTGAATCATCGATATTGTTCCGTAAAAGGCAATGTAAAGCGAACAGATTTGCAAACATTTTACAGTAAGGCAATATTGTTTTAATGTATACGTATATAATGTATATGTTCGTTTATTGCAATACGAGTGTTTACTCTTGCTCAAATTTAAACAAAAATTCATATGCATTTCATACGAAAAAAATATTTACTGAAAACTAACGATGTATTTCATATATATAAGAATTATAATTATTGAATTAATTATTATAGAAATAGAATATAAGATGCTTAAAAGTAAAAAAATCATTATGTATGATATAAGCTCCACTCACTCACTGATCAGCGTACATCTAAAACGGTTCAACACATTCGTATGAAATGTTTAGTAAATATATTTAATATTACGTATAAATGTAAGTACTAACTTCATAAAATATTTACTGGTAACTAATGGTCATAACGGGAATTTATTAATTATTATAATATTATTATTAATTATTTAGTTTCTAAATTAACCCTGAATACCACAAATCCTCAACTTATAAATGTTTGTTTTAAAATCGATGAATCGGTTTTGTTAGTTAAGATTTAAATTTTCGTAAAAATATATTACGTTAATTCAATACGATTTAGAATATGTAGTTTGTATATAGATATATAATTATGACGTTTCATTTGGCATTACAAAAATAAAAAGATATTTCTTAAACAAAAATTATATCAACTCAATTTAATTTCGTAAGGAAAGATCTACACTGCCTTTATTATGTTGTCGTATACGTAATCATATCAACAAAGATTAAAACCGGATTTCAATAATATTTAATTTTGATTGTATTAGTACGGAAGTTTTATATAATTTAGTAAAGTCGCCAACTTTATTCGAGAGATATGTCATTATTTTAGATAAACGTAATATTACTATTTAATTGTGAAAAAAAAATAGATCGTCTTATAGTTTAATGGTATTTAGTTTCATTTATTTATACTATATTTTAACAATTCAACGATAATAATTATATTAAACAAAATAAAATATTCTCTAGGTAACCAAAATGTGTAAAAATATATTTATCTAAACCAGAGCTAAACATTGTTTTTTTATGTTAAAAATGCGATTTAAAAAAAAAAAAAAAAAATACTTTCTTAGTTCATCTACACTTAGAAATTCTATTAATGGCTCAAACAAATTGCTTTAGTAGTTTTGGATGTATGTTAGTCAATTGTCGATAAATGATATATAAAGTACAAAAATATAGTTATAAACAACATTAATATTATACAAACGTATAATACGCTTACATAAATCGTCAAATCAAAAACGGTAAATATTGAAATTCGATACAATGCTTGTTTTAAAATAATAAGAACGTTCAATATAATATAGAATGATACGGATTCGAAAAAATATACTTATTTAATTTTATAAACTAGCTGGAAACATATTTCGCATGATCGATAGGGTATGTCAGGTTGATGAGTATTTGTCTTCGGATACTCTAGCATTTTTAAAATATAATGTATTATTCATTTTTTGAAAGTTAAAACGCATTTTTTTCTCAAATTGTTTCCAAAATAATTTTGATAATTATTTAGTTGACGATAAACTTTTTCCCTTGTTCCTAAACAAATTTAATTAAACATGTTTGAATTAATTTCAGTGCGTTATACGTTTATCATAAGTAAAAATTAATTTCACATATGAATATTTTAAAAGTACTATGCTCAGTTGATTATTTATGATAGTAAACAGTATTACGCTCAAGGAACTTAGCAGTTTATCAATTATTCAAGATTACCATAATGATAAAATATGCAACATGTATGCTGAAAACAATTGAAAACAAGAATAATCTGTTGTTATATACAAAATATAATACATAATACTATATAAATATATATATAGGAAAAAATATTAATTTAAGAATCTGTTAAACTTTTTATTTTACAAGGAATATATAAATATCACAGTACGGTAATCTTCTTTTTTTTTTTTTATTATATTTTGTGTATCAAAATTAATTCATGATTTTATTCGTTATTAACCTTTATAATTTGATATTAATTTTTTTAATTTTTATCATATTAGTTTATTATACGGTGATCCATTTGTTATACGCAGAACTCGGTTTATGGAAATTTACAAAAATTAAAAAAAAATTAAAATACCAGTCGTTTATTAGAAACGTAGTTCCGTGGGCTCTTTTACTTTTTTAATTATAAACTTAGCGCTTTGTACAACTTGCTGCAGTTTCATTATGAACCGTTAACGACGCGAACGTAATACCAACAATATTATACAACCAAACCCCGTTACTTGAAACATTACGGTTACTAATGGAATCCGATGAACGCGATACGATTTATAATAATATATATCGACGGTATTTTGTGAGATAGATGTATACCACTAAATATCGGAAAAACGTTTTCGATACGAACATTTTTTAAGAAAAGTCGGAATATAAACAAGTAAAATAAAAGGTTTTACGTTATAAAAATAAAATAGCTATACCGTGTAGATGTACAAACGTCCTTTTAAAAAATTAAAAATTAAATTGTTCCAAACTGTTTTGAAGTGATAAATAATTGAAATCAAATCTAATTTTGACAATTTAACAAGCAATTTAAGTGTCAGGGTTTCTCATATTCAGTGTTCTGTCATAAAAAATGTAATCATTTTTTTCTTTTGTTTAATAAAAAAAAGTAGATATCGGCCCTTTTAACAAAACACTGGAACGATACGATACTTTCGATGATCGTTTCCCGCGTGGAAATCATTTGAAGTCCGGGCCTGGTATGGGTCAGATTTAAATTTCAACGGGACTCGTATTGTGCCGAGTGGGTGCCATAAGAATTTGCTAATCCGTATCGATCGGTAGTTCGGGACGTGCGGTGGGCATTCAATACCAGAACATATTTTAAGTAATTTTCAGTAGGTGGCTTTTTAATAAAATTGTCTACCATCGTAGTTCGTAGACGTGGTGTTCTTCTGCAGAGGAACATACAGGGAAAATCAACTCCTGTCACTACAGTCGTTATGAGAATATGTTGGTTAAGGGCACGATCACCCACCACTGGGTAGCATTCAATTGTCACGGAGGGGGGGGGGCACTAGTGACACGTACTTTGCATGTTAAAATATGCTTTGCCCAATACTGGTAAACGGTATAAAGACGACTTTTTGTCCCAAACATCTGTTGGACGCGGATATCAGTGATTCCCGGACGCCGGTGTACCGCGAGAACTCTAACCGCTTTTCCGTTTAATTTCTTTCAAACGTCCGACAGAAACCGATCGTGTTATCGGCGAACGTACGACGAGCGCCACGATCGAAAACAGTTCGGGAACGGTCGGTCGGACATGCAAACGCCTCTACTATGTCTCCGCTTCGGCTACAACGGACCCGTTTCTGATCCGACTCATTCCGACTGATCGGAAGAAAAACAATTAGATTTGTTTCGAAACCGAAGTATCCGACTAGTAAATACGTCGGAAACGGACGAAACGGATAAATACAGGCACTATCTATAATACACACGGTTTTGTTTTTCTTCCGATTAGCCGGTTCGAGTCGGATCGGATCGGATACGGGTCCAATGTGGCGAGTAGCCTGACCCGTGTCAGAACGTGTCGGTTGGCCACCGTTTCGGGTATACGGTGTTCGGTGGTCGGGGAAAAAAAAAAAATGAACGAACGTAAACAAAAACCGCGAGGACGTTATTACGTTGCCGCGTAACTCGTACAACACGTTTAACGTCCCGTGAACGGTTTCGCCGCGGGTGTAATTGCGAAACGACCGGTAATCCGATTCCGACGCCGTGTACGTATCCAATGAATCGCTCTTGCCCGCGCGTCTAAGCGTGCGACGCACTACAACGCGAAAACGTAAACGAGTTACAACACGTCCTTTTCTCTTTCCCTCTTCTCATTTTCCCCGGCGGGCCACGCGCACCTTTCGTTCCCGGTACTTTCCGAACTGAAAAATTCGTGCGGTGCGCGCACGACGTTGACGACTTATCTCTCCCGCTGCGCCCACACGTTTGCGCACGTGTGTGTCTCTCTCTCTCTCTCTCTCTCTCTCTCTCTCTCTCTCTCTCTCTCTCTATCTATCTATCTATCTCGGACGTGCGCGCAAACGCTAATGGCGCGAGATGAGTTTTTCCCCTCATATCTTGACACCTCGCGGCACGTCATCCGTTCGTTTGGCGGCGGCGTCGTCGTATTATGTTGTTCGTGCATTGTTAAATATTAAAAACGTCACTCGGCAATGATTAATTCACTTGCCCCACCACCGCTACGGTCGTAAACACGAGTGGCGTCCCCGAAGTGTCGTTTCTGATTCGCGACCCGACAACGGGCGTGGCGCACGACCGTCACGTGTGCACGTGTGCAAAACGCTTTCGCTCGTTCGCACCTTTCAGACGTCGCGCCTGGCCCACGTGGGTCCCCGGTACCGTCGTGGTCAGCAAAACATGCGCTAACCGCGCGACGGCCATCGGTGTCCTCCGCCGCGGTCCGTGATCTCGATCTCCGGTCGCGCCCGATCGAAAATCAGAAAATACCCTCGATCCCCGGCCGGTGCCCTTGTCTCATCGTTGCGACACTGTTTCACGACGTTCGTCACGATTTTTCTTCGATCCTATCGGCCGTCCGTATTGTATCGCGCCGTCGCCGTTTAATTTTGCCGACAACAGTTCGATCGGACGCTAATACGTGCGCGTACTCCTATCCATATTTACGGTTATCGAGATTCCGTTAGATTTTCGATCGAAACGATCAGTCGTTCGAAACCGTGGGCGAAATGAATCAAACGAGTATATTGATTTAAATTTTTTAAAAACACTCGGCTACTGTGATTCGCGCTCCGGTGTACAATGACCGAGTACTTTATGAACGCACCGGTGTGCGTTCATTACGATGATTTATAATCTTAAGCATTTTCAATTTATATATTATAATATATATATATACGCGTTATACGTATCAAGGATCTACTAAACGAGTGATTTTATTTTCTGAAATTTATTATAATAACAACAATTCGACTATTAGCTTCGAGTGGTATAATCATTTATTTGACACGATGAAATATAACGTTGAATAAATTAATAAATTCTATTATATTAAATGTTGTTGAGACAAGAAATTTAATCGCTGATCGTTATAATAACTTTAATTACATTAATTAAACACTTAAATCGTGAAAAAAAAAAAAAAAAAAAAAAAAAAAAAGAAGAAGTAAATATAAAGCAGAGTCTGTAATATTAATACAAACATTTATACATTGAATAGTTCAGGTTATAGTAAATTTAATCAAACCAATGTTTTTAGATTTAAAAAAAATCTAGTTTATAGACAATTATTTATTGATATGTGTTTATCTTGACACCGATCTGCCTAATCCGGAGAGACATGTCCCATTTCCGCTAAAAATCCAGTTCCCAGATTTATGCATAGCCCTATTTTGCCAGAAACGAAAATGGTATGATTCCTGTTTCCGCCAAAATGTATTTTTGTGAAAAGGCGTCGTTTGGGAAACATATTCAATTGTTAGGTACATATTCTTTCATTATAAATTTTAATACAAATAGATAATAAGGATATATTAGTCGAATATAGGTACAATTATATTAGAGTTTTTAAAATATTACATAATTTCATATTATAATATGTCCATTCTATTTTATTATTTATAATGTATAAAATAAGTATAGGTTAAATATTGTATCGATAGAGTTTTGAAAAACATATATAGTCATTTTTAAATATTTAAAAATGTCACAAAAAATATAAATTATAATACAAGTATATGTCAAGTTTTAAAAAATCTTATAATTAAAAGAAATAGTTTTGACACTAGTGTACTTAATAATTTCATTGGAATTTTTTTTGTATTATTTTGAGCATTGTTAATTTTGATATATATATATATTTTGATAATATAATATCTAAACCATTGTTATTAACCGTTATTATCGACAATTATCAAAAATTATCGAAGATTATGAGTGTACCTACATATTACAAATATTTTTTACACATACCATAACATATATTCAATAATGCTTAAAAATTAAAACCAATGGTTTCCAAACTTTTTTTTGGCTGAAAAGGACTATGGCGGAAATGGTCAATATTATTGTTATGGGAACGGGTAACTCCTTCACGGAGAGTTAATAATTGGAAATCATGAACACTATGGATCAATCAAATTATAATAATGCATTTTAATTAGATAATCTCAGTTGATATTAGTTAATATTGCATAAATGATCGTAAAACTAAAAATATTTAAAACAATTATTTTAATTATTTGTAGAGAAGAAAAAATAAAACCGATAGTAAGATTCATAACTGCTTAAATTATGCCGAGATAAACAGTCTAAAAGTCTTTAGTGGTTAATTTATATATTATAAAGTATAGGCATGTAAGATTTTGTTATAAATATTATATAAATATAATTCTTTAATGTTATGTGCGGTGTTTTGAATATAAAAATTTAAAGCGGGAAATGATCGAAAATTAACTTTCACCATATTTTCCTCAAAATCTCAAATAAAAAAATTTAATTATATGAAATAAGGTAAAGAAAGTTTTTTCTCATTCAAATCTCCATATAATTAACAAAATATATTTAACGAAAGAAAATATATTATTATGTAAAAAGGATGACGATGGAAAAATAAAAATAAATTAATAGTTGTTCAATTATAATAATGAAACGATTGAACGTTTCAATTAGTTGATGTTTAATTGCAAACAAAATAATTTCTTTAAAACAAAATTTGCTTAGATAAAAAGAGTAAATATTTTAATTCCATAACAGAAAGTTTTTTCTTCAGTCGTATAATTATTGAATAATTTTCGACGGGATAAAATATCTTGTGTGCTGAGTATACATAATTATACTCGTACTACAAGCTAAATTATCCAGCCTTGCCTGGGAAATATTTAAATGTTCCCAATTAAAGCCATTACTACAACGTGATAAAAAAAATAAAAAAATTTCGAGTTCAAAAAATACACAGTTTTCCTATATTAAATTTATATTTGTTTTTGTATATTAAATTAATTCACATATAACTCAATCGGTGAGTTTTAAAATGAACAAGTTAAACAAAATATAATACTTTTTAGACAATCAAAAATTAAAAAAAATCTATACATCCAGTCAAGATTTTAAAAAAAAATTTGACCATTAATGATGATAGGCGGGGTTTTTAGATTTTTTCTAATGGGGTGTCCTTTGAAATAATCAAAATATTCGATTATCTGGTCCTGTTGTTTTACACACAGTGTTACGCGCATTCTCGCTTAATTTTAACAGACCCACTTGCTGTGATTAGAAAAAATAAAATCATTTTGTCAAAGAAATCAAATCGTATAATGGCACAAGTCGAGAATATTCTCAAAATAGTGTAAAAGTTTAATTTGTTTGCGGATAAACGAGAGTAATATTTATTATAAGCATACGATCTCGACTAAATATCTCTAACATTTTTTTATTTAAAATCCTCGTCCGTTCGTTCTGTCAACAATTATAATTAGGGTCTGTGGTATTAAAATGTATTAAATATGCCGCTTCCATTATTGATTGACCGGACTTCGGTTGGCCGATACGTTTTGGGCGCACGTGATAACGTAGCCGATGCGCGCGACAACCGTTTTCTGACGATGTTAGACTTCATGAGGTCAGGCGAGCTCCTCACCTTTTAATTTCACGACTAGATATCAACGCTATAACTATTAATTTTGACAGTGCCGTGAACTGGATGGTGCAAAAATATGTTCTTGCACCACCGGAAAATCATTGAAATTCGTATAACTTATTACGTTGTTTTCAAGAGCCAGGGGAACTAGTATACTAAAAAAAAAAAAAAAAAATTCGAACGTATTTTTTATTAATATTAATATAATAATAAAGGTTTTGCTGCTAAAATAATTCAAAATGTATTCGTCATTTAATGAAATACATAAGAAAAAATATAATTTATTAAGAAGGATTTTACTTAGGGAGTTGAAAAATCAGCGTGTTGGAAATTAAAAGTTATGAATATGCCTCTGCACCACCAGAATTTGGACCCAGTTTTGCCACTGAAAGTTATCATGTAACTGCATGCGTTATCGTCGTCGGCCGAATCAACGGTTTCGAGGGCACCGTACATGACTGTAACGCGCGCATAACAATAACGTACGATTGTAGAGGGATTGGTTCGAGGGTACTCGACTCGTTTACGAAACGGGCATTTTTTCACAATACCAATTATGGGCAAATCACTCATGTACCGCACAATGAAGAGTTATTATTTTCCGATACTCAGATTTTATCTAATACCTCTTCAGATTAGGCAGTGATGTGAACTTTTGTTTTTTGAAAATGTTCAGTTAACTTTTCGGGAACACATTCGAAATTCAGATCAGTACTTTCGGAGTTAATCGAATTCATTAACGAATAGGTTAGTATGTTTTTTTTTTTTTATCCGTACGGCAATATTATTATTCATAAAACGGTATAGTCCATCATTTTATTTCACTAATATTTCGAGATTGTGCCGATTCAAAGTAAATATTTTGCTTTTCACGCTATATTGTATTATATAAAAGGAAAATAACGATAAACTAATCATAAAACTTTAAATAAGAATAAATCCGAAATTACTAGTCTAAATATTGACTGCGGAAATGTACCAGTTAATATAACCGAATAATTATTTGATTAAAAAAATGTTTGAAAAACAAATGTTGATATTGCCACTGGATTATTTTTCTTGGTAAGTATACCAAGAGTTATAGAGTAGTACCAAGTGTACCGGAGAAAGTTGTATTGGTCTTGTAGTGCCCAAAGTTTTTCCATGAATCAGAATTTGAATAAATTCATGATTCAAGCATAAAAAAAGGAACGACCGTAATGAAAATAAAATAAAAATCACCCTGTGCAATGGTACATAGCCGCGCGTGCGCGTTGCAAGGGCTCGCCGCAGCGTTGATGGAGGCGGCGGCAGCGGAAAGCCCGATGATAATAATAGTAATAATAATATGATATTATAATTTATCGTTTAACATGTGTGTGCATGTGTGTGCAGGTACATTGCGGTCACGCAGCCAATAAAATACGCAAAGCACAAAAACAACCGACGAGTGTGGCTGACAATCGTGCTAGTGTGGGCTATCAGCGCGGCAATTGGCAGTCCCATCGTGCTCGGGCTGAACAACACGCCGGACCGGACGCCGGACCTCTGCCTTTTTTACAACTCGAATTTCATCATTTACTCGTCCCTCTCCTCGTTCTATATACCGTGCATCATCATGGTGTTCCTCTATTGGAACATATTCAAGGTAAGTCCACCGCAATGCCGTTCGATCGCAACTGTATTATTATTATCATAATTTATATTCATATTTTGCGTACCATACGTACATAAATAAATACATGTAACATGTCTATTGACGTGCACACGATGAAAACTATGAACCGTATAGGATGTAATAGACGTTCCGTTATAGGCCGGATTCCGACTCGTTGAGCCGGTATAACATCCATTGTACAACTCGACTAAACCAGTGGTGCTCAACCCGTGACCCGCGAAGGTATTCAATGTGGCCCATTACAACGTTTTTTTTTAATAAAACAAAATAATAAAAAAAAAAAAAAAAAAATCATCGAAGTTTTTCGAGTGCCATCGAAAACTTGATGCGTGCCAACTTTGGAATGCGTGCCACTTATTTGCCACCTCTGCCCTAATCCGTGGAACGTATCGGTCGGGCTTACGGTTTTCAGCGTGTCGGTATTCGAGGTTTGCTCGTAAAGGCTCCACCATTTAAATACTAGATGGTCATCCGCCTCCCAAAGCTTTACGCAAACAACAGCAGTTTATCCCTGAAGGGACGCCAATCGGCAACCCCGCTGCTAACTGTTGCAAAATGCACGTATGTACCTATGTCTCATACGGTGGTGTATTACGACGTGATAATGAGACCACGGGGATTTCGATGCATTTTGTACTATTTGCCAAAGCTTTCTACACGATGCTACTCATGTACTTTCTACGGGGAATGTGAAAGTTTGTTTTTCATTTCAAGGTAAATGTCTTGATCTCTTAAAAGAGTACTCAAGTAGTTTTTATTTTTTATTTTTTGACAATTTTCGAATCGTATTTTTAATTTAAAATTGTACTTTAAGATTTTTCACTCGTGTTTACCTTATCAAACTGTCGAGTAGATACTCGTATAATTTCATTGGATGATTGCAATGTCAAACCCTAACCAAAATATTGGAAAGAATATAAATATATAAAAATAAAAAGTGAAATTGAATATTTTAAGAGCAATATTCTTCAGGGATTTTTAGGGTTTAAATTTATCTGTCCCCCAGATTTAGGTACATAATATTATAATGTAATAGAATGTTGTATCTCTGTGTGATATAAGTGAACAGCCAAAAGAAATCGCATCGTTGATAAATTCAACATGTCGAGTTCACGTACAGTTTCTACACCGTATACACTTGGTTAAAAAACGTCGAACGCCTCGAAACGCCGAGTGGTGCGCAAATATTTGTCGAGCTATTAACGTTTGAAAGTTATCTGTATTGTATCATCGTGTTCAAACATATTATATACGTGTTTAATTTACTTTCCGATGGTTGAAAGTATTTAAACGCGATAACCACGTGCTGCATACGATAATAATTAACGATCGAAAACATTATGATGCGACGATTCGTATAATACGTCATACATTGTAAATGCATTCCGAACGATATACCCAAAGGACTCACAAGGACACGCCAAGACGAAGTAGTCCAGTACTGGATGAAAACGACCGATTAGAAAATATCCAAGCCGACTGCGGTGGAGAGCACGGTTTTTCGATTCGCGTAACCAATAAAATGGGCTGGCGATTGAAACCGCGCCTAATCTGCTGCCTACCTTGTTCAGAGATACGATCACGAGTACTCATCCTGCCATATATAGTTACGTTAACGCAAGTCACACGTATGACAAAATTTTATAATCGATTGATTTGTATATTTGTAAGAGTGATACGTGTAAATATTTTGAGCAAATAATTAAAAAAAAAACATATATAAGTAAATAAATGAAGATAATTGGTCCAGTGAAGAAAAAAAATTGAATGCAAATGACAATGTCTTTATTATTATTTTTTTTTTTTTCCGAAACAGCCTAATACATGTTTATTATTGCTTCTTTTTCTGTCAAAATTAGGACTTACTCGAGGATTTTCTCGGTTCATTGCACGCGATTCATCATTTAATTTTGAAAATAAAACTGTTTTGCATGGTATAAATTCAACAAGTACCAGGTCGAACAAATATACGAAAATAGATATAAATAAATACAATGTTTTTCTTTTTTTTTTAGAGACGACCTCTTTCCGGAAGTCCATTCTGGATGTGCTGTTACGAATTAGTTTTCAGTCGATTTACAACGCTTCTGCGCTATCGGTTTACGAGTCCAAGTGAAATTTACAAGAAACGCTTGCGTGCATAAATGTGTATTAACGGTGTACAGTACAAAAAAAGCCATTCTTAGGTCATCGCAGAACATATGATTCTTCTTCAAGTATCATATTCGTTGACAATCATGTTATCAATTTGATATTTATTAATGGCTGTTCTGAATAAAGATATCGCAATATTTTTCTGTGTGACGCATAACATATTTTAGATAATGCAGTTTTCGTGATTTTATTGTTTTGACTATTTCAAGTTATTATTTATTCATCTTTTCCAGTACATTGATATTCGTTATGTGATTGCACAAAATATACCAATAGCACGTCTTCTATTTAACAATATGCCCGACTCGGCTAACGGACGTAAAATGACGAGTTCAAATGTGCACCTGGAGGGGACGATGCATACTACAGAAATGATCCTGTGAAGTATGATCTTAATTTTTAATACTCTGCAGTACATATAAATATTTTTTTACAATATAACATCAGACCTTTAAAAATAAACTTAGAGAATCACATTTCAGAATGTAAACAATCTATTGTTTTTTTTTCTCATCGATTATTAAAATTACTGAATAGAAACATCTAAACATATGTGAGCGAAAAAACCGTTCGTTTCATGAATATTTTTAAGAAATTAATTATATAATATTTGGTATTCACATAGGTATTTTTTTTTTTTTTAAGGACTTTTATAATGCAATTGAAATTAAATAGCGGCGTAATTTAATCAAGGCGTATGTTAATTGTATGGAGTTACAGAAAAGGTAAACGATACATCGTAAACTATCTGATTTGTTGTAAAGCCAAGCAGTAGTCACACTCTGTTGGATCTCATCCAAGAAATATGAATAATCGTAAAATATTATTTAATCAATAACTGTGTATAAAACACGAGTAATAACAAAATATTTTTACTGAACCATAATGACCGAAACAATAGTAGTTGAATATCTGCAATGTTAACACTTTTTAGTAACACATGTCAACTTACTTGGGTAAATTTTAAAGACATTTTATGCAATCGTAGTTTTGTTGACCATTGTACATTCATACGCGATCATTGGCACATATACGGTCGCTATTTTCATCGCACGAGCGCAATAAAAAAAATATGTAAAAAATTTGTATTAAACGGAGGATGTGAAGGATTCGAACCTTGGTTATGTACACGCATTCTATGAGTTGGAGAACCTACACTTAATCCTACTTACCTATCGTATTTGTGTCATATGAATAAAATAAATGTACTTAAGTAATAAAATCGAAAATACGCAAAATGAAAATGAACTCATATTATAATAGTATGCTTTATATTTATGTATATTAAATTAATGTTTACACTTTTCAAAAACAATTGAAATCATTTACGATTTCACTAATATTGCAAAAATATACTAGTATACTCGTATTATAAAATATAAAAAAAATTATCATTGACACAATATGCACACTATTTATTATTGATATGCCTTTAATATATGATTAAAATAAATGCCAACCTAATACGAGTATTGCACCAAAAAACTCTATGTTATCTGAATTATGTTTTATGTACATTTTAAAGTTTTGTATGTTACTTTATTTTAAGTTATGAACCTGAAGAATGATGATAAAATAATAATGTACTATATAATCCAAGAGCTACCGTTTACTCATGATTTAAGTAACTATCTAAATGGTAATTATACGACCAATATTTACACTAATTCGTTAAGAACACCGTAGTTATTGCAAAAATAACTAGAGATGTTTCTTGATTTTCATAATTAATTAGGTAGGTACATATGTTTCATAACAAAAATATTTGTTTTTAGTTTTTATTATTTTATAGTATAGGCACTATATAATACTATTAATATTTAAATTATATTTAATGGTATATAAATATAAAATATCTCAGAAAATACAGAAAATGTATTAATATTTATTGTATATTCAAATCATATTGAAAATTATACAGTACTTAACAAAATGCAATATAACACATTACATTAAAAGTCACTAGTCAAATATAAAAAATTAATACAATTAAGTACACTAAAAAAAAATATATATATATTTATATATATGGTTAATAAAGTTACTTAAAATTAAGTATTATGATACATTAATGTTATATAATGTAAAGTATTAAATAATGTTAATTATAACAACACTGATGCCAACTGGCCTGTTAATCCAATAAAAAAACATTTACACTTAATATTATTCAAATTTATGGAAAATAAATCGAACGTCTGTGAAATATTAGTAATATACATACCAAATTTTTAAGGAAGATAATGATATATAAGTCAATTCTGAATATTTTAGAAATTGTTTTACAATTAACTTTGGAAGTTATCCTAAAGACTGAACAATGTGCTGCATAAGTGCAATATTATTTAACATTATATACTTGTATCTTCCATTTATAATATTTATTGATGTATTAGATAACTTTAAAATTATTTTTTTATAAAGTTTACCATTAGTTTTAAAGATAAAAATATTTTGCTTTTCTATTATTCTATTAAAGATTTTTTGTGAAGGATGTTTGACAGAAAATTGATTTATTTTTTAATACTTTGTGTAAAAACACTTTCTAAATTCTTACATCAGAAACAGCTAGTTGTCCAACGGACCATGAATTCTAACATATATTGGTAAATTTATTAGGCTATGTTATATATTATTAAATGAGGACCAAACATAGAAGAATACTTGTTGACAAATTAATTTAAAAAAATGACTGACAGATTCATTATATTAAATACATGTCTCTACACTAATTAAAATTCTGATAGCAATACTAACAATATGAAATTACAAAAGAATTTATTTTTTTAAGTTATCCTTTAAGACTATTGGATCATAGTATAATATAAATGTTCTAAGCCTATAGCTTTATAAAACTCAATTTCATCAAGCTATCTAGACAAACCACATAATTCGGAAAGCACTTAACGGTCTTAAATTTCTTAAATTGTTATTTATTTTATCTTATTTTATTTTTTTAATCTTCTGTATTGTTAGTAATTTACTTCTTACTCAAAGCTCAATAAATCTTTTAACTATACCCAAGCACACATTGTTCATATATTCATATAATCTAAAACCACTTCATCTGTTACACTGATTGGTAAACAAACTAACGGACTATTATCTTTATGATAAGCTTAATCTGTTTTTTTTTTTAAAAGACTCATTAGTTCTTAATGATGAATTTAAACCAGGAAATGTTATGCGATACTATAAGTAAGTGGGTTCTTCAACGATAGAAGTGCAACAAAAAAAAATGAAGCATTTTGGCCTTTAACATTTAGTAAAAAAAACCTATGCTGGGGAATCACAGGATATGTTAGATATTTTTAAGGTAAATATAACTCCATTCATAATTCATCCATTCTCTAGTAACTGTAACAAATCAATGATAAATGGAAGAAGAAATTCTTTTATTGAATTATGTTTTAATGTCCATAAGTAATGCCTATGAGGACTACATTGTCTGGAAGCTCTAAAATTTAAATGACTATGGACCAATTTTGACTTTTAGAACTTTGATAATAGGTATAATCTGTCTATATTTATACCTGTTTCCAAAATATAAGATGCAATTTGAAGTTGAGCATTGTGTTTGTTTAAAATTTGAAAAATCATATTTTTTAAGCCTAAGTATATATTTGACCTACCAGAAATAAGAATAATTTTTAAATTTTTTTTTTCAATATTTTTTTTGTTTTTGGATACATCTAAACTTTCGCTTCACAAAATCTGAAGCAAACTATTGTTAAAATTATGTAACACTTAAAATTGTACGATTCAGTACTATAATCACGTGGTTACTGATTACTACCATTAACTCAAAGCAACAGCTTAAAACATTACAGAGTTGTAATTACATCGAGTTTTGATTACCGATTTTAGTTGTAATACATAAAGGGAAACTGAAACCACTCGATAAATTGCAATGCGACGTTTCACAATGAACACAAAACATACATAACATACTCAGAGATGTTAGGTAACACAAAACGTTCAGTGAATAAGAATTATTAGAAATCGTTAATGCGTTTGAAGCATGGTCAAAATATGTACGAATATCTAAAACAATAATTCAAAAAGAGCGAAACTCCGAGGTTGGCTAATGATACAGTGAATGATATTGTTGGATCGGTCTTTTAAACTTGAAACCAATGTTTCATTGTTCCTGAAATAACAATTTTAAGTGAATGAATCGATAAGTTAAACACGATTTCGAAATGTTATTCTGATTTATTTTAATATTTCAGGTTTATTGGCACAAAAAAATGTCGACTTACACATTTTTCTACGAAATTCAGAGGCACTTAAGTATTTCAAGAAACCCTTTTGCGATTCTAAACGTTCAAGTTCGAAATCGTTTGGCAAAATCTTCGCTTTCAATAATATTAAAATGCATTTGGCGCGTACGTCTGGTGTACACTGTACTTTTATTTGATTTATATATACATGAAAGTATCAGATGTTTATCTCGAGCGGTTAAAGTGCAGAAAAACAATTTATGGCTTCGATGGAATGTAGACCGGACCGATGTAACAACTGTAACGAAACCGGTACCATTTACGTGCGTACGAACGTATACCATTGACTATCAATAAAAAAGCGTATGAAATAATGTAAAACAATATTACACGTTTAGGAAAAAATGTTTTTGTTTCGCGCCGGGAATCGAACAATCGCAATCAGAGTAGTACGCGTACGTGTGTTTCTCCAAATTATTTTCTCTCAACAATCCCTCGTGACGCAACCTGAAAACCTTTCAAACCCGTGCAATTATTGCGGTGGCCCACCATGACGACGGTCCGTTTGGCTACCGACCTACCGACCGGACGGCACGAGATTGTCGTGTCTCGTGTTTGTTTTCGTCCTGGGTTCTTGGAGTCGGCCAAAATGTTTTTACGTCCCCTTCTGCCGACGCCGATCGTATTCGGACGGTGTGTGCACAACGCACGCAAACGGTTCCGATTTAATTAAGTCGATTGCTGAATAAATTACATGGACCACGACTGTGCACGGTTGACCGTACAAGCATGTAACGCTAAATGTACCGGGTTAGCAGTAAAGGACACGCGTTGACGCGGGTATCATGTCGCACAAGTCGCCGTGACGATAATAATAGTTTTCGATTATAATAATAATTATTATTATTATTATTGTTGTTGTTGTTTCGTTAAACTACCACGTGGTGATAATGGTGATATTATACACGCTGAGATCATCCTGGGCACAGGGCCGGCCCTATCAAATGTTTATGGTGTTGTGAGGAGGGATTGTTTAAATTTGCCGCCTACTTTCTAAAACAAAATCCCACAACACTAATATTACTACATAAAAAGGTCATATTCATAGGTAGTGGCGTAACACCCCCACTCTAATACTAAGCACGAACCATGTTACCGACTTTTGTAGTGAATTCCGTATGCAATTCTTTCCGGACGCAGGTGCCGCGGTAGCGAATTATTATTGCGTACCGCCTACGTCACATTTAGGGGAAGGGGAGATATTTCTCCGGGTTGGCGGTGAAGAACCGTTGAGCTGCGGTATACTCTTGTCTTGGTTGACAGTGTTTAAGTGAGTACATACTTACATTCAGACCGAAAAACTGAGGTGGACACTATGCTGTAGGACGCGTCATGACTGGTTGACAGACAATTCATTATAGAGATGGATCTAATTATTAAAAATTTATCACCAAACGAAGATCGCACTTTTCATTTTGTACAAATCGTCTCTGAATCATTAATTACGAGACAATCACAAGTGTTTTGAAATGATTTCAAAAATAATCATATTTGGTAATTAAATAATACTGTTAACTATACATGCATAATATTTTTATTTTATACTCAAACGAACGTTGAAAGATAAACATGTTAAGAATAATCTGTCTCCGGCGTAGTAATTGTCGTTTCACTGGTGTCTTTGTAGTTTGTTCGGATCAGTGGCAGGTTCCATTGAATAACCGAATACACGATGTAACAGGGGCGATTGATAGATAATTCACAATCACCGATAACTTACGATCATAGTACGACAATGACTTTAAATTGGTGTCGAAATATAGCTATTGTTATCGTTTATAACTGAGAAATGTTGCATGAACATTCTAACCTTCGATTCTAACCATTATCAAAAATATTAGGATCGAAAATCAATAAATGTTAGCAAATGTCTGAACAGCTCAATTGCCACTAAAAACGCGTTCCGTTGATGACTGCATGTACGACGATAATTGACAGTAGGCGGGAAATGCCGGAAAATAAAATAGAAAAAGATATCAAATCGAAAAAAATTAGACTATTAGTTGAATGAATTTTCAAGTCGGTTGAACGAGGACTAGGCGTATTCTCGATAAAAAGTTCTTCGACGAGAGGTTATGGCCTGACGCAATTACTGCGATTATGTTCCGAGGGATTTTTTGTGCGGCGCTGCGAAACGAAAGGTTTGACAATATAAATTAACATTTATTGCGCTCCTCGCATTAGGTTACGCGACCCAAACACAATGGGGACCGTTGACGAGCGACGGTGACAACGTTAACACTCGCATTGTCCATCGTATTCCGCTGCCACACGACCGCTAGAAGTGGCTGGGACCGAAGTGTTAGTGAAATTAAATCGCATTGTCGGGCGTGCAGATCACGGGAGGCGCACACGATCTTCCGGGGCACCACTGTCGTCGTTAGAAAAATTGCTATTTCGGATGTCGTCCTGCGGCGAAAATCTCGTCGGAGTGCGTCGAATTTCGATATTGGATAGGTGTACATTCCGTGTAAGTAGACATTATCCATTAAAATACATGCGCCGACGATAAGGATGGCGGTACAGAAACAAATTGATTGAGAGCACCGCGTATTATCGTGTAGTAGGGTAAGGTGCCTGTACCGTAAAGCGGGTGTCGTCTATTGTTCGCTGATATACGAGTACATTCATACACAATGTATGCGTAACGATTACGAGAAGTTTTTTCGAATAGGATATATTCTTTTTCTCATTTATTATCAAACAATAATGGCCATCGAGGGGTGAGGGAAGGGGGACGAATCGGTCCGAGGGTAGTTTTCTCTCTCTCTCTCTTTTCGTGTCGTTCGGCATTACATTATGCATTCATGAGCTTTTGTAACCCAATCTCGTCTGCCACCGATTCTTATCGACACTGCTTGCGTTTTACCTCGTTAATATATTCGCGTACGTCGACAAATGTTACGCACGCAGATTTATAATGACGCATTATTACGATTTATTTGCGAGCAAAGCGAAAACACCACACGTGTGATAACGTAATGAAATCTTAACCCTGTACAGCATATCATAGTGCTCTCCCCAAAAATGTTCGTTCACCGTAGTTGTTCGATTACTAATATTCTCCTCCGTCGCGGCAACTTTGTTGGGAAACATAAATAAACTATCAATACACAATCATTTGATATTTTCGAACGGTCGCTGATAAGTGGAAAGTTCACGACGAGGTATAGCAAGAAAACTAATTATATTTTATAAATACCAAGTAGTACAAAGCATTTCGTTCGAAGTCGTACTCATTGTTGAATACTATTTTATAGTATTTATATTATAATTATGATGATATTTAACCAAACTATTTATACTGTCTGGTAATATGATATATAGTATAAATGGTTTTGAACAAGTATTCGATCAGTTGTTCAAAAACACGTCCCTACCGTAGGCCCATGGTTCATAGTAAACGTGTAAACGTATAGTATACGCAATCGTAAGGTTGAAATTGAATATTGTTATTTTATTACGTTGCTTTGTAAAACGTACAAAACTGGGAATTATTATGTACAGTGTATTTTTAAATTATGTTGAACACGTGGAGCGACGAAATTCACCCGTAAGGTAGAAGATGGAAGATGAAAGGTAACTATTCTGAGATTACATGAATGTTTCTACAAACTTTGAAAATGGTAAAATACTCTTTCCAAGTTTTAATAAGTTTGTCACTGTGAAAGTATTCTAAAAGTATTTCATACGCATTATTATACGTGGAAATTCATAAATATTTTATGAAATTAAATAAATACAATATTTGTTCTAATAAATACCACTACTTAAATACTTGAGTATTGCTATTAATTTTGTAATAAAATAATATCTTAATACTTGAGTGCATTGTGTAATAAATGCATTAAATTCATAAGCCAAAAATTAAAAACAATATAGACTTCTTAAATTTGAACCTAAAACTTTTTTTTTAAAACTTGTTATAAATTATAATAAAAGAAATAACATACCGTTGTAAATAAAATATTTTTTAATTCACATACATTCTACCACATATTTCAGAAACTTTATTTGTTACATTTTTGTAAATTTTTTTGGGTTTAAATAGTTTTCAATGGTATGTAATTGTTCAAAAGAACTGGGTTTCATACAGCTTGGATGAACAATAAATTGTTTTGAAAACATTTCAGTCGTTTATTTAATTTTCTCGTTGGTTATTGAAATGAACGTTAAAAATTTATTTTTCACTATAAACCGCAACAACATTAAATATTGTTCGTCTTTTATTATTCCATAGTGAGCAATGCGTTTAGCGATACAATGAAAAATAACTTCTATAAAAGTAAACAATTTTTAGCTTAAACATCAAAGATATATTATTTTATGTTGTTTGAACTAAAATAATTGTAAAAAGATACTCTTACTGGGTCACTTCATTTTACACCACAACGTATTATATAATCTCTCTAAAAAAAAGAAAAAAAAAAACGCTCATGGTTTATTTCATAAACAATGAAAACGTCTGGTATTTTAAAAGCTTACGTTGTCTCTACTTGGTGATATTCAGTGAATCACTAGACGTTTTCATTGTTTACCAAATAAACCTTGAGCGTGATCATTTTTTATTTTATTTTTTTCAACTTTAGGATCACCTTTTAGTGTTGTGATTTTAAACGCGAACTCAGACGTCTAGATTAACATAATATATTATCATACGTTACGATTATGTAAAACGCATCGGTGTAAACGTGTGTAACGTGAATATAACAGTCTTAAGGCGCGCAAAGGCGTCGAAATAATACTGACGGGACCACGTCACTGGCGGCAGTCACGTATTATTGTGTACGTATACATACGCGCGTAAATCGATTTACGTACAGGTGCAATAATAGTATTACTACGATGGGACGCACTGACGGAAATACATGTATACGCCTATAACAGGTACTGTTGCCGACGTCTTCAATAGTTATTCATAAGTACCGATCCGCAATTTAGCATAGCAATCTAATTTGCATGCCGATCAAGACTTAAAGATGGTCTCCGATCCCATTGCCGACTTTTGTAAACCAGAGCCGTCTCAATTTTCACCACCGTTCGTTCAGTCGGTCACCGTCATTCTACGCTAGGCACCCCTGGTAAAGTGATTAATATTAGAAATCTCTCCTGCGCCCGACCGGAATATCGTTTCGGAGGTGCTAATTGTTTCGGTTCGTGTTTTCAACGAACAAACAACGCGCGCGACAGTCGAAAAGGGTTTCAATACGAATTTCCATTCGCCATTCCGGGCGCGAACTCGAAAAGAAGCCAAAGCGAAAGGGGGACGAAAAAATACCAAAAGGGTGGTGCGCATACACGGGTATTAGGATTGTAATTAAAAACTGCCAGTTGGAAAGAAAACGGACCAGGGACGAGGGACAAAAACGGGAATGGCGGAATAGCCGTGCGGTTTATCTTATTCGTTCGGTAATAATGTTCTTCAGTCACGTCGTTGCAAGTACGGATGTACCACGGCCAACAAGTTTGGAACTCTCGTGGCAGCCCCATGGGGTTTCGAGTCTTCCGCGCGCGTGGGACATATATTTGCTTCATTGTAATCGTCCGCTTTTTTTTCGTTTTCCTTTGTCTCTCTCATACCCAGCCATAGGATCACCGACGGTCCCGGACGCGCTCGTTTGTGTTTAATTAAATCGTCCTTCCCGGCGCTTCCGGTGTACCGTATCACACCACAGCTGGCGACCGTCTGCCCTAGGAAACGCGTTCGAACCGCGTACGGAGCAAACGACGTGACAACGGCAACGGCTTCCTCAGCCTCAGAGATCCTCCTCGTCTGTAGCCTAGACGCGCAGAAGAGTAAACTCCCGTGTCTTTATGTTTACCACGAAAATCATAAAAAAAAAACACCACTCCGATCCACCCGAAAAAATATCGTGCGCCTCGTGTTTGTAGATCCTGGCCATGCGGCTGGTGCGTACCGTTCCGCGTTCGGTACACGTCGTCCGAAAGGAGCCGGTGACCGTGTCCTTACTCGGTCCACTTTGTCACAACCGAATTGTTGTTCTGTATGCGGAGCGCGTGTCCGCGATGAAATGTTCGCGGTGAAATTAGCAATTTTTTTCTTTACACACTTGCTCCCCCTCACCGTCTACAGACCACGTGGTCAGAGGTGAACAGGTACGTGGGAGAAAAACGACTCATTATTTCTGCAATGAAACTTTCGGGTTGTGAATTATTGAACTGTGAATCTTTCGACTTTAACAGTGTTTTGAATGACAAATTGTCTTTGAAAAAGAAATACCACGTTATCATATATTTAAATGCCCGGGTAAAATTAACACGCCAGTTGCAAATTAAGAATTTTTAAAACGAAAATAAAATTAAGCGTGTTCGTCACTGTTCCGTCGTTTTAAAACACGACGGATAAAAATTTGAAACGTGACAAACTTTATCTTGTTTATAAAAAAAAAAAAAAAAAAATGAATTACTAATTAATTTTCACTTTTCGTCATCGTATCGATTGATAACTATACAATAAACATTTATGTACGCACACTTTGCTCTTGATCTTGTTACCAGGTCTTAAATACAATTTAATTGTATGCTTTTTACTGTGATATCATTTTTACAATATATATTTTGATTTGATTAATTTGTTTTATATCTTGGACTGTTTAAAAAAGATTTTTTTTTTTTAGTAATTTGTCCGTATTATTAACTTTAATACAAATCCACTTCTAACCACACGATAAATAACTTGTATACTAGTCTTAAAGTGTTCAACAAAAATTGAAATATTGACAATAGTTTTCGCTCAATAGTCATCATTTTTTGATAAATTAAATTTTGTTCAAATAGTTCAGTGAAATTTCGTAATTTTACACAATGGAATGATTTTCATACATCATAGTTGCGATAAGTAGCCTTACTAAAAAATTATACTTTTATAATATAATGGAATATTTAAAAATACTGATTTAAAATTATTTTTATTAAAACTTACCTGTATTTTTAAACTAAAACATACGAGTGTAATAATTATACCCGTGACTCTAAAATGTATACACTTATTACTTCTACCAACTCAGGGATGGTTAATTTAAATTTTTAAACACGAATAAATTAACTATATATGGTTATATGGAACTCTTGTGTTGCAATAATAATCTGATTGATGTACTATTATTATTTGTAAACGGTGAAAAAAAAAAAAACCTTATTTTTTTATAGCATAACTTTAGTCATCATTATTTCAGTATTTAGGAATATTTTTTATAGTTAAAAATGTTTACTTGGACATATTTCAAATTATAATTAACACCATATTATTTTACCTTTGTAAAAATTAATATAAAATTATTTTTTGTTTAAATAAAAATTTTTTATAGACACAAAAAATATTCTATGGTATAAATATCAAGATTTTCACTATAGGTGCTGTGATGTCATAAGATGGAAGAAATAAAAATAAATAATAAATATAAATGTTATCTCAATTTAGTTGTTTTCAGCATTATTTTGTTATTTTTTGGATATTAATTAATTTTTATGGTACCAATATTAGAAAAATTTCTGATTTTTTTTTTTTTTGATTTTCAATGTGATTTCGTAATTGTTTTCACTCTCATTATAAATTTTAAAATACAATTTTATTAAAGACACATGTATAAAATATTCGAAGTTATTAATTTAATCCGTTGTTATTACATACTATTTTTATATCATATACAGCTGGTACAAAATAATTGAAATATTTATTAATTTTAATTTACTCAAGTATAGTGTCCATTCATAGTTGTACCTTTTAACAAAATACATTTCATTACCATTCAAATTGTATTCCAGAAATGTATAATGCTATATAATAATGCCATTGTTCTAGAATTCACTTATTTCTGTTGTAATATTTACTTTTTATTATATCATACTTCGTATTTTATAATAATATTATAAAAATGTACGTATGTACCTGGAACAAGTTTTCATATTTTTGTCATAGGTATAACATGGTTTGTTTTTAAAGGTTGGTTTTATTGTGATTTTGTTTGTATATGATCCCATGTAATTTATGTAAAAATATTAATCAAACCAAGTTTAATATATATGCTTGTGTGTGTGTGTGTTTGTATATGTATATATTACGTTGAAATACGATAATTGGTAACAGACGTTAGTTACAGGTGAATGACATCTTTTTCCAAAATTATTTAATTTTGTAGGTAAATGTTATAAAAAAAAGAACATTTTGAATTCAAATTTACTACGGGTACATGACGTAATTTACTACGACTGTTGGTAAATTATGATAAATCTTATATTTTTCATAATAATAAACCAACAAATGATTTACTATGTTAATGGACGTGAATTGTAAATAATCATTGGTCGCAAAGGATCTCCGCTGAAACCAATCCTATACTTGCTATACATTTTATATCATTCATGAATTTCTGTTGCAACAGATCACACGAGTTCACGGCCCGATTTTTTTTTTTTGAAACTGCACAAATTGCAACGCCATTGGTCGATCTTTCGATTTATTATAGGCCATCCACGAAGCTAATACTTCTTCTACGACCATTTTCTACCGTTCAATTGATCCTCGGGTCTGGCTGTGTTATACATAATAATGTAATTTGTGACATTACTACGAGTCGGGATTGACAGATTATCAGTAATAATAAAATTGGTTTGCCGCTCGGCTATCTACGTTTGTTACGATATTTTTGATTAACAAAGCTATGTCACATACGATAATCACTGGACGTCCATGAAAAAAAAAAATTCACACCGGCACGCGACACACTAACCTAACGGAACCGTAATTTAAAAATAAAGACAGATCAATAAGTGAGATATTTAAATATTTAAATGTACGTATTTTTCGCGAAATCGAAATCCACACTTAACTTAGCATGAGTTGACCAACTCTTGACTTGGTCAACTCGCATGAATTACATAAGTTTCCGACTTAACTGGTAATAGACGTCAATAAACGGAAAATACATATGGTTAACCACATTACCGTCTTTCATCGTTACTCATGTATCAGTGAAGATATGAATATATTTATTAAAAAAAAAAAACGAGATTCTTAGTTTAAGTAAGAAACCACGGTCGGAAGTCCTACATGCATACATTAATCGTATTGCTGTATTGGAACTTGTATCACATTTTTAAGACTTTTTGATAACCTAACCTAACGCAAACTATTTCATTGACCTTTTCAAAAAAAAAAATGTAACATAACATGAACATTTTAACTTTTTATTGATAGTTAAATAAAAATATTTTAAAAATTATATCATCTATAGCAAACGGTGAAATAAGAATTTAGTAAAAATGTCAAGTTTCTACGGTTATTATTTTTAGAGTCGTGATGAAAACAAAAATTTAATTTTGTCGAAGGGTTAGGTTAGGTTAGCCATGGATGTTACCGTATTTTTATAACTTTTCGTATGTTATTTGCAATTATTAAGAAAATTATTGGAAATTCGTAGAATAACCCTCCTAAAGTACTTACTATATTATATTTTCAATCAGAAACCTTTTATGATCGTGATGATTGGATAAAGTATTGTAGTCGAAATATTTACACAGATTCAAAAAAAAAAAAGTAACAAATAAAAATGTGATTTTAATAATGGTGTGGATTCTAGTATCAGTATTTTTAACTCCGTCGCAGTTTTTTTTATCCATAGACCTCAATTATTCGGAAAATGATAAAGAAACTGAGAAATTGAAAAAAAAAAAAAATGTTAAATTTTCATTTGGTGATGATCGGATTCAGTCAAAATTGTGTACACAAATAAAAAAAATACACATCACGATTTAAGTATATACTAATTATTTTACGAAGATTATTTTATTTTATTTTTTTTTTTGTTATTTATTGAAAACTACTCGCATTTACAATACATACAAAATAGTCGGTATAATGAGTATATTTGATAAATGATTATTGACAGAAGGTTGCATTTATGAACAAGCATTCAGCATTACCCCCGATCAGGTATTTTTTAAATATAATTGTATTTATATTTTTTCACCATATAATTAATTTAGTAAGACATTATCTTGGTACCTCACTCTATTTTATATATTTAACGTATATCACCGGTAAGTGAGGTAAAGTATAGCTTTTTGATTAAAGGGTTACTGTGAGAATTTAAGTTATGATGAAATTTAAAGTAATACAATTTTGTTACTTGATTAAGTTTAGGAATATATAGCTCTTTGTGAAGATTTTTGTTTGTGAAATATCAAGGAAAATACGTTATTAGTAATGAGCAGATGGATTGAAACACCTGAAGTGTTTTGGTGCTCGATGGTTTTGCAGAACATTAAATAATTTTTCCGTGAACTCAAATTATTAGCTCATTGAGTAGGGTGGGTTTGGATTTCAAGAATGGTCTTAGGCGTTTGTTTAGAGTTATACCAAAGTATTTAACTTACCCAGAATCTTAATCATGATAAATACTCAGAACTTCACCTGTTTATATTAGTAAACAACATATGGTTTGCATTGAAAATAACAATATTCCGTGAATATGGAATATATTATGTCCGTTAAAATAAGACTAATGGTTAAATTAATTGCAAAATTCATATTTTGTACGGTTTCACCATGACTGATCTTTCTTCGTTTTCAAATACAACACACATGGAGATATTTTGTGATTTTGAAAACTAGATATGGCTAATGTTTATCTTGGTTTCATCTAGTCGATCAATAAGTTGTACACAACTGCAATGAAAGCTTCTAAATATTCACCCATACATATTTGTTTATGTATAACTCATTCGGACCACTATCACCACCTTATTTGGATTGTTTCCAACATTTTCGATTTATGCATGTAAAAAAAAAAAAAAACTGTTAAACTCATTTAATAATTTACCATATATTTCTAATAGCCTTGTGGTTTTGCCAAAACGAATGTCGATCTTTCGTCTAATATATACCATTAAAATAATGAAAAATGTTTCCCTTATATAGAAGTGTCATCAGAATTACGTTGAAATTTTACTTATTAATCATCATGAAAATACACTTACCTAAATGTATTCATGTACAATTCATTCATTTTCGGGTGTTGTATAAATTTATCGATTTTTGATATGAAAAAATATATTCGTTCATTTAAAATCTTCTTCTTCATTTCTTCAATATGATCGATTCACTGCAGATCTCCAACCACCCTTATCGTTAATTAAAATAAGTTAAAAATAATTGCATGTACATATTATTAGTAACTTGAAAAAATCTAATTAAAGGTTATGAAATATTTTTGTAACTTAGTTAAAATCGTATGACTCTGTTCCTTTCGTCATTGATAGCACATGCCACAATACAAAATCAAAAAAAAAAACCATTTCATCAAAAAAGTTTTTACTTTTTGTTTTTATAATGATTTTTTATGCATGTAAAATATTTATAAATATTTGAACGTATGTATGTGTACGTTATATACAACTATTTGATTTTTTTTTAGGTCGTCGTAAATATTTTTACTGATAAATAATTTTTTTTTCATTTATTATAACAAATTTAATTTTCCATTTCAAGTAATATTATTTAATTTAAATTATAACAGAGTTATAGGTCTAAAAAACCTATTCAAGTGATTTAATTTCGAAGGTGTTCACTGCCATTTGAAATTATTCTTCTATACGTAAGAAAATGAAAAAAAATAGTTGTATGTTAGTATTTAATTTTAACTGTATCTACCTGCAAAATATTATTTATAACATTTTATTATATTTCAGCACATTATATTACAATTAGTTATAAAAAAAAAATCATAAAGCTCGATCGTGAATCGTTTCATAAAAATTTAAAATCATAACTTTTTAATGCCGTTGAAATTACACAGCAAAAATATTATTTTGTTATTAAAATGGAATCGAATTACTCCAATTATATAAACAATAACTATCGATATAAATATCACCTACACTAACCATCTTAGTTTATTACGATTTTACCAATCTAATTATGAATTTTATTACAAACGTTACATTTTTAAATTGATATGTCTCTTAAAAAATTTTATCATGTTATTTTGATATTTTTTTCATGATGTAAATAATAGGATGTATTATAATATAATATAATATAGTTTTTTTATTTATTTATTTTTTATTTTAATGCAATAAAAAGCATTTAATTCAGAATACATTTTTTTAATAAAGTTCAGTTTGAAATTGCAATTGTTTTATTACTTTTAATTGTTTTCTGAAAAAGTGTTGCGTAATACAAAATATACCTACCTGTATTAAATTTTAAATCCACCAGTATGACTTCGTGGAAGTTTTGAAGAACTTTTACTGACCTAAAAATAATTTGTCAAATTAAGAAAACACTTTACCGCAACATCAATATCTTTTTGCCACTTTCCATAACCCAAAGTAGCACAACAAGTAAATTGCTTATTAAACTTTTTCTGAGTTATATAATACAACTGTTATTATATTTGTTTTGAAATAGTATTGTAATTAATTGTCAAACGTAGTTAAATCGTACATTTCAAAACAATAGTATTGTATTTTTTTCAACATACTTAAAACTAGAACATATATTTGAGATTTTTTAAAACGTAGCAGAATTTATGGTGTGTGACCATAGATAGATAATATGTGATGTACATCTTTTAGTTGTTACATTGGTATGTAATGACATTGAATTTAATTTAAATAATTATCTTTTACTTGTAGCTCTTGTAAAACAAATTAACATAACAGATCACAAAACATACTACAACTTATTGTTGCAAAACATATAATAATTATCATTGTATTTACTGTTTACTACGTCATTATAATATACGCATTTTATAGTGCAAACGAACGTTAAACCTTGTATCAATCATATAAAAAAAATAAAAATATAAATCTGTTGTTTTATCATTTTTGAGAGATTTGTCTGCTACTTCAACCAATAATTTATTATACGAGAATCTGAACGCAGTACCATAGATTTAAAAACAATCCTCATTAAAGAACCATCGCGCGTATTATTGCACATATAAATTTCCGTGCAGCGTAGTGCGATACCGATTGAATAATTAATTTAGTTCGGATAACTTACGGGAAACGGCACCAGCGAAATATCTTGAAATCTGACGGGTGATATGTTTTCGAAATAAAAACGATCCGCGTTAAATGATGCATGCTCGTTGTATCTATTCCTTTTACTGCTTTTGCGTAATGAAATCATCGCGTTCGTATATGAATATGTAGGTAGGTTAGGTTAGGTATCTCCGTGTATAAAATTAGGCCCGAAGAAGAAACTTTTTTTTTTGCCGTCACAATTTTTAGTACACAATCTATAATATTTATTTTATAATAAGCGTAAAGCGAGGAAGTAGATATGATGCGATCGTTGAAAGTTGTAGAGCGAAGGAGCCACCCGTTGGTAGTACTTCGGCGTGTTTAGATAGTTTAATCTCTCAGTTAGTAGGTCACAAAACCACTTGCTCTTATGTCACTTTCTAGGGTCACCGAGAATGGTAGGAACTAATAGGTCGATAATGAAAGGGTGTGGATAATTTTGTAAACAGGAGCGGATTTTTCAGTATGATGTTTCAACGACTTTTTGAATAAGAAGAATAGAGAGATATTGGTGGATTGAGTAGTTATAGACATAGAACGAAGCTTTGAGGATTTCACAAAGGAATTTACATTGGGAAGTTTGAATACGATTTCGATTTGAAGGTTTGGCTAAGCTCCTAAGTTGGATACCGTAGTTCCATATAAATTTGAGTTATATTTTGAATAACATGATTTTGTTATTTAATTTTAGGTGCTTTGAGGTGAGTAGAAGTCTAAATTGTCAGAATCCGTTGTTTAGTATGATGCATTTTTTGCTGATATGGGTCGACTAAGTAAGTCGGTGGTCAAGGTATAACCCAAAGTTACGAACATTTTGAACATATGGAAGTAGTGGGATGTTATTAAAATATATAGTGGCAGTCTTTATGTCTGAGTGTATATGAGTAGTGCTGCAATTTAATTTTTTTGATTTCGACCTGATAAAATACCAGGTTTATAGGAGGTGTAAGTTCTGTTGAATTAGATTAGAGGCCGTGATGGGTTTTCAGTGAAGATGTATATCTATATCGTTTTATCTTCGGCAAAGTCAGCTGTAATAATGAAAGGGGTGATGGGTTGTTTAGCGATGAATAAGTTGAAGAATAGCGTTGCAGCTACGGTACCTTGGGTAACTCCAGCTCTGATTAGGGTAATGTTTGATATTTCTAGATTCAACTATTAAGTGTCAGGGGATCACGAAATTGTTGACAGGTTAAGTTTAGTTGATTTTCACCACATTTGACATATTTTGGAGAATGGACCTAGAGTAAGTTTTAGTATGCCTATATGATTGGTAGTTTTGGAATTATGGGATTTGGCGTTTTTGTGAGCTTATTTTATCTTATTATATGTAACAATGAGGTTACAAAGAAGATTTCTAAATTGTTATAGTCAAGATCCACAAAAAATTGATTCAAAGATATTTTGGTTTGAAAATGTAATATATTTGTTACATTTGTAATATTATGCCCTATTTCATCAATCGCAGAGAATATGTCTACTAGCGCTGCAGCGTAGTGGATGCATGAATATTATTAATGACTATTCTGAAAGGCTTATCAGAATGGAGCTGATAAGTGTGATATTTAGCCTTAACATATTTCAGGTAAGTTATTAATACTCTGTAGGTATCAGATGTATTCGATTAGACTTTCAGATGGTTTAATGTTGAAATTCAAATAAAATTTTTAGGACCAGTAATTTTCTTAAAGTCATTTAGTAGACCAAAAAATTGATTACGCTATTAATAAGTATTGGGGACGGTATAATGTTCTTGGATGCATGTTCGAAAATATCTAATTCATCCTAATTGTGAGTATTATGTAGGCAGCCGAAAACGTTCTTCCGATGAGTTGTCTATTAATTATCTTCTATACAAGACTAGTATAGCAATTGGGAGTGATAAATTATTTAGTTTTATTTAAATTGATTGCTGATGATGAAGTCGAAAGAAAAGAGGAAGTCGATAATATTGCTGATAGTGTCTTTTGTTAGATTGTGTATTTGTATTGTAGACGATTTTATTATTTTTAATTTTGATTGGCAAAACAGTTTTATCGGGCGGCATTGCGCCGTTTTAATATCAAAGACCAAAGCGCATCGTAATTTATAGTGCCTAAGCATCTGTTAATAAGCTGATTATATTAATTATAACTGTAATTGATATGGATATATTTACTGTTCGTTGTTCCTTAGATTCATGAAGAAACTTTAAAATTGTTTTCATTTATTAGTATAATTATTATTATTATCATTAATGTTCTACAGACCGACAACGAAAACGAAATTGAATGATTTATAAAGAATACACGGGAGAGTCTGTTCGATAACTTTGGCGAAGTAGTGAAAAACTTTTCGATTTGTAGATAGACGCTGGTGTCTTCGCTACGCCCTCCGAAGCCCACCCCAGCTCGTTGGGTCCGGACTCCTTATAATTTCGATATATATATATATATATTTTTTTTTTTTCGTTCTCATGTAGTATACGGGTTTAAGGGTTACTCGTGGTGTAAAAGTTTTCGGAGAAATTGTTTTCGAGAAACCTCGTCCCTCCAGCGCGCCGCCGCTCTGTCATCGTGCTCATCTCGGGCAATTCTTCAGGTGTCAGCTGTGGACGGTGGCGGCTGGCCTGTAATTCAATTTATATGCACGCCGAAAAATTGATAGAACCCATAACTTGCATGCACCTACGCCACCGGCAAAGGGCATACGGCCAACGGCCCGAGGTGAACGAAACAGAGAAGGCCGCGCGGTGGCGTGGTGAGAAATGCCCTTTAGTCACGCTCCCGCGACCTGTAGCTTTTCATCTCCACCGGCGCTTTCATCATCGTCATCATCATCGCCGCGGTGTAGCTTACTTATACGTGTATCGTTATAAATGTGTGTACATATTACGGGGCTGTATGAAGTGTCGGTTTTTGAACAGCCACAAGGGAGGGGGGCTACGAATATATTTTGAATATACTTACAATTTGCATACATATCCCATTTATTTTTTCATATTGTTTGATACATGACAAGTAATTTTAAGTTCTATAAACTATATACCCTAATGGCATAACATTAATATATATATATATATATATATCAATCGAAAAATTAAAACAGAAATTATTTTTTACTCGAACTTAATTCACAGTCAACTTAACGAGTATAGGAGCAAACATTTTTGTTAACAGTAAACAGTTTTGACATAAAATTATCGCCAAAACGATTTTTAGTAAACTCGTTCATATTTTTAATTTTTACATGGCTCAGGGGGAGGGGCGGTTCATCTAACGTCCCTTTAACCTGTAATACCGCCACTGGCTGTAGGAGTGCCGCAGGGCCTGAGACGTTAAATTTGTCGCACCGCATATTGAACTTCAAACAAACGCCGGTGGCCCGTGACATGGTGACGTCTCAGGTACGTTCTGAAAATCTATTTAGACGGTATACGTCAGAGATCGTAGAAATCGTCCGATAATGCGCACCGATACGTGTTCACACGTGTTATAGACGAAACATATATCGTCTATCGTCTCCCCTGTACCGAACAAGATATCATCGCGTTCGTATCTCGTAGTCCATTGCGCTTGATTTTATATATCACGCGCGAGTGGTACGCACGATTTCCAGCCCACCCAAACCACAGCGATCATCACACCGTTACCGTGCGGTCGATTTATTACCGCTTTGTTTACGAGCCCACGGACCGGTGGACGTTTACAACACTATTGTTTTACCGGTTACGCGATAACGTGTACGTCTGTTTTGCAATCGTAACCCCCACGTTAGGACAACATTGGCAACAACTAACGGTTATTACGCATAACGATGGCGGTAACAGAAACCACTCGTCCCGAGCGCGTATACTTAATTATTATCGTTGTTCGCTCTTGTCGAACGTGCGTGTTCGCCGATTTGTACGTCGACGCTTTAAGGGTATGTACGTGGGTCGTCGTCATCCAAATGGTTTGAAAAGCTTGTGGGAAGAAAATCGGTAACGCGATATTATTGATTCCCGTTCAGCTTTGCGAACCGGCGAGCATTTATATAATATTATATATATAACTATATTATAGTGGTTGTCACTCGTCGATGAGTGCGAACAGAGAAACGAGTCCGTGTACGTAATCCAACGTGGTTTCGAATGGTATCCAGATGGTTTTCAAACCAGCCGTCAGTCATCATGACGGATGTATAGATCAGGGGGATTGTCGCAGTATATATTTTTAGTGGACATGCTGCGAATCCCCGCGGCGTTACAACAGATCACCTTACAATACGTTTCCGTGGTAATCATGTATGAATGACGGTACGTTTCGCACACGGATTGCATTTTTTTTTTTTTTTTAGAATCTAGCACAGTAACTATTTAATTAGCCGACAACCGATGACTCTTTAGAACATTCTCAAGGTTGAACTTCTTTTTTTTTATTTTTTACTCGAACAATATTTGATAACAAAAGCGGAAGTTAACTAAAAAATAAAATAAAAAAAGTTGCGTTCGTACCAATGCGGCTCATTGGACATCTTGATCTTGTAAACTATAAAAAAAACGGCCCTTTCCTTCGAAAAGGTTGTCGACTCCAGTAGACGTATAAGCACATACACCTCGCTCCGAGTAAAAAAACTACATCAGTGTTTGTAAAACCGAATGTATCGTATGTGGTGCATACGTTTGTTTTATACCACCAGACGAGTGTGCAGATACGTAAACACAAGTGTTAGATACCGATGAGAGATGTGAGAGATACCGATGCGGTAGGGGGAGAAAAGAATTACAAACGTTGCATTTGCCCACGTTTGTCGAGATTATAAATCGTTTTCTGTTGGCCGAGATTTGTGCGGTAAACTTTTAATCCTGTGATCTTCGCGACCGTAACAACGAAAATAATACGTAATAAAAGTGAACGTGCGGGTGTTTGCCGTTAATGACTTGGTCCACGAGGACAGATTTATTTACACCCCTGACGACCGGTAGTAGCGGTAGTTATATGGCAAGGGCCAATGATGGTGTGTTATTCGGGGAGAGGTTGTTCGAGTGTAGCCGATGAAGCGGATGGACGGACGGACCCGACGGGATTTATGAAAGCGAATCTTCTTCGATGCGACCGGCGCGCGCCGTCCTGTTCCTTCACCACCCATCCGCCCTCGTCATCTTCACCATCAACCCACTGCCACAGCATTGAAATATCTTTTATTTTTTATTAACATTTAAATTTATACTTACAGTGTATGTATGTATATATATCGGCGGATCAAGCGTATTAACAGTGCACGTGAGAATTAAAACCGCGTTTCATGTCCTGTCGACTCATTTATCTCTTTTCTTGTACCCTCCCCCAGCGACAAAAGCCAATCGAAAACTAAAACTGTAATGTGTCGTCTGCATTCCGTGCCAACGTTACACTGTACTCCGCACTTCTACATTCTGATTTCCATCTCACGGTGGACCATTACGAAGTTTATTTTTCACCTCCCCTTCTTAAGTAATTTAATTTTTTTTTTCGATCGCGTCTGTTCCCGTCTTCTTTTTATTATTATTTATTTTGGCTCTTTTTCTTTCATTTTTTTTTTTCACCAGCGGTCGATAAATCATGAGGGCGAAAAAAACACGCGGAATGGTTCATTACAGCATTATGGGTACGCACGCATAAGCTTGTTAAATAGCGAGGAAACGACCGTTTCTTTGAAATATGGTACGACATTTTGAGAAAACCGGACAGCAATACTGCGCACTACCACTTTTATGTACTTGATATTATGTATATTTACTGCTCTCGATAGTTCCTGTGAATTCCCTGCTGCTCGGACAACAACAATATTTGTAGTGCTACAAAACAAACGCGCGTTATACGGAGAAGTGGAATTTCTTATTTTCTTTTACTGCTAAATTGTAACGGTACTCGGGTCCAATAAAGGTAGTAACGGTCGAACTGTACTTAGGTAGAAAATACGTGATGTATCCCTTTTTGACGAATTTAATGGTGTTTTTAATGATTAATCTTTTGAATCAGGGTACGCGTACTTGGGCTATTATAGTATTCGATGGCTTAGTACATGTTTTCCTTCCATTATCACATAAGTACACATCAAAGTTCTAGTGTACCGATATTTCGTTATGTAATAGCTTCCTGAAAAAACATACTTGTTTTTATGGCTACCAAATGTAATGGTGTAGAACAGCGGTTTTCAATTTTATGGAGCCCGTAAAAATGTCACCAAGATTTTGAACAAATGATTTATTATAATCACATTCAATGTGATAAATCAATATTATTAATATAACGTTTTAATTGGTATTCATAGACTTTTATCAATTGTAATTCTCAACAATGAATATCGTGGTGATAAATATAAAAAACACCTGACTAGTTATTTTATATATTGGCAATAGTCACCAAATATTTATAACAATATTTATAATACAGATCAGTGAAGCAAATGAGCTGATGCAGCTAAATTGTAAATTCGATTTAAGAAAAAATTAATGAGAGACCGGGAACGTTCGTAGTACGACTGTGTTGCGATATACGTTATTTAAAAACTATCTATAACATGTATGTTTCAATAACAAGTTTTCAATTTCTTTTATTTTTTGTTTATTTGATGTTATTCTGATCCGCTGTATACACCAGAGATGGAAGTACAAATGCGGCAACCCTTAAATGGATACGATATCCATTTGTGTTGTCTACATCTCCAAACGTACAAAATGGTAAAAATTACCCACTTATTTTCCATCATTACGGTTGATATATTGAAGCGATAAGGATTCTGAAATCACATTTGAATTCCGCTTCAAATCGACAAGACGGAAATTTTGAATCATACTACATTTTAGTAATACAAAATACTAACATTTTTAAGTTATTTTAAATATGCAGATTTTGTTTAATTGTATGAACTACGTATGAATGTCATTATTAAATTAGCACAAAGGATTTCATATAGGAAATTGTATATGAAGAAATTACCGATTGGTTCGCCAGTCTTAAAGCGTGATAAGAATTTTTTTAAAGTTTAAAATTAACATTTCACTTATAACCATTAAATATAAATTGAATTTTTGAAAAAAAAAATATGTCAACTAAAGGTTCAAAATAAAATTATCACATTCAATTTTCAAATGGTAAAAAAGGTATTTTTTGCTCTAAAAAATCGTCTTACGACACTCAGTGTTGCACGTGCTCTTAGGAAAAACTAATACGGCACCAGAAGTGCCGTGGATGTATAAAATTATATTATATTATTATTATTTTATTATGATATTATATTATTTTATTATTATTATATTATATAATATTATATTTAATTATATTATTATTATTATTATTAAATTATATTATATTATATTATTAATTATTATTAATATTATTATATTAATTATATTATTATATTATTATTATTATTATGCCATGTATGTATAAAATTATATTAAGTCGACTTACGATCTAGATCTACGATCGTATAATACCTAACAATTATGCTATAGTATTCGTGGTGTTCGTCGCGTCATGGCGACTATAATGATAGTTTTAATAACAATCACGATGACCATTGCAAAATGTATTACGGCCAAAGTTGTAAATGCGAGCCTTATTGTTTCGGCCGATGAACAAGTGTACGGAACTCGAACGACTGTTACCATTATTATTATTATTATTATTATTATTATTATTATTATTAGTATGACGAAGTAGACGTGTACAAAAAAAAAAAGAAACTTCCAGCAAAGGACTGTGACGACAAAATTTGTTAACAAACACACCAAATATCGACGGAAAATTTGATTTGCTCATCTATACTTGTACTTAATATATTGCATGTAATACACGGACAAAAACTACTGATTTTTAAGATGTGTGGGTACTGAAATATAGATTTTCGTTTTCTTACAATCGGGGTGGAAAGCGTAGGGGTAGGTTGATTCCTTTAAAACCACCCCATGTACACGCGCCGGTCGTGATTTATTTCGCTCGTAATTTTATCGATGTGATAAAACGTATAGTATTCATACGTTCCGTTTAAAAGTTTTCGCGAATCCGAAGCATATTACACGCGCTCATGCATCTATATAATGTTACTTACATTATGTTTACGGTAAATATTGTTTTCGTTTCAAAAAAATATCGACTTCACCGGAACATCAATGTGTAGTATATTTATGAGCACAAAATTGGTTCACGTGGAAATCCCTCCGGTGGATATTTCTTATAGTATATATATAATATTACATGGAACGCATGCTGTATAGCAGCATTTTCGACGAAAATCTTGATGTCAATATTTAATAAAAAAAAATAAAATAAAATAAAATCCGTAGAATATTACCGTGATCGACTCTCATGTTTTTGTAATATCACCAAATGAAAAATGTCGATCGAATAGCTGTTATTTTTTAATAAAAATATTTCCCCCCCAACTATACGTACGTGTGGTATTTCGCAAGAAGAGTCAAAATTTCACAAATTTGATCCAAATAATTAAATAATCCGATAACTATTCGCGAGTACATATTACGCATAACTGTAAACGTATACAATCTATAGAATATAAGGTTTATCCCGTTTATACAGTTTTTACAGAATGCCGAGTATTAGGGAAAGGTGTTCTAACGCTACCAAGTAGAAGCTCTATAAAAAAAAGGACATGGAAATCGTGAACGTAAAAACCTGAAAAATTAACCTAAGCTGCAGTTCACTTTATGAATGTGACTGTATTAGCACTTATCTGTTAACATATTTTAAACTATCTCTAACGTGATCTAAAAATTGAAATTTGCTCAAACGAACAAGAAGAACATATTTTTATGAGGTCTTTGAGAATTTACAATTCTTAACGTTTGACGGACAGGAAATTACGTTGGGTAGGTATACCGGTATCACCTTGTAATCTACTTAAATAATAATTAAAATAATAAATAAATATGCTCATGTGATAATACTTGATTGTAAATTTATCTTGAAATTACTGGAAATAACTCAAAAAAATATTATTGATAGAAATAAAATTGCGCCAACGTATTATTTACAATTTTCAACGTAATTTATTATAAAGAACCTACAATTGCTGTAAGTTTTGGTAACTTCGATGAAATAACTTTTTGTTTTGTTCACTTAAACTACTGTTTATACCGGAAAATAATATTGGATTCACATATAACGGGTACAAATATCATACAACTATTTCATTTAACTCTTATAATGTTCATGTAATGGCACCAGTATATTTTATGAATACCGTCTCATATAACCATACTTGTACCATTAATTTATTAACATAATGATAATAATAACTCCGAACTTCGTTACGAACTGTTTTCATGCGTTAGAAATTCAAAACATATTGATATCATTCACTAATTAAATGTTATTTCTTGAAAGATATAATAATCACTATCAGCTATAAAATAGTGTGTTTCACAACATATTAGACCGAAGTACACCGCAACGCTATTATGTTTTTGTCTTGCGATACAAGCGAATAAAAAAAAAAAAAAAAGTTCGTATCCCAAAATCTCACTGAAATTGATACGATCGCGTGACATAATAATATGTATACATTTCACTATCCGAATAATACATACCATATCACACGGTCTGCGTTAATAAAACTTATCGTCTGTGTAGATAATGTGTTTTGATTCGGTTCAACAAACATTTAATATTCGACGGGTGACTTAAAAAACGCGTATCGAGAAACCTGTAGATGAGTCGTTCGTTTTTTCTATTGAGTAACAGTCGCATTAACCGTAACGAATTCATTATCGTACCAGCCGACTCGACCTAGATTGTTTTACTCATTCGTGGGCTCACTGGAATCCATCCGACGATACCAATTAAACCTCACCTGCGTATTTCAAAGGCAATATTACAACGACGTAGGCTATAAATAATATTTCGAAAACATTATTCGTGCACATTAACAAACTAATCAAGAGAAAAATGAAATGAACGCGGCACAGCGGACGATAGTGCAATGCATTCATAACACGTTTTATAAAAATTATTGTGCGTGTATTATTTTTATTCCTTTTTTTTTTTTTTTTGCCGATAAAATTCTGCGGTGAGAAAATAAAATACGTACGTGGTAATAAAATACAACGAAATCGCCCCAGTTATATCCCTGGGAAATCCCCGAGTATCCGTAATACGTTGTCCGTATACTATTATTTCAATATGATAGTAATAATAATAATAATAATAATAACATGTGTTATTGCGGATATCGCGGAATTACCTAGGAGTTGTGTGAGAGGGCAGAACGTATTGTGGTATGAGACCGGAAATTTATAAAATATAAAATATCGTTATCATTACGGTTATTATTATTATTATTATTACAATTTTTATTATTATATTTAAAAACCTTCCGTCCTTCTTTCGCGTTCCTCGTAAACCCTGCAGAGCAGAAGACCTATGGCACGCTACCCGCACTCACATTGAACTAGACTTCACGCTCTGCACCTCGCAATAGCGCTCGCGTTATCCTACGCAACATTTCCGTACTGTTTTCGATCGACCTCTACCTATATCACGCCTTTCTTTTTTTCGCGAATAATCCTTCTATATGCATTTCTCTGGTCTAAGAGTGCCGATTTATTTCCGTCCCATTCTGCTCTCAATTCGCGTCCAAATCGATTTGACCGATTTGATCTCTGGTCTTATATCTGAATCGTCTTGTTTGCTATGCACAATCACATGTGGTCAATATTTAAGTGTAACCACTGAAACTACAAAATATTTATTATACACACTCTCGGTACATTTTTAATGTTATTATTATTTTGTTAGTATTCTATTTGTAATTTATTTCAACAAAACAAGTATCGAGATAAAAACAAAAATCGAAAAAAAAAAACTTTCAACTCTACAATAATTTTTTCGTTCAAATTAAAAGTAAAAATGTTTCAGATAATCGTACGTATAAAATATTTAAATTGTATTATTGTTTTAAATTTATCAGTTGAGTCAAAAATTATTTTAATTATTTTGGAAATTCCACGCGGTTCTGTGACCAACAGTGTTGTTTAAAAAATTAAAATTTTATTCCCATGTGAAGAAAACAAACATTTGCAAACCTATAATATTATTATTCGCTACATATTATTGGTCCAATAAAACAATTGCAGCATGATATAAAATAAATGTACCTATAGATTTTATTACACGTTTATAGCACTAGATAGGCAATTTCCAGAAAACACCCATATTTTACGTTTAATTTGACATTTTCATGCTTACGTATAGTTTTCGACAATTTCCTTTAGTTCTGTTTAATTTATGTAGTCGTAAATATTTACAAAATTCACAACAACACTATTTAGAAGCACACAATCAAGTTTTGTATAATTCATAATGACTTTTGTGTACGCGTTTTATAATAATTCGTACGTAGTGGTGACGTACAATATATTTTATTGTATAAAATAATAATTAAAAAGTAACGATTTTACAATCATTGTGTTGTTCTGCATAAACGAGTTGGGAAATAATCAAATCCTAAAAATCGTACAACTCATTTTGTACCGTATGGATCGAATAGTAAACATTTTGAAACAGAATTTTATTTATTTATTTTTTTTTTTCGTACAACTAATCATAACTTGAATTTGTTGCCCGAATGTAAATAGCAAACAACCACGGAAAGTCGACAAATACAGGTGTTTGATATTTTGACTAGTATTTTACTTTCAAAGAAGATTTTACTAGAAACACGTTTTCATAAATAAAACAAGTCATATCCCTGAACGGGGAGAACTGGAATTGTATTTGATTTTTGTGTACATAGAATTTTTGAAAGCCGATCAAAGTGGTAAACTTCAAATACAAATCGGATAGGTAATGAAATTGACTTTTTTATTTAACATTGAAACTATAGCGCGCGCATACACGCATACACGTCATACATATATGTGTACTATACACATATACGCGTTGCATACGTATTTTTTTCCCGTTGACGTTATCAAAAAACTTTAGAAATAACTTGTAGCACGTCGTGTGTACGTCAATGTCCTTTTATTTTGTATATTTATCGTGTACGTACACAGTTTTTCGTTTTTCAACAACTCTGATAATCATCGTGCATGTTGCAGGCGCTGAACCTCAGAGCGAGAAAAGCGAAAGCGGCGAGACGACCGCAACTGGCCAGGGACATGAAACCGGGCATTATCATCGAGAACGTGGCGCAAACGAGGAGGAGACTGGCCGAGACCACGTTGCTGGCCACGGCCTCATTAGCGCCTGGGAGCTCTTCCATCGTCGACGAAGGGCCAACGAACACCGGAAGTGGCAGTCAGGTAGTAAAACATGCATGTCAAAATGTACGCACTGATGACTACCTTACGCTGAATACGTCACGTTGCAATACCACGATACCTAACCCATATCCATCTTTGCTACCCCAGAAATTGTTGTGGGGTAGCAAGGGTATCTTTTTGCTAGCCCAAAAAAAAGTTATAGATTTTAAAAATATATTCGAAGTTAATTATTCAATCGTGAACGAACATAAATCATTTATAATTGTGATTGTATTCAAAATAATTATATTTCGTGATAAGTCCAATATGGACAATATACGTTGTACCAATATTTATGAAGAAGTTTAGCTAGTTAATTAAGCCAGTTATCATGTTAAATCTTTAAAAACTTATTTTTTAACTTTCTAAAAATAAACTTTGCTACCCTATCATTTGGACTTTAGTGACGCCCATGGTTGCATGCGCATATTAATGTGCCTGTGCTGCAGATTTCATACCACCAAGAACCGAACGTCGTTATAATACTTGACGGGTGCGGCGCAATTGTGATTAGTCTTTCCGCGAACAATCGCATGTGCTAATGATGATTTTTTTTTCAGTTTTTAAGTGCCATCGGTGCACGCCACCAGTTAAATACAGTATCTGTAATTGAATCAGTTATTGAAGTTGTTTTATCTTTGATTCAGTTACTTTTAAACGACAAATCGATATTGTTGTGTGTTCCGAGAGAAACTTTTACCATGAAACTTTCCACTCGCCATAATTACTTTCTGAATTAATTTATTTTCGGTCTCGACGTCTAAACTTTGATCCCGTTAAAAATAACCGTATATATGGTTACGTAGGACATATTATAGTCTTGAAATGAATTATTCATACTCGATAAGAAATGATAATTGTAATCAACCGTCTTACTGATTCTGTTAAAATATTGAAAGTCTATTGAAGTTCAAAAACGTTTAAAATAGAAGATAAGATTATTCACTTTTCCCATCTAAACGTTTTTGATTCGCACTGCAACGTGTAAAACTAGGTACTATTAAGCGTGTATCGAAAATTATTTTCCCGCGATAACGTTGCTTTCCGATAAGAAGTTTGAGACATTCGTCGTTAAAATATTACATTTCGGTTTTGATTGTTTCAATAAAATATTTTTTACTTTTAATGAAAATGTGTAAGTTTTAAAATTGTTGATGCATCAATATTGTGTACGTTTCTCAATAGTGGATAAAATATTTTGACATTTTGTGCTACTAAACAATTACTATTTAAATATTTAAATATCAAGCTGTGTAATAAATTAAAATTGTTTTACGTATCTTTGTTTTTCATTTACGATGAACAATTAAGCAATTTACATTTTTTCGGCCGACTGTGTAATGTAATGAATTTTAAAATAATATTTCAATGTAAATTTATATATATATATTCTTTTTTATACGACGTTGCGAATTGCCCACGTTAGTGGACTTATACTTTCGATTAATTATGATTTACTGTATAAGAAAGTGAATTATAATGCATTATGAATAATTTTTCAATCGTCATTTATTTTAAATATTGCAAAATTATATAGAATATAGTATTATTTTACCAGGTAAACATAATATAATGAACATGATACCATTATATTATAATATTTAACGAACTATATTTTTTTGAATATTAAAAATAAATTATTTAAAGAAGTTTCTATAAAAAATGAATAGACTTCATAACCATGCATGATAAAGCTTACATAATTTAAAACGAAATTTGTATTTTTTTTTTACTGATGATGGTTCATATATTTATGATCGGATTTTAATGTTAATTTTATTAAACAAATCAGCTATTATGAAACAAATCTATCAACGTTCACCAAAAATAAATAATCCGCGTGTATACCGTTTATGACAATAATAACAAGATGCGTAATGAATATATATTCATATTTCATAAATCATTTAACGGTATTGATAAGTGCTTGTTCGTTTTAAATTAAAAAAAAAAAAAATTCATTTTGATTATCAAGTGTATCTTAAAGTATTAAAAAGTTTGTTACTTTTTCCTCCCGAGATAAACTTAATAATATATTTTCGGTACTTTAAATTATAATTTAAATATTATTTTTATTATAATTATTTTATTGTATACTAACTGTCCATTTATAAATATATTGGTAATGTGATCGAAATTAAAAAAAAAAAAAAAAATAATAAAAAAAATGATGTCTTATACATGTGGTACAAGTGACTTCTTAAAATAGTGACGGGAGTTACGAAAATAAATGTTTAGTTGAAATTAACTGCGCTATTTAACGAAACACAGAACTACTATACACTAGTTCGCTCGATTTAATTATTTAGTTTCAAACATTTCTCGTCAATTTGATTTTCAAGTTCAACTCAATCATGATAATATATATTATATATATAAATTCTCTTTTGATTCACAAACACAAATATAATATATAAAATGTATCAAACTTGTAAGCCATATTATTTGTGTTCACTCTAAAAGTTTTCACCATCCTTACGGGGATTAAACATTAGTGCGGGTGTATATATCACGATACCTGAAGATAATTTTTTTTTTTTACGCGTTATTTTTTGTTCTTCGACATTACGAAGACTGCCGTCTGACTTATTTCGCCTGCATAATCCGTATGAATAAACTTTCACCGCTAACATTTTGATAGAAAAAATTGCCTCGACATCAGATATAATTTTAGCATATTATTATAAAAATACTACTCGTACGCGCTTGTATATATACTCCGGTACGTACAACAAACTCGACTCAAAGGGTAACACGCTGCCCTCTGCAGCTATCATAATAATAACACATATACGATAATGCGGTATAAATATATATATACATACATATGGTATGCTTTCACGGGGTTGTTTTTAATGGCTTTTTTGTGTTAACAGGACGACGAAGAAGAGGGCGGATCGCCCGGCTCGGATGACTGCCACATCATACACAACGACAAATCTACAGACTTTATCCTGTCCACGGTCATGGAAGAAACCGCGTAAGTGTACTGCGTACGATTCTTACGCCGCCGTTGCAATTCTTAGAACGGATTTCATTCGAGGCGCGTCCTTGCGCGCCCACACGAATCCAATTTGAAATAATTATTACATCTAATCGTATCGGGATTAAAAGATTTAACCATCTGAAACACCTTTAATACAACATCATAATTGGTTGGATCAACCAACACTCTTTTAAAATAATAAAATGTTTTGAGCCTTACAATGGATGCCTCCGTTTATTATTCGTTTCGTCCGCGCATGTATGATTACATTATACAATCGTTTCAATTGACTAAAATTATTACACATCATTGGTGTGTTTGTAATACGTTGGCTGTTTGAATTGTGTTTTGATAATGTTTGAATTTCAAACGACTTAGGTACACAGGTAATATATCTTGTTTTACCATCCAATCGAATGAACAGCAGCTTGGTGAGTGATAAACAAAATTGTGTCCACGTGGAATTTCAAAAAAATATACGAACATTTCGACCTTTATTTGTTTTAATTGCTAAAATTAGTGTTGTAAGAAAAATTCAAAAATTATTTCAATAAGCTTGGGCAACAATAAAAAATTAGAATTTTGGAATGAATGTTAAATGTCCGCATTGGAATATCAACATCATTGAATATTTTACTAAAACTACCTCAAAACGAAAATTATATTATATGAATTAAACTATAATTTCATCAATACAATATAATTTCTAATATTATAAAATCATCTTGCACTCCTGGTGTATTGAATGTTGAAAAAATGAAAGATAAAATAAGTAATTATGAACAAAACAGATCGTAAACAATGTATATGTAACAGTGTTCCTATTAATAAATTTTACCTATGATAGTAACACATGCGTTGCTTAATATTTATTTCAGAATCACCGAGAACATTTTCTTTATTTCACGTTTTAACGCAAATATTCGTAGCCTCTTTCATTATACTCGATACAAAATAGTTCATTCTTGTGTGCAAAAAGCCGATGTGCAAATATTAGAGATATTTTTAATTCAAATAACGGTCTAATGGAAGTTAAGATTTAAAATTTAAAACGCTATTACGGTTTAACAAATATTTTATTTGCAATTCAACTATAGTGTGAATAATGCAGTTAACTTATTAGTGCTCAAAATATCAAAGAAAAAAAAAGTTTATTTTTAATGTTGAAAACAAATGATTAAATAATTTACCATAGCGTTATAAAAATTAATATAAAAATAAGCTTAATTAATTAATAAAATTTTAATTATGATGTTAAATAAATTACTGATAATAAATTTAAGCTGAATATGCATATATTATAATGATAGTATTAAAAAGTAATAACGAATAATAAATGGTTTTCGTAATTGTTATAAAGATAAGTTTTAAATTTAATTTAGCTAAACATATTTAATTTTTTTTTTTTTTTTTGTTAAAATACATAACAGCACTATTTCCGAAAAGGTATTCGTATTATAGTTATATATATATATATATATATATATATTTATTTATTTATTTATTTATTTATTTTCGGGTTAAAAAAGCTAAAAGGGTTTTCACTACTCATTTGGTATTAAATATTAATTTCATGAATTATAACGTAACCCTTCTGAATTAAGTATGAAACTAGGACAACAGTAATACATTTTAAAATTTTAAAGTAAGTATTGTAACAAAGTTTCTATTAAGTTCAATATTGATTGTTTTATCTTCTAAAATAAAATTATAGACAATTACCAATAATAATTATCTTCAATATAAGTTAATTGACATTTTACGTTAGATACCAAAATATTTCATTGAAACAGTGATGAAATAAATGTTTCAAATTACCAAATACTATTTCAATAACGTGCTTGTTTATTTGTTTATTTGTTTTGATAAGAAAAAAGTTATTACAATTAAAACAATTTTTGAAAATTATAGTTTGAAAAATATTAAAAGTGCACGGATGACTACTGACTATGATGGTGTAGAATTTATACACAAATAAACGCAAATCTTCATGTTTTATTTACCAAAAGTAATCTCTTTAAATCCACGTGCATTATAAAACTACAAACTTGAACCAAAAAAAAATGAATAAATATGTATATTGTGTATTATATGTTACATAATATTATTTTGCGTATTGCGTTTAGTTCTGAAGAATTTGTATTATATTATTTTAAAAGATTATTTTTATATTACAACTTGAATGGTCATAAGTATTGTTTTAGTCATTTTTATTATTATGAATATTATAATAATAATAATAATGATTATTATTTTTATTATTATTATTATTATTATAACAAATGTTCGTTTTACTATTATTGTAATTGCTGTGAATCTATTAATACATCGTTATTTCGATGGAGAAATTTCGGATATTCGGAGACCAGTCGGTTAAACTTAAACTTACAACTTTGCTTTGAACCCAGACCACAGTCCTAACTGTGCGCAAACCGTTTAAATAAATGGGTCAGCACGTGGAAACTAAAGCGTCCACATATATATAATACTTAATGGAGCGGCGGTGGATATTAAACTATGAACGGTCGACGAGTTTACAGAAAGTCGTCAAGAAACACTGTTAGGGCGAAACATTTTGATGAGACTTCGCCTACCGTTTAATCGGTCATTTCGCCATAACATCGTATAATGGTGGCCAACTGGCATTTACGATAACAATTGTTATTATTACTATAACGAGCTTCCACGCTTTGCCTGGATGATCACACATGATTTCTCACTACGTGCGGCACGCGTGACTACGTGATTCGAATGCGAACAGGTACAAAAATACAAATATAAAAAATTCCGTGGATAATCTAAAAGTGTACCTAATTTTTTTCAACTATTCATACACAATTCCAAAACAGTATTCGACGTGCTTCTTAGACCCAAGATCGATCCACCAAAATCGGCAATGTTGTTACCGTCTTGTATGGCGAACGATGGCTTATTGAGTATATGCGTGGGCAAAATCAAAGCTAACGACGACGAAGCGATAAGTTGATACAATGTGTTAATATCTACGTGAAAATGCACTCGAGTTGAATTGATTAAACGTCAATGCGTAACGCTACGACACCAGTTCTTTTGACGAAACATGCCGATACTAGTGGATTGATTGTATGCTTGCTAAACCAACTTGAAGTATCAGATCAAAGGGTTTTGATCTTCCGTGAGAGTTATGGTCAATCTTAAATAGAATAGGAACCGAACTAGGTAGAAGTAAAAGCCTACTACATTAATGAAGAATGGAGCTATCTCCTCTTGAAGAAGCAAACAAAATACCAAGTATATCGTGGAAGAATATCCAATCACTAAATTTGAACTAGGAATATCAAAATTACATGAAGCTAAAACAAAGACAAGTAATTGGCTAAAAATTCTAGAAATACCACTATAATAAGCAATCAAGTTCCTGATCTTAGTAACCATTGAATTAAGAATAGAGTTTTGTCACATTTCAAAAATAGTTATGTAGTTATAATTTCAAGTTTTAAATTTATCTAGTACCTATTTGTTGTTATAATTTCTTATTCATTTATTTATCATTGTCTAACTTATAGTAATTAATTAGCATTTTTCTATTTTACAATAAACCGATACGTCATATGCAAAATAAAATAATAAATAATTGATCTTAGAATAAATTTACATTTTTTTTGATGGTTAAGCTTTTACCCCGATCAAATATAAATCCATAATTTCACTTATAACTCTATGCCAATACGGTTATATTCCACTTCAGTGTTTACATTTGAAATATTACCATGTACATATTATATACAAGGGTTTTAACAAAGCAATCACCTAATTATGCAGAACGAACTGCTGTGCGAGTATACGGTGAGAAAATTTAAAAAATATTTCATGGGACAGTAACGAGCTTTATTAAGTTTTCACATGAAAATAATTTTTTATATCGCCACGTAAATTTAATACTGTTCTGCGTTATCGCAATTGTTATAATTTAGGATACACGGTACGAAGTATACCGTTGTATTTAAGGTAAAAAATTACGTCTGACAATAATATAATATCGACGAATAATAATACGCACGCATAATATCATTACAATTATAATCATACTATAATAATTATAATAAAAATCATAAAAAAAATAATGGAAATAATAATAACTGTAAATTATTACCCGGTAAATAATTCACCGGCAAAATCTAAGTCAGACACTTAAACAAGTTAAACAAAATCACTTCGTTGTACAATACTTTGTTAATGTATTTTATTTTGGAATATCTCAACTTTTCAAAATAATAACACTCATAAATTTAACCCTTGCCATTTAAAGTTTCAGTTTCAAGTTAAATTATTATGTTACAGGATGGTGGCAACGTTGGCTACACCATCAAACCTTACTGCCGACCCAAACGGAAACTTGGGTTCCAGACCGCAGGATATGGATCTTGTTACAAGGGTCTTAAATCCTAATCAAACAGTCAGCTCCATTAGTGATAAGATCGGTGATAAGGTAAAATTAAGTAAAAGTTATTTCTTATTGTATATATTATAGAAATATGTGTTGTGCACAAACATATTTAACCAATTACTACGTAAACTATTGTTAGACAAAAACTGAGCTCAAATTTTAACATGGTATTAAAATAATAATTAAACATTAAATAGAAACAAAAGTAATTAAATGAAAAGACTAATTTTACTTAGCACAATATATTTATTAATATTTTTATTATTAGCATTTTTTATCAAAATTTTAACCTTAAATCAATATCATATAAAATACTTACATGATATTTAGTAAAATATCACTAAAGTAACTTTGTTATAATAATTATCGTGGGTTCACCGAAAACTATTGACTCTACGACTTATAGCCGAACATTCTTGTAGAAAAATCGACAATCGCTCCAAGTGTATAGAATATTTATACTAAAAGTACGTGAAACGAATATCTATATGAAAAAATATATTCAAATAATATTTTTCTTCCACGTTGGTGCTGTGGTAATATATTTTGAGCTCATACTTTCAATTTCTTCTGTCACGCATCGAACGGCACAAATCTTAAAATTCACTTTTCACGTAAATACATTTGTTTACTAAAATTATGATATGCCAACATCAGTGGCGGATTTAAAGGTTCAAATGAAGTCGGCAAATCCTAAAGAGGGGCCTCGTAATAAATGTATTACTAACATTCTTAGCCCCGTTTTACAAAGCTGCTTGTAAACGATATTACAGTTTGTATTATAATTTTTTTTTTTTTGGTAAAATTTAAAAAAAATTAACTATAATTTTTTTGGGCTTCAGTAAATAATTTAGGAAGGGGTCCCGTCGGCATTCGCCGACTAAATGACCGTTAAATCCGCCACTGGCCAACATGAGTAGTAGATGCAATAACGGACGACTGCTAGTGTTTAAGTTCATCTTCCGTCCCAAAACTCTTCGTCTGAAACACGTGTCATGTAGAGAACAACTCTGGATTTTTGTTATTGAAAAATGGAAAAAATCGTACGAATCGAATCATTTGAAATTAATAGAAACCGTTTAGACCAGCGAGTTAGTAACCTTTATGTTCACGACTCACCTTCGACGGTCAGCGATGCTATTGTCTTCCCGTTCGTAAGCACAGGCGATTGTATAATTATGTTATGAACAAATCAGTTAATGAAATGTCATCCGGAACGTGGTTTGTGGCCTCAAAGGTTATCTCGATAGGGATTCTCGTATCACGAAACGTTAAAATAAAACGTGACACTCAAAAGTACACTACTGGTGTGACGTTCCGTGGTCGGTGGACGATACGCGTACATGAGATCGCAATCGTGTTCGAAGGTCTACGAGTAAAACAATCATTTCTCTACGAATTTTAGGTAAAATAACTACATCATACGGGACGAAACGTTCCGCGTAAATTCGTAGTAAAAAGTTTTTTTTTTTTTTTTTTTTTAAAGTAGATAAACATTATCTATGGTTTAGAGTTTTCCGGTAACTCTTTTCAACTTGTTTCCGGATTAAATCAGAATTTTTCGAATCCGGCGCGTTGATAAAAAAAATAATACGAACGACCGTCAACCGTTTTTTTCCTGTTAGCGTACAGTGTACGTCGTCGCGAACAACGTTGTATTCCGTTTCGAACGTGAAAAAAAAAACAGCTTCTACCCCGTCACGAACCAAGCGAAATGCATTTTTCGCCGATAAATATATCGTCTGAACGTTGCTGTTTTCCTGGATTATCAGGTGCCGACGAAACGCAAAGACTCCTCGTCGACGGCCACCACGACGACGGCGGCGGCAGCGGCAGCGACCGCGGTGTCGACGGTGACGGCGACCATGGCGCAGCAGCCAACCGTCGACCGAGCGAACCGGTCAACGCAGTCCCTGGTGAAACGGTCGTTGTCATCGATGCTGCGCAACGGGTCTGACGAGGACGGCTCGAGGTGTTCGAAAAAGGAGTACAAGACGGCGGCCGAGGGCAGCAGCCGGTTCACCATATACAAGGTGAACAAGGCGAGCCGGAAGAAGCGGGAGAAGTCGTCGGCGCGGAAGGAGCGGAAAGCCACTAAGACCCTAGCCATAGTCTTGGGTAAGTCGTCGAAAACGTTTTATAGCCCTTGCGCGCTCATCCCCGTCCCCCCATTTTGGTGCCCCGAGAAAACCGCGCCTTCTCGTGCGAAACGGACGTTTTCTTCGACCAAAAAAATTTGCTTCCCGACGCGACAACAATTTTGTAAGGATGTTGCTAATAAAGAGGAATTTAACGATCGATTACGTTAAATATTCCACGGCTGTCATTGCCTTTGCGTGTCGAATGTGTGTGATCGCCGGACGGTATATTTTTTTTTTTTATCGCTTTGTGAGTCACAGTTGTAAGCGAATTTCCACTACACGCTGATAAAAATAAATACTTAATATTATTTCAGGGAACGCTTAATTGTTGTACAAAGTTTGGCGGTAAAACTTCATAGTCGACGAAATTCTACGAATATAATTCAATCTCCGTTATTTTTTTTCTACGCTACTACTGTTAATGTTTTAAATAGATTAGAAACTTTGCACGCAGTTCATGTTAATGAATTAATTAGTACCATAATTTCCAACTTTGCTTGCAATTATTTCTCAGTTCAAAATAATACAGATCATTGCGATCAATTATTTTAATTCTGAACATTTCTCGGGTTTAAAGCTTTGCTGACAAAATGGATTTGTTTTTGTGGTAAATAATATATAAATATGACTGTTTACAAACCACTTCCTGCGCAGAGGCAGTTCACAAAGTCACAAATCTTGTTCTTATAATTTTATTTCTGTATTGTATTAAATGGGTACGAAATAAGATAAAGAGCTGATTTAAGCTTGAAAACATTAATTTTACAGACAGAAATGCACAAAGTATGGTTATACTTAATGGAAAATAATATTGAATTAGGAATAGAAATGTCGAATAAATCTAAATGGGGAAGTGTATATTTCTTTTTGTTGAATTTTTGTCTGACCAAATAAATTATAATGCTTTATATATTTCAATTTTAAATAACCATTTTTAAGAAAAATACATTAATACTAGTACTTCGTAAACAACTAGTCTATTTACTTTATATATTCAACATTTTTGTTGAAGGTATAACATTATTTCCATATAGTCCATAAACTAAATAAATTTACAAAAATATAAATTAATAGCAAAAGATAAAATAATTGCACAGGTCTTACAGTTTAACTAAATAAAAATTTTATGGATTTGTATGTACTCATAGATGATGATTTTTAAAATTATTATTTAGATCGTTAAAATAAGTAGATATGTAAATCCCGAATAATCAACATATTGTTGGTATATAATATTTTTTTGTACAATGATCGTACCTTAATTTTTCTAATTTACTCGTACATAGATCTAATTTAGAGTGATTTTTCAATATGTAGCATATAGAATATTTTTTATAGAAAACATTTTGAGAATGTTACTTAGCTTCCAACTATTTATAATTTTCTTAATTTTGGATCCAACTCTGTTATCTATTTGTTGTCTTATTTAAGGAGACACAAACAAAAATATATTATAACGAATTTACTTTAATAAAATATTAAATTCCAATAAAAATATAATACTCCAGAAAATATGCAAAACTATAGTAAAAAATTGTACTATTATTATACTATTATTTTAGCAATTTAAATAATAAAAAAAACATACTGTTTACTATTTCAGCATTAATATTATAATATTTATTTTAAATTCATTTCCACTCAATAAATATTTTATAATTTCTGATATAGTTTTAAAATAATTTGCTTTACGAGGGTTTGTTAATAATAATAATAATAATAATAATAATCTTTCGTGAATCAATACTTTTACCGGATACATAACATACAAATGATACGTTCATTTGAAATATAACACGTACCTATATGATACAATTAGAAATAATGTACAATGCGAATCAAATATTATTTATCTGAAGTACTTTTGTACGAATTTAAGTAATATTATCATAAGGTTATTCCATCAATATGAAATTTTGTTTGATCTCAAATACTCAATAGTACTGGCGGAGAATTGTGGTGCCAATTAAAAATGTTTTGATACGCAATGTAATAAAAACTATAACAGTACCTTCAGTTGGTTCTCAAATATTTATACTTTTGATGAAAAGATATTTTTTTTCTTCTATTAATATATCAATATATATATATATATATATGTATGTACATAAATCGATTATTAAAAAAAGAAATCGGAAATTTTTAGGACCATGCGTTTTATACCATACATAACAAATATACGTACAAAATTATTCTAACTGAAAAAAAACAACTACAAAAGGGTTTTTAGTTTTTATCCTATCGGACAAATGAATTGCAATTCAATACATTCGAAAATCAATTATGATGGCACATATATACCAAAAAATAACTAATGTTCGGTCGAAGCACCAAGTATACGGAAATATCGAAATTTCTTAAGCTACGGATAAATTGGATGTCATATGGCGTTTCATGAAAAATAAATTAACAGTGCATTTTATTAACGAGAACTGTTTCACTTCCATCGTTCCGCTTTAATCCAGAGGGAAAGAAATATATTAGAACGCCCAAACGAATTCACCTGCAAAACAACGCTACATGTTTGTTTCTTATACAGACCCCGTTATTCATATCCCGGAATTCGCGTTGTTTGTAGTGCGTTTAAAATCTTCACAGTCGATGATACACTAAGGAATTTCGTTTCGACGATATTATATTGGATGGCTCGTTGCGTGCAGATGGGATGTTTAGATGACGTGAGTTTCAATTACGTGATACCCAATATTCTAATACCGGGAACTGCGTAGTCGCACATTTTAATTTTAAACAGCTTTCGGGTAGAAGAGCGGAAAAATAAGGTGAGAGGATGGAGGGCCGTAGTAAGTGCTGTACGAGTTTAACACAATTAGTTCAGTACGTGAAATATCGGAGTACTTTCGAAGTAGGATATTCAGTCGATTATTCAACGCGAGAGGAAATGCCAGGAAAAATTGGAAACAATATTATATGTGTACCCAGCTACGACGCATTGCATTTCAACGCGCCGTGTCTATCTCCGAATCGCGTATACTCCGAGGAACACGAAAAGCCAATATGAACTGTTTATTCTGCAATACGGTATTGCATAAAATGGAGCTCCGTCTTATATGGTCCGTAGTGTGTCGATGCGTATTATATATTTATACGAGTGTGCACGAGCGCATCCGCATAAACAGATATATACACTCGCACATCCAATATTGAATAAAATATATAAGAGTATCGTGTGATTCTTACGCGTGCTCACCACTTTTTTCTGCTAACAGATTATGCATTGTTTCAAATACTGATTTATGGAAAACGAGTACGAGTACAGTAACGTGCACTGAAAATAATATATTTTTTTACCCGTACATTTTACGATTCGTTGGGAGTAATCAGTAGACATTTGTTTTTCCAATTTTCACACCAATAATTATTTCGTTGATCTATAGTGAACAGTTGAATTTCCATTGTGAACGTTTGGATCGGTGCTCTCGGAATTATTCAGATTTCAAATTACGGAAAGAGTGTGAAACGGTATCAAAATATTGATATTTATGGTTTAAGGAATTATACAGCGATTGATATTGCCTATTAGTAGTATTTATCGATATTAATTTGTCCATTCACATAGTGTCTATAAACTCATGTGCTTAGTTATGTTCTATTTATTATCTGCTTTATTTTAAAACTGTAATGACAAAATAATTTTGTAAATATTTTTTTTTAATATTTAACCATTTTTTGTGCGCAATTTTAAATTTAAATAATTCTTAAAGTATAACTTAAAATGTTAACCTTGCTATTAGAAAAATTCTAAAAAAAAATTGTTGAATAATTATATGTGTGAACAATAATAGTACACTTATTTGAAAAAAAAAAAGTTCATATTATCCTGCCATATACTCCTTAATATATACAAAATAATTTAAGTATTATTATATAATCTTATACAGATACGTTTTCCATAAATCAGAATGTGAAAAATGCATAATTTGAGCATAAAAAAGGACGTTCTGTATATAAAAAATCATCTAATGTATAAAAATTCAATTTTTTTTTTTTTTTTGTTTTACATTCAAGCGAATACAATATTATAAGAGTTATGTGTTTCATTCGTAATCGTTGTTACATTTTTAAACACGCACCGTTAAATCAAACATATGAGTGTAGAGATTGGTATAATATTCAGCAATAATCTAATAAAATCATTCAGACGTATGAAATAAATATGACAAATATTCAAAAAGAGCTAACTGGATATTTACAATTCATGATTTTTTCTAACACGCACAGTTGATTTTATGCAACCACCATTCAAAATACAGTGATAATAGCCGGCGCTCCAAATAGGCAATCTCGTTGCATGAATGCGTTGCAGCGAAACAAGTTAAAATTAAATACTTTGTGATTTCTTATTAAATCGAAACTGTATAAAATACGTTAACACAGTATTCCTGGACAATAAACTAAAAAAATGTAAAAACAAAGAGATGACTAAAACTAAGTCACTCGACGAAATTAAAATTTAAATAACACATTCGTTGTGTATATTTTAACTTAAGTCTTTACGAATAGAAAAGTGTTCGTTTTTGAGCTTAGATTTGAAAAAATATAATTTAAAACTGAAAAACAAACAGAAATATTCTACATCGTAAGAACAGTATAATAAAAAAAATAAAAAAAGTAGTAAGTAGCACTGAAAGTAAGTACATTATACATTGAAATAAAATATACATGTTCCCGAAATAAACCGATTACAATGATAATTTAATGAAATAGGATTTCTGTATTTCTCTATACTTCTTACCGTATTTACAGTAGGTATTTTTCATTATTATATTATTTCTGTCGTTGTCAATTTTCATAAAATCTTCGTTTTAACATGTATCGCATATACGTGTATCTATATTAAAATTTTCTTTTCTTCGGATGACCACAACCCTACACGATATTATTCATTTATTTGACAAAGAATATACGCCATACAGATTTATTATCATTACACAATATATCTATAGATAGTCCTATTTACTGTTTTTTTTTTCGTTTTTCAATAATACGTAAAATTGAATAATAATTCAAAACAGTTTATGGAAATGAAAATGAGGGGTCCAAGTGTTTATTATTCTCATGGAGTGGATGGATATTTAAATATTTAGGACAAAATATTAGGATGTGGAAAATATTATATCGAAGTTTGAAATAAGAAAGTGCATTGAAATTAATTTGAAATCATGGTGAAAGGAAATCGATTATATCGTTAAATATATCCCCAAGAACGATTAAATTTTCTAAACGTTTACACTCATATAAGCAAATCAAGCTTAGAAGGATCAACGCAGGAGAATAATCGTGAGTAGATCGATCAAAATGTTTGTATGACTAACAAGCCTCGAGAAATATAATATAATGTTTTCTCGTATGTTCAAGTAGACTCGAACCATGTTCTAGTTTTTGTATAGGTGTTTTAGATGTTGATGTCTAAACTGTTTTGTGACTCGAGTAATAAAACCTTCGACTTTGAGTACGTCAAGCATTTTCAATGTGTTGATCTATGGTATGGGACTAAGTGTATAGAGACAAGAACACACTTGCGTGTCCAAGTCCAGTCCTCCGAGACTGGGAAGGCAAATTGCAAAATTACAGTTTTTTACACACAACATTAATTTACTTAACTGATGTTTGTGACTTTCTTCCCGTAGTACTTACAATATAAATGTGAACGTCTAACATTTAGAAAAACTATGATACCTACTATAAATTATGTCCACTATAAAATAAAATAAATGCTTCTACACGAAACAAACCATTAACGTTATTTCAAACTGAAATTGGGTTCCTACCTATTGAAATTGAATGATAAAAAATACATTTAAATTATTATTATTAAAAAATAACCTACTCGCACCACTTTTTATGAACACAATCATCCGTTACACCGGATTTGATGTGTCTCTAACTTTTAAGTTCTTTGAGCTGTAAAAAATCTTTCCTATTTTCTTCTAACCTCACCACGTATCTGATTTAAATATATCTTCAATAATACATACATATTTAATATATTTATATTAATATTTATATATTCTCTTCGTGTTACCCGTTAGTCGTGATACGCAATATTTTTACTATCATTATTTATAAGAACGTCGTTTTTATTTAATATTAACTATCATCAACTAAAAACAATTTCAGTTGTTTAATAATTAAACACAATCGATTGACATAGTAAAATCTTCAAAACAGTCTCTGTAGAGGTAGCTGTCCTCCGTAGATATGCCTACGAACAAGGCAAAACAGATGTTCTTGTTCGTAAAATATATTTTCTCGTAATATAGTAAAACATGACGATCTATGTATTTATATTTAAATCGATGTTTAAATTTGAACTGTGATTTGATAAAGACGTAAAATGTTCTGTTTTCGTTTTAATTAAACGTCTCTTGCTTTATACTAATTTGGAATGACTGGTATAAAATTAACTTTTGAATTTTTTTAAATTAAACCACTTCTTGATTTTCAACATACTTTGCTGTTAAATGATTCTCTATACAAATATATAACAATAAGTGTTTTAAATTTAAATTTTTAGTAAAATTATAGTAGATATAATTTTTAATGATTAAAAACATGACGCATTTATAGCAGTTTCAAGTGGTTTAACTGTGATATTACAAAGTGAAAGTGTATTAATTCACAATTTTCATTTAAAACGCAATACGAATCAATTAAATACACAGCTGTATCATAGCATTTACGACACTATCAGCAATACAATGGTCGTAGTTTATTAGTTTTGTTATAAAACCTTATTGGAAAAACTGTTCAAGTGTACCGAAGCATATGCATCTAAAAGTGTTATGCACAACGGGTTAAGAATACATATGTAGAATGCATTTTCAAAGTACAATCAACACCGGAAAACGAAATAACGTTTAGCATTGCAATCGAATTTAGCGTTGACCGATATTAACTTCACCGGTCGATAAAACGAACCGTAAGTCTCAATCGAATGAAAATATCGAGTAACGTGATTCGCTCAAACATCGCACCAAACATCTTGAAAACATATACAGGGCAAATATTTAATGAGAGTACCGATGAGTTCATTAGGAAAACCATTAACAATACGGTTTTGCTGTTGGAACCATGTAATCGCGTGATTCACGGAAAACACATTTAGAATATATGTATCTAATAACGTTAATTATTAATCAATGATGATACGAAAGTATTAAAACGCGTGGACGGACAAATAAACTGAACGAAAACGCACATTTCACTTTTTTGTCTACATATTTCTATTATATAATACGGTGGCGGATCCAGGATTTTCTTTTGAGAACATACGGAAAACATTTTATAACATTGCAGTTAGTGATTGATAATGCATTAAGATAATAGTAAGTAATTAAATAAATTAATTTAAATCTAAGACTACCAATTTCTTGTATGAATAAAAATACAAATTATATATAATACTTTCCCTCATACTAAAAAAATATATATATATATTTTTCTTGATTCATGAAATTATTAATTTTTAATATATATTTTTTCTGATTTTGGGGGGGGAGTAACCCCCCCCCATCCCCTTAGATCCGCCACTGATATTATATAATTATATGCACTGTGTATTGCTTATTTCGATATCTTCGATAAACGTAGTAATATAATCCGACAAACATTAGGAGAACACGATCGCTATACGTGAGTAACGGAAAACCAGCTGTATAAAATATCTAACGTAAAATATGAAAAACCATTTTAACCACATGTTTATGGGTTGCGTGTAAGTCGTACCAATGTGCACGTGTATTCCGAGAGCGTATTCGAATATTTAAATTAATGTGTTCTCTAGAACTGGCATTTCATTTAACTTGTAACGTTTATTCCAGGTATCTATGCTACGCTCGTTCCGTCACAGCCTCCTTTGTAATATGATTTTTAACGTGAATGTGATTGTTTATTTTCAATATTTTTTGCCATACATTAACTTTTCTTTGATAATTCTTTATTTGAAACGAATTCTACAATATATTTAAATTTATGGTTTTCTCGTGATATTTTTGTAATTTTTGGATCCAGAAATCGAATTCGACATTTCTTTACCAAGGAGATTTTAATAGTTTACGTGATTTATATATTAATAAATACAATGCAGGATATCAAGTAAATACTATTCAAAGGTATATTGTTATCGGACAATAGTTATGAATAAGACTTGTTCAAACTTATTTTTTAATACATATTATAAAATATGATTTTATTCCATGATTATTAAAAAATGAAATTATTTGATGTGCATTTATTTAGTATATCATTTAAAATGATCAGAAATATTATCATAATTTTTTAATACATTATTTCGGATTCTAAAGAGCACTAAATTCCTAAACCTAAAAATTATTTTGATTATTATTATTATTATTATTAATATTATTAGTATTATTGTTATAATTATATTTTATTTTATAATATATTATTTATATTATTATCATAAACGATTAACTCTCGGCCAATATTTACGGCTCTGTTAACAAGTCAAAATACCGGTTTTAGGTGTTATCTGGACGTGACTAGCTATTTCTAGACCGTCCAAGGATGGTTGGCATCAATTGCCGTGTTTGGATGTATCTTGGCTTCTGTGTGTTCCAATCGAGCGATGTAATCATGGGTCATCGATTGCACGTGATAACAAAAAAAATAAATACTTTCAGGTCTTAAGCATCGAAAGGTTGGAAAACACGAAAATCGATCGTAGACAATTGGAAAACATGAATTCGCTACATCTCGCTTGTTTCTCTCTCTCATTCTCTCCCTTTTTCTGGTTTTTGCATCAGATTACTACTGATCGACGATGACTTTTAGCTAAATATTAACTATGTGTTCATGTTTTGCGTAACGGATTCTGACCTTAAGTCGTCGCAATACAGGGTGATGAATATCCCGGGTAGTGAAGGATACGACGACCTTCATATCCACGACTGGAGGTCAAAGCTCCCATATGTTAATGTGTACAAACGAGTACCATATCGTTGGTGGTCGGTCCAATGTTGAGAATAAATCAATTTCCGAGGCTTTTGTGAGAGTAGCTTTTGCACTCAACAAGGGCGACATTCATTATGTGTATAATAATTATTATATTTCTTGTCCACTAAAATAATGTGTTTTACTATCGTCATCTGTTATGATTGATTGTTAAATTAATAAAAAAAAAAAAAAAAATTAAATATATAAATATGTAAATAATTTATTTAAAATTATTAAAAATCACTGGTATTATATATTGTAAATGTAGTATAATATGTTTGACTTACTTCTGTCATTTTCATAATAATTAGTGTAATGTACTACTTATTACAATCAAAACATATAAATACCTAAGTAAATATGTGAATTATAATTAAATTTTATTTGAATATACATTTTACGTAATAAAGTGTACTTATAACATAAATACATATTTTAATCAAGGGCAACGTATAATCATAAATGTGTTAACCATTTAAACGATAATAATTGTGTAACTGGTATAATTACAAAGATTAATGACGATTATGTTCTTGAATTTGTATTCGAGTTACAAAAGACTGTGTTCTAATTTGAATTTTACGAGATAAATTCATAAAAATACGTAAAATATTTTAAAAGTTGAAAAGAAAATTAATTATAAACATTAATGAACATTATGGTTAACGTTAAACATTTTGAGCTGAATTTATAAACGTATTTTTATTCTCGATGATCGCATGTTAAAAATTCAAGGTATTAATATATTTTATGGGTTTGCATACCTCTTGAGACTGTTTTACCGTATTCATTATACATACAGATTAAAATATTATTCTATTGTTTAATGAAGTAATTTTCTCATAAATAAACACGCGGGTGCGCGTAAAGCCATTTTAAAAATGTTTATTAAAGTCACGGCCTTTAGTTGTCATTTTTTATTTTTTAAGTGTTTAACAAGTTAAAATTGTTTAACTTTCAAGTTTATAGATTTAATTAATATTACATTTCGTTAAGGAATGCTAATCTAATATACATACTTAATTAGTAGACCATAAAGGTTAATAGTTAAGAAAAATAATGTCATGTGTAATGAACACTGATTAATTGATTAAAACTTTGTTCAAACACTTGGAACGTTATTAGCATTTTGTTAGACATGATATACTTTTTTTTTTTTTTTTATTAAACATAAGACATTCCTAGCCTAAGGCTATCTAAATCTAAGGATATTTGACGGTTTACATAATAGTTTTAACATAATAACATGATAATTAAAATATTTTTAAGTACTAAGGATAATATTAACAATTGGTAATTAAAATACAGAAGTAACAAGGTGATTACAATAATATTTTGATATTTACATATTTACAATAGTAAATATAGTAACTGTAGTCTTAGAGTGATCTGCTGGAAGAAGCGTATGTGTAGGGTGAAGATTTGAATGTTGGGAGGTGGCTTAGTGTAAGAGGTCGTGGGGACGATCACGCTTTAATTGACGATGAGTTGGGTGGGTGAAGAGGTTATAGTGAATTGTACCTGATGAGTTTGGAACAGAGCAGTGGAAATTCTAAGTTTTAATATGAGCTTGTATATCTTGGATTTGAAAGTGGAGATTTGTATTTCTGAAAAACCACGGAGCATTTGCAATTATTCTGAGGACTTTGTTTTGGATAATTTGCATTTTTTTGATGTACGAGGATGCACAATTACCCCATACCGGGCAAGCGTAGGTAAGAATTGGGCGTATAATTTGCTTAAAAATTAAGAGAGCATTTTTTTTGAATAGTTGAATTTTTGTTCAGGATGGGATAAAGCATTGAGATGCGCTGGTATGCTTGCTGGACTTTGGATGAAATGTGGGATCGCCATGTGAGTCGTTTGTCAAAAGTTACACCAAGGTATTTAACCGTCGATTGCCAGGGTATATTTTCACTGTCAAATTTTAGTTGTGGAGGAGTAGTATAGCAACGTAGACTAAAAATAACACCTATGCACTTCGAGGCGTTGATTTTGATCCTCCAGTTTTGACACCAGTGTGAGAGGGTATTTAAGTGATCTTGCAGATTTGTGGATATTGCTTCGATGTGATTCCGTGAAGATGGTTGTATCATCATCGAAGAGACTCGACATACTAAATTCAATAACTTTATTTAACAAAAAAAATATATGAAAGCTATCCCTCGTTTTCCCAGATATAGTTTTATTTTCTATGTCAATTAATTATAAATTCATTGATTTATTACCATTTGAAAACTATATATTTGAAAACTGTCCACGATAATTATTCGAAGAACTGTTGTTGTTACTCTTTTATTTCAATCATTTCGGATACACCGAAGTGCCTTGCAAATGCAGACAATGGTTTTAAGTAATGAAACTAACCTGCGTCTTGTCTGATTAAACGATGGTCGACAAAATAACATTGTTTAAGTTACATGATATAAATTTTCTATATTAGTTAGATATATTGTGCATTACACGTTGTTGCTAATGATGATTGCATAGCAAATTATGGTACCGTCATAATTACCCGTATATAGTTGTACAACGATCTTGGAATTCAGAAAGATAAATGAACTTTTAACCTAGCTATTATTATTTCTATTATTATTGTTTATTATTGTTATAATTACTATTACTATTATTATTATTATTATTATTATTATTAAATATTAACTTACGGTCGGTACGATACCTATTGAAAAATAATAATTTATTAAAATCATTTGTATATAAATAAATAAACAAAAAGTTCATACCTATATAGAAATAAATAAATAAAAACTTTTGCTAGGAATATTGCAAATATATTGAATATATGTGTAAAGTACGACTGGTTTCGAATTAAAAATTCATTTCAGGTATATACAAAGTTAACGAAATTGCGACAGAATATGAAAAATAAAAAATAAAAATATAATCGCAACTCAATATTAAAATAAAAATATTTATTATTATTTAATAATTAATAAATCATTAAATTAAATTAATTGTTTTTGTTATTTTTTATATTCAACTTGATATTTTTTCACATTCAGTTGCAATTTTATTAACTTCGTATACACCTAATGATGAATTTTCAATTCAAAACCGATCGTACTTTACAAATATAATGATACTTCAGACTAAGATTTTATTTCTATAAATAAGCTATTCATTTAGTTATTTATATATTCATTTATGAGTGTTTACCGTTTCATAATTTTAATTTTATTATTTTTTTTTTATTGAAAATCATTAGATGGCGTATGGAAAAAATCTACACAATATACTGTTATTATTTTTCAAAACATATTTCATATCCAACTCAACATTAATTTAATTTACCGACGGAGTATGCATGTAATACCTATGTATTCTGCTCAACGGTAATATGACTAAAAAAATTAAATTTATGCAAATTCAATTTCATGCGCAACTAATAATGAATTCATCTAGAGTGATTCTTTCATTTAATCCATTCAAGTTTTTCAAATTTTATATCAGGTATCTTAATGGAAAAAAAACTGTCCTTATAGAATAATATTATTAAAATCTCGTGTTCTTATACATTTTTGTTTTAGAATCCTTTTTAGCCATACATAATTTTAACAGAACATAATAACATATTATTAGATGTTATTTTTTATGTTAATTCATCAATTAAGTATATCATAAGGTTATTTATATTAAAATATGAAATTATAATAATATAAAAATCAATAAATATTTATGATAAATCGTGCTTTTGAATTCTTGAAATTGTAATCATACTCACTCCATAATATTATTTTTATACATATGATTTCCATATAAAATATTAAAATCCCACTAAAGCATTTCCGATCAATACTTTTTGTTTCAATTTATTTTGGACAAATTTCAGTCATAGCACTGCTATAAGCCAAATTTAATATTGATTTTGTAATAAAATTAGAAATTAATTTACAAAACGTATAAAATAATAAAGGAATAGCGTTGAATTTGTATTTATAAATTTAATTGAATTCTTTTAAATTGTTAAAAAAAAAAACACCTGTCATTAACTATTAATCACCATTTGAAACTATATTTTTTTAAATTTTTTAAATTTATTTAGAAACGAAATCGAATATATTTGAGATGATAAATTAATTTAAAAAATGTAATGTATTAAGTATTTAAATGTCTTACAAATAATTTAAATAATTCAATGAATTTAAATTATTAGACGTGATTCTATTTTATTTTGTAATCTGCATATCGTCGCCTCAGTTCAAGACTGCAATAACTCAAATTATGAAACTACTGGTTTTAGAATGAAATAAATCACCTCTAGAGGTAAATAATTCAACTAAAAGTTTTTGCGTTTTAGAATCGGAACCGTATTAATTTTACAAATAATATCACGTAGATAACTCAATTCTGAATATTTTACAGTTATTGCAGTTTTGTACTGAAGTGTCGATATCTCAATAATAGTTTTTTTTGAGTTATTGCAGTCTTGAACTGAGGCGATGATATAATAGTATTTAAGAATTGGATAATACGAATATTCTTGATTCGTAAAATACATATAATTTATATTTATTAAATCAGTTTTGTAAATTGAATAAAAATATTTAACACAAATATAATTTAAAACCATCTTTGAAATAATTTTAGAATAAAAATAAATTATTATTGATACTTCGGTAGTGTTATTTCTTAACGTTTAAGTCGACTTTGAGAAGTGTATTTTCTAAAAGAAGTTAAGTAATTAATTTACTACTAGTGCAACACTTTGAAACAGTTTCTGTTTTTTTTTTTTTTTTTTGGTATTTGTTTTTTTACCTCGGTCTTAAAGAATCATTAATTTAATTAAAAAAATAATAACATCGACCAAAATTCATTCACCGTACTCCGTTTATTTCCGAACAAACAACATATTCAGTACGAGTTTTGTTGTTAGTATCGTCTGTTTTGTCGATAACTGCCATGGATAATTCATGATGTACTTGGCAACTTCACGGACAATGAAAACGAATCGAGAATTAAGTAAATTATTATTTTTGTTTTCGTAAATAAAAAAATAAAAAAAAATCAATTAGTTCAGGAAAAGTAGTTTACAAAACTATAGAATGGTTTTCGTGTTAGATTATGGTATTTTTTTTTTTTTATATTTTACGAATCGCTATTTGCTTAAACCCATTCAACTCATACATCTCGCGTACAATTTCTTGCGCACAAGCTATGTTCAACTTATCGATCCGGTCTTAAAATTTCCCTGTATTTTCTTACTACATCAATCGATATTTGTTTTAGACGTCTCCGATAATCGTTGTCGACCCACACAGCATTTGGAAAATTATAATATCCTCAAAATATTTTTTAATGGTTAATAAAACAATATTTGTTCGGAAATATTATTAAAATATTAGAATGATATTGTCATAAAAAAATCTTTTATCTAAATAACTGGGCGACTTATAAGAAATATTATGATGAAAATATTCATGTAAAAATTTGGATTCAATGCGATTTCAACTGTATTCAATCTAAACTTTTTTCTTCTTACTCATTGATTGAATTTATAGTAATATGACTTTTCGAGACTCGAATAAACTATATTGATGCTTACAATTTTTTACAAAGACTCAAAAACTTCCATTATGGTCGAATTAATTGAAAATATGAATAATTGTTTTATGGAAGTATTCTTAATATTTAACTATTATATTTTAAAAATTATTATGTATAATATATTAAAATTGTCACATTTTCACCTCAACGATTTTTGGCAAGTACAGTACGGGTTGGTGGTTTGTTTGGTTTTTATAGTTAGTTATAATTTAACTGTTTATTGTAGTAATGCAGTGTACCACTAAGCAGTATTTATATATAATGTACAATATGATATGATAGTTAATCACTTAGCGTTATTTATCTAGATAAGATAAAAGATAACAAAAAATTTATCTAGATAAGTCCCAACACTGAATACTATCCTGTTAGATGGTTACGAATTAATACATACGCGTGTTCATCAGATGTTTAGAGGATGAAAATAAAACTATGTGCAACAGTTTTTTCACCCTACATATTTGATTGTAAAGAACGACACGTAAGTGGGAGGATTAATTACAATTTTTCTACGTAGTCGTCGCAAACAGCATGTCGAAGAGATAATTTTCAAAAATATAATGTATTATTTGTTTATCAAAATTACCATTAAACTTAATATAATTCGGATGGACGGACATGAATCACTAATATTCTCTTCGATTTCCAATCTTCAACCACGTCACGCATACTACCTACACCTACTAGTAGTGTTGTTTCGTAAGGTGTTCGGGAAATTTTTTTCTTCCATCCAAATGTCTGCGCTGGACCGCAAAGAAATCAACGGACATTTTTATAAAAAGCGCACCAACACGAATTAACGGTGAACACCATACGTATTAAAAAAGATGTTTTGAAATATGGAAATCCGTTGCCCGTCCGAGATTGGGGATAACGGCAAACGAAATGATTTATTTTGAAAAAAAAAAAAGAACAAGACGGTTGTTTGAGCATTTAGGGCACGGTGCGTAGCCGCTAACAACCCTCTCTCCTGCGGGTTCTCCCGCGACGATGATACATACGCATGCACCTGTGCACACGTCGTCCCATTCCATTTCCTAGTACGCATTTGCATAATGACCGCCGCGAAAACTCCATTACCGGAATTCCGTCGCGCAGGAAATCGTCCGCATGCATGTTCGCGGCTGCCGACAACCGTGATAGAACTCCGTGGAAACGCGTTTCCATACATCGTCACAGGAGTACATCTGAAAACACGTATAAAGTGTACGGACGACGTGGCGATGGTAGTCCAACCTTTCGCAGTTGGTGGGCCAATTTACATTTTCGTAAAAAAACATAAAGGGCTGTTTAAAAAATAAATAAAAAAAAAATATTATTATAATCCAGTAAAACCTGCAGTCAATAACCGCTGCCTCATAATGATTGTAAAAATAATATTGACTTCCACGATCTCCCACCACGAGAAATCGGATTTGCGGTAGCCAAAATAAAAGCACGATTCCTACTTAGTATACATACATTTTACAGTAAAAAATATAAAACGTATACAATCGTATAACGATTTTGTTGTAATATTATTGTGATTTTTTTTTTTTTTTTAATCGAGTAGGGTCAAAAAAAAACTTTGAGGGCCAACGGGTTGGACCATTCTGGTGTATACGCCATGAACCGCAAACTCAAAATAACTAGAGGACAAGTTTTTAGTACTTTAAAATTTGGTGGGCCATAGCGAAGAAAGCGAAAACGAAAGAAAGAAAATTGACAATTAGCGTTTGTTTTGATTAATTAAATTTTACAACTGAACCTATATTTTCTCGCAGAACACTTCGAAAAAATGCGTTTTAGCTGGAAAATTCTTTTGTTTTTTTCTTTTTATTTTTTAATCTACTCGCGAAATTCACTGTGTACCCCACACGCTTATTTTTCGTCGCCAGCCATTGATGGCAGTTTCGACACGTTTTTGCTCAATCGAACGACCGTCCCACGTTAAAGAAAAAACGACGACAACGGCACTGAACCGTCATGAATTTCTTTTCGTTCGTTTTATTTTTCCCCGCACGCACGTCTCCAGCACTCTCCGTGGCTTTTAGCCAATAATATTCACTACGTGGCGCGACGACAACATTCGGTTCAAAAGTAATCTTAGTTATTTACGGTAAATATTTTTATTTTTTATTTCTTCTTTGAATATACTGTTTTCGTTTAACACCTCATTTTCACTGTCCGGAATGTTGCAGAAAACCACCGTTAGGGCCGTTATTTGCATTCATGAATCCCGTAAACCAATAAAAAACGGATCTTAATCAAGATTTTTTTAGTTTTATGACCATTGTCGTGGAGAGATCAAAGTGAATAGACCGGTCGATGTTTCTCGAAATTAGGTTTTTCGACGATGGAAATCTTTTACAAGTCAATCTTGTTTGGTTCGTATCATATAAATCGAAGTCTTAGAGAAATAAAACACTGAAGTTTGACCTTTAAGCGAATTTTTATTCGCAATATATTTAGACGTAAAACTACTGTATTACATTTACTTTATGAATTATCGTACAGGCCGTTACCGCACAATGTATTTTTAAACAAAACACACGTTTTGTACTACTACGGTTGAACGTGGTGTTATAGTTTTCTGCGTGCACCGGAGAGAAATGAATACCGGCTTCGGTTGTATGATTATTTCGTGTTTTATAATAATTTTTCGTTTTCACGTTCAAATACATTTCAACTACGGTAATGATTATGTCAACCCATCTCTCAACTTGTTTCATAATTACTCAAAGATGTAATCATTTCACATTGTTTTCTCTGTAGATATAAGAAAATTTGATTATTATTTTTGTTGTTCTTCGCTTTTCTTTGCTTTCTTGTTTCATATTAAATTTTTATCGTGCATTTTATCGTGCTTAATATCGGTGTTAATTTCTTCATTTCTTACATGCATAACCGATAACCACTTTCTATGTAGAAAGAAAAATATTATTAAACAAATTTTTCCCACATTGTTTTTAGTATTACAGTTAAAACTTTCGAACTTCATTACAGATTTATTCTCAGGTATGTTTGTTTTTATTCATTAACAATACCCGCGTGTAATTTCCTTCTATTATTAAAATATATCATAATAACTGTGTATGTTTATTATGTGTTATGATAATTTATATTCGTATAGCTCATAGCAAATCTAAAAAATAACTTATAATCGATACTAATAGTTATTTCTTACCAAAATTATTTTTTAATTTTTATAAACGATTTTTTTTTTAATTAAATGAAACGTGTACATAGAGTTGGATGTACAGTTTTTTTTTTTTTTTCTGGCAGCTTCAAAATATTTTTTACTCGTATAAATATATTGATATTAAATAATAAAATAATAATAATAATAACAATATGTTCATAAATACCATTAAAATATTTTACCATATACATTGTATTTTATTGTATTTTTTTGTATTTTTTTTTTTTTTATAGCTATTCATGCTAAAACTTGATATAACAGGAATATTTATTACAAATTAACAAACTATTTATATAATTGGACCAGTTTGGTCTAATTGAATAATAATTTGGGATCTTACCATGCACTCAAATAACATTCTTTTTAGACATTCTAATCAATTGTGTTGTGGTTATCAACCAAAGCCCAACGTACATTTCTGTTATTCTCCCGCGCAAAGACTTAAAAAAAAAGTGCTACCACAGAACTGACCGAAATAATTTACAAAATTCAAGTATACATAGTAATACTCTAATATCTCATATATTCACCGTCATCATCACAAAAACTACATTGCACATATTAAAACTAAAATGTTATGGATATCTGTTAAATTAGCAAAATATGTGTTACGAATGGGTTTGTTCCTCGACACGTTGGTCGTGTTATTTAAATTATATTGTAAATATCAAATTTTCTTATTTTAATAATTTCTATACAGATTAAAATAATTGGTTTTAATCATAGAAAAATAATAATAATTAGTATACATACACTTTTTGATTGCATAAATTAATCGTTTATTATGTTGTTGAATTGTTGAAAAAGTAGTTACTGCCAGTCTACAGTTTTTCAAGTAAACTGTAAACATTACATTTGTTCTTGTAGAATAATTGAGTAATTTTCTGGTTATTATTAAAACAAAAATCAGGTTTATTTTAACGATTAACGAATTCAAAAACACGCGGTACAATATTGTTCGGAAAACTTCAAGAGAAATAAGATTTCTTGTTTTATTCGCGAGACGTCTCATAATCACAAGTTTTGTGCAAGCAATAGATAATTACCACAGCGCAGTCTTCGCGTAATGCAGTCGACGAATTTTGCTACATATATATATTCTTTTGTCAATTTTCATCTAGGGTGAATTTCCAAAACGACGTATTCGAGTTATTTCATGAGCAAATATTTACATACTTTTTTGATCTTTATTTTTTGAATCTTTAACGTTCAACATCTCATATTTCAAGCTTTTAATAGAAACTCGTAACGTTTTCAAACATCCAAGTACAATATTACAATGTATCGTTTGCTGCGATTATATATACGTAATACTAATGAGATATTAATTTTTAATGGCGAAAATCACAAGCCTCACGAACAAAACACTGACGAGATAATCAATATCAAAATAGAAAATCAACGTTCACAATTTATCAAATTAACGTTCATATTATGAATTGCAAACATATTATATTTTATTGAATAAATACGTTCAACATATTCTTATAAAATAATTTATATTTTCTTACCTGAAATTCAAGGTTTCTAAGTAATGCGTTTTCTTTTGTATTAAATTACGAAATAAAATATATTCTTTTCAAATTATAAACTCCTTTTACTTAATTCATACCAAAATTTCAAAATCAATTTGAAGGATTATTTTTACGAATAAAATATACTGAAATAGTAAATAATTGTATATAATGACAATAATTATTTTAATTATATAGTAATTTATCATTAAATAAAAAAAAATAAGGATGTGAGTTAAGGTTAGTAAAAATAATAAGTTTCTATAATTTAACCACAGGATATATGAAATCAAAATGGTCACTTGTAGATGTAAACAAGATTCAGTTGTCATATTTATGGAGTTCTATTTTCTTACAACTTTAAAAGTGTTAACATTATTCATTGGTTGTTGTATTGAAAATATTGAACGTACTTCATGGTTTTCAAGTAAACTATTTATTATACCAAAAAATATATAAAATACACTGTGGAGACTCCATAAAAATGGCCGAATGATTTTCTTAATTCTCCTATGTTATCTGTATAAAATATTACCAGTGAACCTTCGAATTTCATTTATTCTGTGATGTAACTTAGTAGTTCAAACTACAATCACGAAGTCTTTAACGAAAATAAAGAATAACATACTCGTATTTATTAAATAAAATGTTTTTTTATTTAATATTTTTTTTTCATGTCGTTTGAGCTATTAAACTTTTCAATTACTAAACTAATACGACAGCTGCCATTTTCCATTTATAAAGTTTACATTTAAATTTAAAATATTTATTATAAAATAAAAGGGCTTGATAGATATTAATCTTCTCATTATTGAAAATATAATTGCAATCTAAACATCACATAATCTTTATTGACCTAACATATTTCAAAAGGAAATGTTACTTTATTAATTAATTAAAACAAAAATAATAACAATTTGTGTGATCAAAGATATATTGTATCCAAATATTAAAGGTGCACATTAATAAACATAATTTGAATTTAATAATGTAATAATTTAATAATCTGTTAACATGAAAATGAAAAATAACAGTAGAGAAAGGAAAGAATTTAGTTAACTAAATCAATGTAACGGCTTGGTACTAAATTATTTTATAAATAAAACGTAACACAACATTATTTGGAAAATTTAAATTTTAAAATACGTTTTAAAATAGTTAATTGAATACTTATTCACAAGTTACAACTTATTGTGAGTATAATATAACTATAAAATGGTTTGGTTCGATAAAACTTAAAAGCCAATTTAAACCCCCATATAAATAGCCACTATTTTTAAAAACCATAAAAATAAATTGTAACATAATTTATACATAATAGTATAATTGTTTTTTTTTTTTTTGTAAACCTCATGCGACAAAAAAAAAATGAAAAAATAATTGCACAGGTTTACCGAAAATATTAAATTTTAAACATAAACGATTACTTCATGCGTTTATAATTTTCAATGTTGATATGAAAAGGCAACGAGGTCGTGTAAATGAAAAAAAAAAAAAAAAAATGGTACGGTTGAAAAATTTATTCCAATAACAGTATCGAATATATTTAAATTGTTTTGTTAAATTATTATTTTCGAGCGTTCCATGAAAATAAGTTTACACGACTTTGAATTCCGAACAGAATATCGTTTACAACATTTAATCAATTCGTTCTTAACACACATCACACACTAACTCAAAAGTACATACATGCATTTGTTTTATGAAATAATTAGCTGAACGAACACTTCCTGTGTCAAAGATAACAACACCTTATAGATATTTATTTCTAAAAGATTTTTAAACATGTGTGTCGTCGCGTGTGTCAGGTCACGTATTCCAATTAGAGATTGAGAAGTGTTTTAAACGGATATGAATGTCAGTATATGATGTTTGATGGTCAGTGTTGACAAAACAGATCCGTGCGAGTATGAATAAAGTATCCGAGGGGTGGGTGTATCTTAAAGCGACTCAGTAGGTCAATGTTCGGCGTTCCAAATCACCTAATTTGATTTTCGGTAAACGGTATTTACAAATAAACATTGTGGTATCACATTTACCTTATAAGGTTTAGATGATTGTACACATGTCCAAAAGGTGAATATGTTGTCGTCGAGTTTGGTGGTATTACACTAGGCAATATCCGTGCAAATAGAAAAAAAAAACGGTAAAACAAAAATCTGGTGTATAATTGTGAAGTTCTAAGTTACAAAACGCACCGGTGCTCGTTTGCGGATTATTTTTGATCCGTTTAGAATAATAATTGTCTAATAATGAATAATATTTGTTTTGGGTTCTTGTTAACGTTCCATTAAATCATTTAAATCGAAGAAAGTGCATGGACGGTTAATCATATGAATTTGCTAGTCACTTTTACAACGAGTAAAATACCGAATGCAATAAAAACGTCCGTACGTAATGTTTAGTTGTCTAATGAGCCGATGCGGTCCTGAATTTTGGCTCCAATACAGTCTCGCACCGATGCATATCCAGACAAATGTAAGTTTATCGTGCTTGTGCGAACGCATCGTAATATCTAGGCAACAGTTTGAACATTTAATCGATGGTGATTGACTAAGCATCGAGTATTGTTCGGAGGTCCGTTGATTATGTTGTTCGTGAATCCATGAATTGCTTATAAATCCATATATTGCAAAACCGTATTTGGCTCCATTTGCATTATATATTAACTATTGTATCTAATAAATACAACTATAATAACTATAATAAGTTTTAGAGATGTACAACTACAGTGGTATACTTAGCTGTGCTGGTGAAAGTACAGGTTTACAGGATAATTCAAAAATATAACGTATCAACGAGGTGCCTAGTCCTCCTAGTTAATAACTCATTATCAACTGATACACACAAATGCTTTACAGCCAGTCACCTACACGCATCTGTTATACGTCTTCTAACTAGGGCTCGGAAGTCAATAATTAAGTAAAACTTTAGCGCTCTAATATGATATATGCACTTAAGAACTGCACAATAAGCGCTATAAATAGCACTTAGCATTCGAAAATATACAAATTAAAATTTTATTCACAAAATTTGTTATATAAATTTCCTTTAAGATATTTTTAAAATCGTACAAGTTTTATATAATACATGGTGATATATATTTGGGAAATAGGTACTTTGTCTGGTTCTGGAAAATGTCTAGTAAATAAAAATATGTAAAATATTTTAAATATTATCTCATAATAATATAATGTATAATTTAATTAATTAAATTTATATTAAGAATTACACTTGTCAATAAGATATTTTCTTATATTTTCAAATTTTAATGATCTACAATTATTTGACAGTCGATTTTGTAAGTCAAGAATTCAAATCGCTACAACTTTATCTTCAGGAAGATCATCTAAATTTCCGGAAATATCTTCACCTGATAGAATTAATCGTTTATTTATTAACACCGAGAATGCACGATTTTTTTTCCACTACCTAATTTTATTTATTCTGTACAGCTTTTCCATTTTGATCACATAGTATTCCAAATTAATTTTGAATATTTTCAACTACCTACTCGTATTTCAAATGAATTCGATAATATTATATATTGCTGTTGTAATTTTTCATTAGCCGAGGTGTATTTGTCAACGTTTAACTTAATGTACGTCATTTTCAAATCTTAATTTTATGATCTGGCCTTGATAATCTTTAATACCAACTGCATTTCCATCGAATATAATAATGATATTTCCAGTGTGACAAAAAAACGAACAATATGTACCATTTTAAAATTGAAATAAATTTTGTTTTCGTTAGCATAGTCCTAATCGTATGATGTCCTTGGTTTTTTTTTCTCGTAACATTTTGTTTATGTATATATATATGCCTTTAAATCTCACTTTTAAACCTATATTAGTTAAACAGCATTAAAAATTGTAAGTATGCAAAAATTATCAAAATATAATGTCGAATAGAACATCGGAGAAAGTTGAATCAAATTGTTATCATACTTTAAAAATTCTAAGAATTTTCGAAAAATATATGCATTTGCTAGAACTTGCTTGAGAACTGCTTTTCTAAGACTGACCAAAACAGATATACATTTGCTAAAACTTCCGAGAATTGCTCATAACCAAGACTAGACCAAGACGTATATTTAATAGTGTACAATATTCATTCGTGTACGTGTGTGAAATCATAATGTTGCTATCAACTGGATGACATCACTAAAAGGCTCTCAAAAGAAAACTTCGTAGCCCAAACTTGGACGTGTGGCTCAAACGTAGCGGAACGTCATGACGACAACAACCGTTCCACGATTGAAATACATTGCGAACATTTTCCGGTAATTAATTCAAAAGTTATGTCAGAGGGACGCCCGTGGCACCAGTGCGAAATGATATAAGCGCGAACAGTCGTGTATGTACGTATATATGTGTGTTTGCGTGTGTGTGTATGTGTATGTGTGTGTGTGTGTGTGTTTGTACGTATACATACTCGAATAAAAAATAGTATTCCGAATAATTTTCAAATACTTCTAGTTTTCATACTATAAAAATAATAGATATCCACTCAACAGAAATATTTGATATTGTAGGCTAAATATATGTTATTTCATTGTATTTTTATATTACTTAATTGTTATAGTTTATAGTTGACAACAATAATAAATAACTGATATTAGCTTATACAAGATACGACGGAGAAGTAATAAAATCATTAAAAAAAGAGATTATTTCACGCTATTCGAAATAAATTATTCAGAATATTCTTTATAACTATTCAAAATACTTTATTGAATACTTTCAAAAAGAGTATTTAAAAAGTATTCTGAACACAGTATTCCGATTATTCGGAATACTACCCAAGTGTGCGTATATATATATATATGTATGCGTGTATGTGTGTGTGTGTGTGTGTTTGAATACTGTATACACATATACTATGTAAATATATTTTGTCACGTGTACAATAGATCAAAAACCATTTCCAGAGACACCACGACTTTTCACCGCCACCGCAATACGTCGTGTGTGCACGCGGCACATGCTGCGAGAGAATGACCGCAGAGCCAACTACAACGCGCGATGAATAATCAACATATTTAACCCGGGAATAATGCATTTATATTTATATGTAACACTTAAAATGTTTAATATTGTTTTATAACGTGTGAGGATACGTCGTCCACGCGTATTGCGTGGCGAATAATTTTTTTTTTTTAAATTTTTTTCAAATTCAATTCCACATGCTGTTCATTGCACGTCGTATGCACGCAGCGGGTTCGTTTGACGCGTGAGCTGAATGTTCAAAACAAAATAATCAATTCATCCTGAGCGCATACGTACGTACATCCTGCCTGAATCGGATGACGTATATTATGTACATGTAAATGTATATATATATAAATTTAAATGTATGTATATACAGTGTGAAAACGTTAACTGAGAACACTCAATAGCTTTGCGTATAGACCTGAAATTTGGATTCTGATTTTTTGTTGGTTTTTATGATTTAAAAATGTGTATTTTTACGAGTTTTTAATTTTTTTAAGTTAAATAGACACGCGCATGCGCAGTTAAACTTTTTTTCTTAAATGGTAACCACCTATTTTAACCACTAATTATTTTTCGCCTATTTTTTTTTTTTTATAAGTTTTGGTAGTCAAACCAACTTTCTAAGTCCAAAATTGACCAAGTTACAATTTAGCAATTTAACCAAAAAAACTGTAAAATGCGTGCGATTTTAAATTTTTTTGATTGTAACTCTGAAAATAATTATTCTAGAATTGTTAAGGCTTGATATGTTCACTCTTATTTATTAAAGTGATATTTACATGTTATTATAATTTTATCTACTGCATAATTTTCACTTTAATTTGGGTATGTATTACAACTTATAGCAGAAAAAAATGTAAATAAGCAAGCATGAATAAATAAACTTGTAACTCGAATAAAAAATTAAACTTACTATTAATTATTGATAAATTCCTATAGATCCATTAAATTTCGCGAAATAAACAACACGCCTGCTTATTTACGTTTTTTCTACTATAAGTTATAATACATATCCAAATTAAAGTGAAAGTTATACAGTAGTTAAAATTATAATAACGTGTAACTATTATTTTAATAAAGAAGAGTGAAAATATCAATCCTTAACAATTCTAGAATAATTATTTCAGAGTTACAACCAAATAAATTTAAAATCGCACTCATTTTACAGTTTTTTGGTTAAATTGCTGTAACTTGGTCAATTTTGGACTTAGAAACTACCAGTTTAACTACCAAAATTCATTAAAAAAACTGGTAAAAAATAATTAGTGATTAAAATAGGTGGTTGCCATTTAAGAAAAAAAAGTTGTACTGCACATGCGTGAATCTATTTAAGTTAAAAAAATTAAAAACTCGTAAAAATATACATTTTTATGTCATAAAAACCAACAAAAAAACCAGTGAATAATATTACATACATATCGTTGAACTGCAAGGTTTAATAAATTAATTTTATTTAAAAAATATGTTCGATATGTTCTTATCTTGGTACTGAGTAAACCATTTTAATAAGCTTTTATCGATGTTCAAATAGAGAATCATACTCATTTTTTCACAGTTTAACATCAACATTTTATAGTGATTGATAATAATGTATTCGATGAAAAATTTAATTAATGGAATGGACGATATCGCATTTTTACCTTCAACATTTTCAACTAACTGTATTTAATGAACTTTGTTCGACATTTTTCAGGATATTTAATTTACTTTCATTCTCCATTTCAGTATATTGACGACACTATGTGTATACAAACGAATAAAAATATGGACTTCAAACGTTTGCAATCACAATCACTATACTGAATATACTGCACAATTCCTGTTATTACCATAATAAAATTATTATTTGTATACTCGAGAAGTTGAAAAACGAATTAATTTTACATCGATTTAGCGTAATGGTAGTTTCGAAGGTAATGCAGTGTAGTTTGAGATAACAAAAAATTCGACATAGCGACATTTGACATAAAAGGATTCTGCTGTATTTTAACAGTCTTCAAAACAATTATTCATACTTGTTACCGTAGAAAACAATGAAAATATGGAGAAACTGCTAGAGATTGTGTGAGGCTCTGCGATTAGGTGATACAAAGGAATGTGTGAATGATTATTTAAGCAATTTAGCATTGCATACAACCATTCTGATTGATGAAAAAGTCAGCTGGATCAGTTTATATTTCTAAAAATGATTAGTATAGTAGAAAAATCGAAGATGATAACTTAAACTTCTAATGTTATAATTTTCGTAAGTACAAAAGTGCATCTGAAATATTTGAAAATAAAAAAATGAAAGTGCTTATAAACAGTACCAATTTAATTAAATATTTGGAAATTATAAATGTCTTTAATTAAATAATTAAAATCATTTAATAGAAATTCGTTGAATATCTGATTTTATTAAAATTTCATTTTATAACGATTGTAAATACTTTTAGCGATATTCAAGTAATATTTTATTTTTGGCTACCAAGAAAATCATATAAAAGTCTTGTATTAAACTTTCAAACCTAAAGTATTAAAATTGGAAATGTTATAAAATGTTGACTACGAAAACGTCGCCAACCCAAAATAATGAAAGAATAATACGATAATATGCGTTTATTAGTGATGAAGATTTGTACGTTGGTTGAAGTTTTTTGTAATGTTTTCTCGATTTTACGAAACAGTTGAGAAATCCAAAAAAAATGGCCTTCTACCATAAAAATACTGAAATAGAATCTATTTTCTAACTTTTAATTTTTGTGTCAGTGATGATTACAGCAATCCTCTTTTTTGATATCGTTACACAGGCACAAAAAAAAACATTCGCACACCTTATGATAAAAGCCAATAAAATATTTGTTTTGCTCAGAATCTTTTTAGAACTTTTGTTCAACAACTTTTTTTAAAACTTAAACTAATTCTGGAAGGTAACGTCTGGGATGTAACGTTTTATAAAATCGACAATGGAACGTTGAATAAATGAGCTTAAGAAACACTGGTTTGACAGGATTTATAAGCTACTTCATGTACCCGCCAAAAGTACTCATTTAAAACAAGATAATAATTAAGCTAGTAGTCAAGGGGTTACCTTCAGTGACTGTTTTCGACATTTAAAAAGTGATGCAGTTATCCCCTGAACCGAATGTATCTCAATCGTCCTCGACATGTGAATCAACGTACCGGGTTTAAAGAGAGGAATCTTAGAACAGAGACAAGTTGTAAGATAAAGATAAAAAATTGTATATAGCGTAGCTAAGATTAAAGTACACCGATAAAATAAATTATTGTACATAAATATATATTTATACATATAATATATAAATACGAAAATAATAGTGATAAATGGATAGATTTTATGAAAATCTGTGAACTATTATCACGGTTTATAAACTAAACATTTTCCCATTATGGAATTTCAAAAATATTGTGTTAATTTCGTTTTCTATTTCATTTCACGATTTATCAAGAAAAAAGCAAAAAAAAAAAAAAAAACTTAGGATGTATTCATACGTATAGAGTATTATGAAACTGCAGATACATTAATTCGAATTCAGTTGTTTAGTGCCGTAACTATTCGGTTTTTAATCTGACGAGATGATCGTCGTAAAAATTGCATATTACTGTCATTTTAAATGCATATAGGACATGGTACATCGTAGGTTATAAAATTATCCATTTCGTCTATTTATTTGGATATTAATCAGCAAAAAACTCGATATATTAAAAATAAATTACTAACTAATTCATTTTTTGGCCGTGAAATAAGATTTGAAAATGATTTTAAAAAATGTAAAACTTTTGCATGACTCGGAAATAATTTTTCAAAAATATAATTGTTCTGACTTTTATTTTTCTTAATTTCAACTTCAAAGGTAAATTTAATATAAAGTCAATTTTATTTTTTCCGTCTAAATTTAATAAATTTCTAAAATTGTTATTAAAAAAATATTTTATAACCATATTATACAATTTAAAAGACGCTTAACATCATAAAACCTGTTATCGTTTGATAAACTCGACTGAGTACAGATATTTTTTAATATACAATGTACTTATTATATTTATCATTAATTTGAAAAAGACATTATAATGAATTCAGATAAATAACAAGCTTATATTTCCCGCGTCTTTTTCAAACGATATCAACTACTTTTCTATTTACCGTTCGGCTTAAAATGTTTAATATATAAACGTTTCAAATCCTATAATCTTATGCAAATTAAAAAAGTATTAAACGCATTCGTTTCATATTATTGAAGTAGCATTTTACTAGTACTGCATTAACTAAAAACTTTCACTTTTACTATTTTTAGGACAGCGTTGAGCATAACGTAAGTCATGTTTATACGTTAATACTTAAAATTTAAAGAAAATTGAACAGGAGTACAGATATTTTTTTGATCTTATTTATGTTTTATTTATTGTAATGGTTTCAAACCAATATAGTTTTTTTCTGATTATTGATGAAATAAACGTAGAATTATAAAATATAAATAGTCATAAGTTAGGTCGACATGCGTCTGATTAACCACAATTGTTTTCAAACTTATTATCTTTAATATATTATTTTCAAGCAAATATTTTTTTTATTTTTTTTATTTTTTGAAGGGGCATATGTATTCAAACCGAATATAGGTAGTACAGTTATAACTGGAGCAGATTAAATATAAAATTGAATAGTTATGGTCCATAGTGATTGGTGCTCGTCAGCGATCCGTTGCCATCATCCAATAAGTAGTCGGTTCATAGCTCAGTCTATAACGAAATAGAGTGTATACTTGACGTAAAGAACTACTATTAATTTTATAAGTACAACATGATTACGATTCTAAAATGATGTGTACGTAATATTATTACATCCATTAGAAAAATGTAAGTAATAAAACAATAGAAAACTTAGTAAGAGGTTAATACACGTAAATGAATATTTAAATAAATAAACGGCCTGGAGTATTATTACATGCGTAATATACGACCAGTTTCAAATTAAAAATTCATTTTCAGGTATTTACAAAACCAATATTTACTTAAGCCACGATTTCATTGACTTTGTATGTACCTGATGATGAATTTTTAATTCAAAACTGGTCATACATTACACACAAAACAATATTCCAGGCTATTTATTTATTTATTTATGTGTACAAACTACTTATTTGTACAAAAAATTTAAAACTTGGATCGAACAACAAAGACAAATCATTGTTATTCATCCTCTATTTTTTATTTACATTGTACGTCTTTAACAAAAACGTTAAAAGTCTGCTAATACAATTTCAACTGAAATATAAATTTCAAATAAAAATAGGTATTAAACGATTCGTTTATTTTATTTGTTACTTTGTATTATCTTAAAAAAAATGTGTTCTAAGCCGAGCAATAATTTCAGGAAATCAAAATATTCCTTTTATATATATATTTAGTTTGTCCTACTTTTATCGAAATAAATTCGCAGAATCTTGTACACTGATTTCCGAGAAAATATCAGTTGCTTGTAGGTCACATAAAAGTATTTCGAAAATATGATATTGCACAAAATCATCACTGAAAAATGACGAAATTTTAATAACCACATGCAAACGTAAAACAAAATGTACAACTATTTGAACATAGTTCATTTCCCTGTTTGTACCTAGTGGTTTCTCAATAATGCCTTTGCATAGGTTCGAATTTCATCACTTTCGGTGATTTATTTGCTATTTTCTTGATCTTTTATTTTTATACCTTTGTAACAATCTATATGTATCTGTAGTTTCCACTGAAAATTAACCCAGAGTCTCATTTTAGTTGTCTGTTTTTTCCACATATTTAAATCAGTACGTAATTTAAATAAAAGTAACATAAAAACACGTTTTTTTTTCGAATAAAACATGAAGTGACTTTTTCTTTGTATATTTTCATATTAATATCAAACATTTTTCCAAAAATGTTTAACTAATTATAAAAAGAAGCAACTATTTGTAGCCGATTTGCAAATATTTTCAACAATGTTTTAATAATTTGCAATTCAATACTATCAACACTACTCAATTTTTTTTATCTGGGGGAGGGGGTGAGAACTCATGTTGTCTCCTATCAAATGCTGCAAATAGTTATGACTTAGTTGCAAATTGTTCGTCCATGTTTGATATTAATATGGCAACATGTAGAAGCAACCTTCCCGCATGTCTTTTCTCACATATTTCTTGTGCGAAAACTGTATCTTCAGTATTCTTAACAATGTTCTCAAAGTAATATATTGTATACTATATATATTTTGAAGATATTCCTTCATATTTTGAGTAACTATTAAATAATAAATATTTTTTTCCAGATTCCATCCTCATAATATACAATTCTATGAAACAAACCTGTATACAATATTATACTAAAACCCATACAATATACAAAACGTATTGTTTCTTTGAGCATCATAATTAATTCAGTTTTACTTTTTTGTTAATCCGTATGTGGTTCTATATTATTACATTTGAATAATCATTATATCATGCATGTAATAAGTTCTCAAATTTTATACAATTTTTTTTTTTTTTTTTTGAGATGATAAGCTTTTCTCTCTATTATCCTCGTTATCTTTATATTTGAGAACCACCTTTTCCTATTTTTTCGCTTCACAGTTTTGTACTACCCATCATACACTTCGTTGTCAAAGTAATCGTTGAAATGGATAATTATGGCATTTTTATAGCTTATTTTTATTATATTTTTATTACTTGCATTTTTTTCTCTTTTTTTTTTCACATTCAGTTCCCTTACGTTTCGGATTTCATAACGCTTCATTTCGTTGTCAAGAGTTTCCCCAATCCTTTTCCTTTCATAACCCTCTATTTCGTTTCCTTTTATCCCATTTTCTCTATTTCTATTCCCTTCAATTGCTTTTCTCTCGTGTATTTTACTCTTGTTTAATCCCATTTCGTTTCGCTTCAATAGTTCTTAGAAAACATAAACCGTATTTTATCTGTTGTATAAGAATATGGTTTTACAATTCGGTTTGTCTTAGTAATTTTTCCTCTTGTAATATATTCGATAATAATAACAGTTGTAACATAATATATTTGTTAAAATAACAATACGTTGGGAACCACCCCAAAATTCAAAAACGTATAACTGTATAAATATCCAGTTAAAAACCTAAGTGTCGATTTCGACTATTATACTAATAGTGACTGCTACAACAACTATATCAATAATATAACACTACTTTTTCTTCTTTATTTTTCTTCCAGTCTACGTTTTTCTCCAAAATAGTGTTTACTCCACCGCAAAACGATAACCATGTTTTAAATTAAATCTATAATGCCACGTGTCAGAAGCCGAATCAATTTTTTTTTCTTGATAACATAACAATTGAGTTTTCTTGAGTTAATCATCAGCCCAGAGAAGCAGACTGATTTAGGTCAGTTCACTGCAATGCGCGTATCAAATTCAACGGATAATCAAAGGGCCACTTTATACAGGATACAGCGTAAAGAAGAATAAGGGTAGAATAAGGAGAGGGCTTTGGGTCCTAAGCTTTCCAAAAATGTAAACAGATCATTCATGTTCTATCCCTTAGAATCGTTGAATTCGATATTTTACCCAAAAAGAATGTGTTAAATACGTACGTATTAATATTGGAAATAGGATATCAACCGCCTTGAACGACCACGATAATATTATGCACATTTCTTTCGTCCGTCGCGGATGCTGCGGACTTCAATCGTACTTCACTTGTGTCTGATTGGCTTTGCGTTTCGTTTCGTGTTTCAGGTGTGTTCCTATTCTGTTGGGTGCCGTTCTTCACGTGCAACATCTTGGACGCGATATGCCACAAATTGGACAAGGACTGTTCGCCCGGCGTCCAAATGTTCATCCTGACCACGTGGCTGGGCTACATGAACAGTTTCGTGAACCCCGTGATCTACACGATATTCAATCCGGAGTTCCGGAAGGCGTTCAAAAAGCTCATGCGAATAGGCACTTGACCCGTGGCCGACGGAGCCGGCCGGAGTTTCGCCACAAAGGTCTGCGACAATTGACGACGACCACAAAACAATGTCGTTTGAATTGTACTACTATTATTATTATTATTACTATCATCATCATCGTAATTATTATCATTATTATTAATATTATCGTTATTATTGTTATTATTTTTATTATTGTTATTATTATTATTATTATTATTATTATTATTATTATTATTATTATT